>NW_027514421.1:390467-755935 GCF_048772815.1 Callospermophilus lateralis | reverse complement strand
ATGATGGTTCTATTCATCCTTTCTACCTGTCCTGAGCTCTGGGGTCTATAAGCACAATGTAACTTCCAATTAATCCCCAGGGTCCTGGCAAATCCCTGTCTTACCTGGGCCATGAATACCGGTCACTTATCCGACCCTATTACCTTAGGCAGGCTGAACCTTGGAAAATGTCTTCTAGGATCTTTTTGACCACCAGCTGAGCCGTTTCTTTCTTCATGGGGAAGGCTTCGACCCATCCTGAAAAAGTATCTACAAAGACTAGGAGACATTTAAGTCCAATCCTTGCTGGCTTTATTTCAGTAAAGCTCACTTCCCAGAATTGTCCTGGTCTGATTCCTCATAAGCGCTTCCCTGAAGTAAGCTTCGATGGGTAAGTATTAACTAATTGGCCAACTTGACAAGCTGTAGTCACCTGCGCAGTTATTTCTTTCCTCTGTGAGTCAGTCAATAATAATTCCTTCCTTTGGTCCTTTAAGAGTGCCTATAACTTCTTAGAGTCTAAGTGGGTGAGCTGGTGTATGTCTTTGAGATAAAGGTGGGCTTTTGAAAATTGTGTACTTGGCTCTGTAGGTTCCCAGAGTTCTGTATCCGTCTCCTCAGATGATAAGTTGCCTGAATGTTCCGGTGCGGCCAAGTCTCCTGATTGTTGTTCCCCCCGGTGTGGAAAAAGTGAACAGAGGCACTCCGTTTAAGGCTGCCAATTAGCTTCCTCATCTGCCCTTCTGTTTCCAACCGCCACGGGGTCGTTTCCCTTCTGGTGCCCTGGACAGTGCACTTTGCCTAGGTCCGTAGGGCCCTGCACTGCTGAGAGAAGGTGGAGGATCATATCTTTGTTCTTTATTTATTTATTTGTTTCCCAGCGGAGGTTAATAGCTGCCTTTGCTGGTAAATAGCCCCGTGCACATTTGCAGTGGCAAATGCATAGCGGCTATCAGTGTATATGGTGGCCCTTTTGCCTGATGCTAGTACCAATGCTTTCATAAGGGCAATCAGTTCTGCCTTTTGGACTGATGTCTCTTCTGTGAGACCAGAGAAACAGATGACATTAGTTTTGCTAACTACTGCTGCTCCAGCCCACCAGGTACCATCTTGGAGGAAGCTGCTCTCGTTCGTAAACCATACGACTTCAGGGTGAGGCAGTGGCTGGATCCTTCAAGTCTCGTCCTATACTGGTTTCTCTGCCTCTTTTTGGGCCACTCTTTGTCCAAGTTTTCTTTTTCTTTACAGTAGGCACATTGATCTGAGGCCAGGGGCAGCCTTTGGCATGGGCCCATGTATCCCTTCATGTCTCCGTGCTTTTTAACTTCTGGTCTATTTGCTGCTCTGACCAAAACCTTAGCCAATGATTTAGTCTGCCTTTTGCTCCTTTCATCCTCCTTTTGTTCCCTTTCCTTCTCTCTCATCTGTTCCCATTCCTCCTCAGTTTCTCTCTTATAATATACTTTCTCAGTTTCTCTGACTAAATCTCTTAAGGTCATATCTTGTAATCCATCTAGACGTTGTAACTTTCTCTTAATATCTAGGGCAGCCTGCTGGATAAAGGCCATTGCAACAGAGGTTTTTTTGTCCTCTGCCTGAGGATCAAAAGGAGTATATTTTCTATTTGCTTCCATAATTCTCTCCAGAATCATAGAGGGAGACTCATTAGGACCTTGGATTATCTCTCTTACCATGGCCAAATTAGTCGGCCCTCTGGCGGCCACTCGGAGCCCCGCTATTAGAGCCCGGTGATAAGTGGACAAATGCTACCAACCTTCAAAGGTGTTGGGGTCTCAGTTTTGTCAGTTCATGGGCCCATAAGGACGAAGAGGGAGCATCACAGTGGCTTCTGAGTTTTCTATTTTCCGTAGCTGGCGGGTTTCTTCAGGTGGCCCAGCTTCCACCAGAAAAGGAGGGGCTGCTGCTGCTGCAGAGAAGTCCCTTGGAGGGCTTGGGTCTGGCAAAATTGCCTCTAGTGGCGGAGAGGCTGAGTCAGTGGTGGGAGAATCATCTGGAATGTGTTGGCGGTTGGGGAGCGAGGGTAGAGGATAAGGAGGGGGAGGATTGTCCAGTCTTGTGACTCAGGAAGAATGGGGGGAAGATGGGGAGGGAACGGAAGGTTTGAATGATAGGATCCTGGGGAAGGGGTATATGGCTGTTGATCTGGGTGGCCACGTGGTCCCGGCTGAAAGACAATATCTCTGACTTTTCAGATTAGAGGGAAGTAGAAGGATCCTTCTGCGGGCCACCCGACTTTGAGGATGGGCCATTCTGAAGCACAGAGAGTCTGCCAGGTCTGACATTTAACTGAAAAATAATGATTCTGGGCCCTTGAGCGGACATCAGTCCAATGATCAAGGGTCAGCGACAGAAGCATGAAAGTGCTTTGTCCCATAATGGGAGTTACTCAAAAAGAGACAGTGAAGACACAAACGCAACACAGACAAAGACAAACAGTAAACGTTTAACATGGGTCCAAGACAAATATTAGAACTCAGTAACTGGCAAAACCTGATGGGTTAGACAATAAAGACAGACAGTAAACTCAACATGAGTTCGGGACAATGAACAAAACTGTGTAGCCAGCAAAATCTGATGGGCTGGCAAACGGAATCCTGAAGCAAAATATAACCGAGTTGAGGAAACTAATATTCCTTGATTTCCCTCATCCTCTGGAGTGTCCCCCAGGGACGTGGCCAGTAGCTCTGTGACACGTCTGCCAGCCACCGTCAGAGAGAGCTAATGCTCTTCACCGACAGCCACTTTGCCAAGCCCTCACCTGAAACCCGAAACCAGAAAGAGGCGCCTTTCTTACCCTGAGAGGAGTCCCTTGGGGTCTTTCGTCCGCTGCGCCGGATATCTCACCTGGGGCCTCCAGATGAAAAGGTGGGGCGAACATCGGAGGAAAAGACCACCAACAGGCTTTCTCAGGCAACACCAAAGGGTTTATTGGGGGTATAGCGTGCTGGAGCTCAGGGCTCACTTCAGAGGAGCAAAGAACAAAGAGCCCTAAGAACCACTCGAGCGGAGTTTATATACATTCTTTAGAGAGGGTAGGGACTTTACACACATCATAGCCTCCTTTAGCAAATCATCATATTCCACGGGAAAATCAAATAACAACTCTAAAACATGATTAGCACATTCATTGGCGGGAACAGGTTGGGCAGGGGGTGATTGGTCAGCCCTAAGAAGGGGTATACATTTAAATTGATTGGTGGATGCACTGTGATGTATACGTGGTGAGCTGCATGGTTTCTGGGGAGGGGCTGTTAAGTAACTAGGTCCTCAGGGAAGATTTCAACACACATCTAATGTGCAAATCCGGGAATTGTCTTAACTGCCACAGGAATTTCAGGTGCTGAGTGCAGCTTGGAAACTTTACAAAACCTGGTTCTTTACATTTCAATTTCAATTTCTTTTATTCTTTCAGAACCTTACAGAGGAAGGCGAGAGAGTTCATCGACAATTACTGCTATTTTGACTATATTGGTTTTGGATGCACACATGGGATCTTTCTTTAGATCCATCTGGTGCTGATAATCTAAGCCATAGCCTCAAACAGGGCCAAGAGGCTGATTAAAACATATCCATTTCCAAAGCAATTACTACTCTGAAGTCAGTTACAGAACTCAGTCTCTTAGGAGAATCACGCCAGTGTTAAAGCCCAGGTGAACACAGTCATCTCATCCAAAAGCCACACAAGTTACCACAATTAAAATCAAAACAATCCCACATGGCCCTCATCTACTTCCATATAGTCACTCATCATAACCTCTGGCTGGAGGTTTCCTTAAATGGCACAGCCCAATAGAGTGTCCATAATAAGCTCCCTTCCCCTCATTTGCCTAAATTCAGGGTGGCCTGGACACCCTTCCTGTGAACCAGGATTGATCACATAGTTCTGCCATTAATACTGCTCTGTTTCTGCAATTTGAGGCCTACTTACTGTCAGGTATAGATTCCTTATGTGATTTGGAGTCATTATTAAACCCAAGCACCTTTGCAGGGATTGGAAGAACTCATTTGACCCAAAAAATCCCAATACTCCCTTGATGGAGGTCAAGAACCAAACAGAGGAAGGCAAGAGACTTCATCCACAATGACTGATTTTTTGCCATTTTGGTTTTGGATGCACACATTGGATCTTTCTTTAGATCCATCCGATGCTGATAATCTAAGCCACAGCCTCACACAGGGCCAAGAGGCTGATTCAGAGACATTCCTTTCCAAAGTAATTAAGCAAAGATCCACAGGTGATGCCCATTTATTTCCATTTTAAAACTGTTTTCTTCAGGCTTCACAAAGGGTGGCCTGAGGCAAAGACCTTCCTGACATTCAGGGCAACAGAAAAATAGGTAAGCAAAAGGGCCAAAGCAGGGTTTCTCCACTGAGACTTTCCTGGTCACACTGATATCTGAGTTTTCTGAGATTCTTGCCATTCCCTTCAGCTATGGATTACATGGCCATGTCACAGAGTTTGGAGGTGGTACATATTTTGGACACAAAACCATGAGCCTATTCTGGAGAGTGGCCAGAATTCAGGAAGAAAACAGGAACTTAGGAAGACAGTACATGTTGTCCATCGATAAGGCAACCTGCAATCCATTCCTAAAATGGGTAGGATGAATGCTGGGAAGCTTTCTACTAGACAGGACACATCCATTGATTCATTCTCTTTTCTAATGTCTACAACCACGGACACAGTGGGATACACAGACATAGAAACACTCGCCTTGTCAAAAGACTTTCTAGAAACATTCCACTCCAAACCAAGCAAGCCGCCTTCCCTACCTATTCTCAGAATATAAGACAAAACCACAAACTCACACCCACACTGAAAAAGGCACCTCCTTCCCCAAAGTAAGTCTGTGACTATCCAGAGTGTCCTCTGAATGGTGGGCTATACTATGTTCCCCAGAAATGGCCTGTCCTTTCTCAGATCTGGTCTCCTTGGCCAACTCTGTGAAATATCAGGAGCCCGCGGTGAGCCACTTCTTGCTTTCTCTGGAAAGGCCAGTCTTCAAACTTTCCTGGCATTTGGCCATCCTCACATCAGTAGGTACCAAGAAAGACTGACTCTGTCCTTGGTAAATTTAAACAAGTGATCCCACTGTACTGGGAATTGGACTGGTTCTGGATGCCTGACTTCCTGGATCCCAAGTTCACAGAGTTCCATCACCAAGGAAGTGAGGTGAGGTCACTTCCTTCAGGAACTGAATGAGGTGACTGCCTTAGCAACCACTTTTTCCGAACAGTTGCTTCCATACTTCCTCTGACACTTTCACAAGTTAGATAGGTATCTCAACCATAGGAACCCAGGAACAGCTCTCCACAAAGGCCTTGGTTGGTCCATCTTTTCTACATTAAGGAGAGAGGGTGAATGAGACACAACCCTTCATCCTTACCAGGTTGTTTTCCATGGAATATGACTTTTGCTCTCTCACGTCCTTCATAGTTGCCTACATGTTCTCCAGGGATCATTTCTGCATGGACCTTTGAGGTTTTCAGCAGGTGGAAGATCCACTACATTCCTGTATTGTAAGACCAACTCTGTCCCTGCTGTTCTGTAATGTTAGATTGAGGGAACAGTGTATGGTTAGGGTTAATAACATGTGTGATATGGGTTAGGAATCATTCTGCTGGATGAATAATGGTATTGGGAACCTGTGATATGTATGAGAATATATAGGTGAAATATATGTATGAAAACAGAAATCTAGGTAAGATTTGAAGCCCAAAAGAGCATTGGGCCCTTGATTGGAATACTTAGCTTTGAATTAGGTTGTGCACAGATGTGTCAGATTAATCAATATACAATGGCATAGGACCTTGTACCTTCGATGATTGAATGTCGAAGAGAACATCCAGTCAAAAAGGGATAGTCGGAAGTGAAAGGTTAATAAAATAGGTATTTGTCACTTCCTGGGAAGAATTTTGTGTTTGTTCTGAGCATAATGTAGTTGTAAAAAAAAATGATTAAATTAAAAAGACACCTTGAAGAGCGTCAATGAGAGAGTGAGAGGACCAAAAAAAGTGGTTTGAGACTTGGTTCACCTAGTCCCCCTGTTTGACTACTTTTTTATCAACCCTGGCCTGTCCGATAATAATCTCCATATTATTGCTAACTATAAAACCCTGTTTGCTCAACCGTGTAATTTCTTTTCTCTAAGCTCAAATTGGACAAGTTAAACTTATGGTAATACCCCACTAGCAGACATAGAATGTGACACCCCCCAATGATCACTTTTATGATTAAAAGTAGCTAGAAGAAGAAGTGGGGAATGAAAGATTAATAAAATATGTACTTGTCACTTTTTTTTTCTGTATGCTTAACAAAACACTGTTGAAATCTTGAGAACTGTTTGCTAATCTTGTTCCCAGAATGTCCTGTCCCCAAATGCCAAACTGCAGAATGTACTCCCTCACCCGGTTGAATGCAAACCGCCCACTCTCCCTCACCCATCAATAAACTTCGCTCCCTGCCCTCCCCAAAGAAAGTATATAAGCTCTGCTTAAGCTCTTCTCAGGGCTCTCTGCTCTATTCAAGTGAGCTCGGACCCCCTGCATGCTGACCCCCTATAAACCCTTTGCTGTTGCATGAGATAGTCTTTTGGTGGTCTCTTCCTCCGAAGCTCGCCCAATGTTTACTTTGATGATTGGGTGTAGAAAAGAACATTCAGTCAAAAAGGGATAGTCGGTAGGATTAGGAAGATAGTTGTTAGGTTTAGGAAGAAGAGTGAGTATAGGTTTTGGAAAAAAAATATTCTTTATCAATAGGGTTTTGTTTAGAGTGTGAATGTAAATGTTAGCCCATGTGAAGAGTCAGTCAAAATAGTGAACCGGAGAAAATATGTAGGAAAACAGATATCAATAGAGATATTACGAAATAAGGCAAAATATAAAGTGGGTGATAGGATTAGACATTTTCAATATGGTTGAATTTGAATATATGATCTTAGGAGAAACCAATATGTAGTCACTAATTGGATTGATATTTGAGAGCATTAGACAACCTGGACATGGCTGTGTTTAGTAATCCATGTTCATTTTCAATTTAGGCTTTGGTACAATAATAAGTGTGAACCTTGCATTTTGTGTCCAGAATATTACTGTGATAAAATGTATATGTAGATCAGGTGACATGAGTAATTTTTCCATCATTTCTGGGAGCAATATTTTGAAGATTAATAAGTTAGTATTGGGGGTACAAAGACGTGTACCTTGTGTCTATGAATATAGAGCTAATGCATGAATAGACCATACTGTTAATAAATAATATAACTGGTTCCACTTTATATAATGCATTGGATTCATATCTTAAAATATATAAGAAATCTTATATTGATATACATACATTCATTCCAACTAGTTATACATCTAATGGTAAAATTAAGGTTATGGTTTATCATGAAAAGTGTGTGAGTTTTGCTTCAAAAGTGATTATGGAAATCAAAAATAATGTGTTTGGAAAGAAGTCTCATGAAAAGACCAGTCAAGAACCATGAAAAAATACATGTGTTCTGAAGCAGGAAGTGATTGAAAGTGAAACAAATGCCTCTAAATTAGCGAACTTGTGGATGAAATATATATCCTATTATGTGCATAAACTGAAGAAATAGTAATGTACCAGTTTTGAATAAAAATGAACGTCAAAATACGCATCATGTCCCATAGGAATCAATTTGCATTGATGTTAACCTGGGTCAGTTACTGTATTAATTTTAGGATTTGTAGGCACCATTCACTGAAGATAGTTTTCAGTACTAGGAAACAAATATATTTCAGGTGGATGAATATTTCTGACGATAATCTTGTGAAAAGTTGATTATAAATTCACATATATGAATATGAATGAATTTAGGAAATGTATAATAAGACACATGTATTTCATATTTTGAAAAATCTGGAAAGTTTGTATATATATATATATATATATATATATATATATATATATATATATATACACACACACACACATGCACACAGACATTAAAAAGTAGCAATATATATGCCAATTGAAATTCACCATGAAATATATATCATCCACAGTTTCAAAAATATTCATTTTACTGAACATGGATTTATGTATAATGTTGTTAAACTAGGAAGCTCACAGAGAGTTCGAATTTTATCTTCCAACAGCATTTAGGAGAAGTGATCTCTTCTCACAATGTGTATCTGCCAAGTCAACCACTTCACAAGAATGTACGTGTTGTACCTTGTAGGATTCTATATGTGCATATAAAAATACATGTGCAAATAGGCTACAGAGAAAGGGAGACAGGAATTCACATATTTGTTAACTTTAAAAACACATGGAGAACAATTTCAACAAAAGTTGACTAGATTTATACCTCCTACACTACATAATGCAAAAGGCAAATTCAACTATACACCATGCCTCCTCTGAACTGCTTGTATTTCTATTCTGTTTGGATTATTATTCTCCATCATATTAGGATAAGTAGTCAGAGTCTAGTAGGCTATGGGTTAGTGTCAGGGATTCAGTATTTCGAATGGAAAATTGGAAAAGGTATCCAATGTGTATGTAATTATGTGCTATGAAAAATCTTCCCACTCTTATCCAGAACAATGCCTTGACATTACCTTTGCCCCAAGTAAGACACAATTACAGGAGAAGAGTTCGAAAATCTGTATATATATATATATATATATATATATATATATATATATATATATATATATATATATATATATGGAATGCAATATGCTCAGTTGTTCACAAACTTGGAGGTGGTAGATGAGTTTACAAAAGTAACGAACAGGGTAAACCCTCCACAAAAATGGAGCTTTGTTGGCCTAAAGACTTCTTGAGAAACTGCCTCTGAGGTTGGGAACTTGAAATATATGTTGTTGTCAGGAGCTTAATCTTCATTTGTGGTGAGACAATTAAAGCTGGATCTGCATCTATGTGACCTGAAGGATCTTGTTTCTTATTTTCCAATGAACATGAGACAGCAGTGCTGAATTCTCTCTTTGTAGGTAAACTGTGGCCACTGGGGGCTATGTGTCTCCCTGTGAGGACTCTGAAACCATTTGGTCATCCTCCAATTTTCGTGGTGTTTCTTGCTGCTGCACTGGGCGTTTGGTATTTGCTTCATGAAATACAAAGATTTCAACTGGGACACAGTGCTAGAGGGAGTTCTGTCATGTGTGGTGTGTCAGGGTCTGCAAGAGAATGCACCAACCAGGCCTCTATCCCACATAGCTTGCCCCCTTGACCATAGCAACCTGATTCTGAACATTGCCCTGAAAACTCTCCATATAACAAGATGCATTTACATATAAGGGTTTGCTGGCTACACTATGTCAGTCACAAGCTATTTGGAAGCCAATGGCAGGTCCACATGACTCCACCACACATGTTTTATCACACACCTGCACACCACTACTCTAAGCCCACTACTCAGGAGGCTCCAACTTACTGGCATCACTGTTCTTCAACATTTTCATGAAACCCATTCAATCAAGGCACTGTATTGTATACTCATGATCAGCAACAGGACATCCAAAGTTTCTCCAGTGCCACCTGGTCATGGGAATTTCAAAAATTTGATGGTATTCATCTAGCCATTTTTCAAGGATGAAGTTGGAGGCACTGTGGGTTTCAATTCATTCAGGAACCACTAAATGGTGAGGAAGTTCATTTCAATGAATTCTCTGGACAACACTCACAGGAAAGGCTTCCCAAAGAGTGGCCAAAAGGTCACATGAAGCCAGGCCCATTGAACTGTACAATGTGAGGTCCATGTGTGTTTTGACTCTCAACTATGGCTGCCATGTTTTTCATAATAAAATCATGTGATATCCTGGCTGAGATTCCCAGTGCTCTGTGGAAAACCAACCTGGGACTAGATTTCAGATTCCAAGCGTGAATCTCATGCGTGGGCTCCTAAAATCCCAACTCAATTCATGGCAATACTACTCTGAGGTCAGTTCCAGAACTCAGTCTATAAGGGGAATCACCCAAGAGTGAAGCCCTGGTGGACCGAGTCATCTCTTCCAACTGCCACAAAAATGACCACAATTATAACCAAAACACTCCCACATGGCCCTCATTTTCTTCCATATAGACATTCATCATAACTTCTGGCAAGAGGTTTCCATAAGTGGCGCAGCTCAAGACAGTGTCCAATATAAGCTTCCTTGTCCCTCATTTGCCTAAAGTAAGTGTGGCCTGGACACTCTTCCTGTCAACCAGGAGTGATCAAATAGGCCTGCCATTAATACTGCTCTGCTTCTACTATTTGAGGCCTACTGACTGTCAGGTATAGATTCTTTATGTGGTTTGTAGTCATGAGAAAACACTAGCACATCTGCAGGGCTTTGAAGAACTCATTTTACCCAAGGGTCCATAATCACACTTGATGGAGGTCAGGAACCTAACAGAGGAAGGTGAGAGACTTCATCCACAATGACTGAACTTTTTGAATTTTGGTTATGGATGCACACATGGGATCTTTCTTTAGATCCATCAGGTGCTGACAATCTAAGCCCCAGCTTCACCGAGAGCCAAGAGGCTGATTCAGACACATCCATTTCCAAAGAAATTAAGCAAAGAGCCACAGGTGATGCCCACTCATTTCCATTTGAATACTGTTTTCTTCAGGCTTCACAAAAAGGTGGCCTGAGCCAAAGACTTTCCTTACATTTAGGGCAACAGAAAAATAGGTAAGCAAATGACCCAAAGCAGGGTTTCTCCACTGATACTTTCCTGGTCACAATGATATCTGAGTTTTCTGAGATACTGGCCATTCCATTCAGCTATCCAGTACAAGGCCATGTCACAGAAGTTGGAGTTGGCACCTATCTTGGACACAAATCCATGATCATATTCTGGAGAGTGGCCAGAATTCAGGAAGAAAAAATGGGACTTAGGAAGGTAGTAGGTTTTGCCCATTGATAAAGCTAGCCGCAATCCATTCATAAATTGGCAGTATGAATGCTGGGAAGCTTTCTACTAGACAGAACACATCCATGATGCATTCTTTTTCTAATACCAAGACCACAAACAGAGTGGGATACACAGTAATAGAAACACTCACCTTGTCAGAGGACATACTAGATAAAGTCCTCTCCAAACCAAACAAGTCGCCTTTCCTACATATTCTCAAACTCACACCCACACTCAAAAAGGCAGCACCTTCCCCAAAGTAGGTCTGTGACTATCCGGAGTGTCCTATGATGGGTGGGATATACTATATTTCCACGAAATGCACTGTGCTGTCTCAGTTCTGGTCTCCTTGGCCAACTCTGTGAAGTTGTCAGAAGTCACTGGTGATCCACTACCTGCTTTCTCAGGAAAGGCCCCTCTTCTTAGCTTTCCTGGCATTTGGCCATCCTCACATAACTAGGAACCAAGAAAGACTGACTCTGTCCTTGGTTTACCCAAACAAGTGAGACCACTGGAACTGGGACTGGAACTGGCTGTGGTCTCCTGGCTTCCTGAATCCCAAGTTTAGAGAGTTCCATTACCAAGGAAGTTATGTGAGGTAACTTCCTTCAGGATGTGAATGAAGTCACTGCCTTGGCAAACACTTTGTCCTAACAGTTGCTTCCAAGGGTCCCATGAGATGGAGGGTGCACCTACTTCCTGTGACATTTTCACAAGTTAGAATGATATATCAACCATAGGCACCTGGGAACAGCTCTCCACACAGGCTTGGTTTGGTCCATCTTCTCTACATTAAGAAGAGAGAGGCTGATTCAGACACATCCCTTCACCCTGACCAGGTTGTTTACGATGGAAGTTGACTTTTCCTCCCTCAGGTCCTTCATTGCTGCCTACATCTTCTCCATGGATTATTTCTGTATTGACCTTTGAGGTTCTCAGCAGGTGGAAGATCCCCTACACTCCTGATTGTAAGACCCACTCTGTCCCTGCTTTTCTGTAAAGTTAGATTGAGGGAACAGTGTATGGTTAGGGTAATAACAGGTTTGATTTGGGTTAGGAATCATTCTGCATGATGAATAATGGCAATGGGAACCTGTGATATTTACAAGAATATATAGGTGAAATATAAGTATGAATACAGAAGTCTAGGTAAGATTTGAAGCCCAGAAGAGCATTGGGTCCATGATTTGGATACTTAGCTTTGAAATACCTTCTGCACAGATGTCTCAGATAAATCGATAAAAAATGGCATAGGACCTTGTAAATTGGATGATCAAATGTAGAAGAAAACATCCACTTAAAAAGGGTAGTTGGTATGATTGGAAAGATAGTCAGTAGGTTTAGGAAGAAGAGTGAGTATAGGATATGCTCCAAAAGTTCTTTAGCAATAGGGTTTCTGGTAGAGAATGAATGTAAATGTCAGCACATGTGATGAGTCAGTTACAATGATTAACTGGGGAAAATATATAGGGAAGCAGATATCAATAGAGACAGGAAGAAATCAAGCAAAGTATAAATTGAGTGATAGGATTAGACATTTTCAGCATGGTAGATGTTGAATATACAATCTTAGAAAGAAACAAATATTTAGCAACAATAGGATTGACATTTGAGAGCATTAGGCAATCTGGAATTGGATGTTTTTAGTAATCCATGCTCACTTTCCATTTAGGCTTTGGTACAATCATAAGTGTGAACTTTGCATTTTGTGTCCAGAATATTACTGTGATAAAGTGTATATGTAGATCAGGTGACATGAGTATTTCTTAAACCAATTATGTGGTCAATATTTTGAAGATGTATAAATTAGTATTGGGTGTACAAATAGGTCTACACTGTGTCTACAAATATTGATAAAATGAATGAATAGACAATACTGTGAATAAATAATATAACTGGTTCCAACTTTAAATTATGGATTGAATTGATATCTTAAAATATACAGGAAATCTTAAATTGATATACATACATTCATTACAACCATTTATAGATCTAATGGTAATATTAGGGTTATGATTTGTCATGAAGAGTGTGTGAGGTTTGCTTCAACATGAGTATTGAAATCTAAAATGAAAAGTATTCTCATTAAAAGACCAGTCAAAAAACATGGAGGAATACATGTGTACTGAAGCAGGAAGTGATAGAAAGTGAAACAAATGCCTATAAATTTGCAAACTTGTGAATGAAATATTTATCCTATGATGTGCATAAACTGAAGAAATAGTCATGTAACATTGTTGAATAAAAATGAACGTCATAATACACATCATGTACCATAGTAATCTACTTGCATTGATGTTAAAGTGGGTCAGTTACTGTAGAAAAATTAGGACTTCTATGCACCATTCACTGAATTTAGATTTCAGTACTAGGAAACAATATGTATTTGAGGTGGATGAATATTTCTGAGAATAATTTTGTGAACATTTGATTATAAATCCACATACATGAATATGAATGCATTTAAGGATTGTATAATAAGACACATATATTTTATATTCTGAAAAATCTGGAGAGTGTGTGTGTATACACACACACACACACACACACACACACACACGCACATGCACAGACATTAAAAGGTAGCAATATATATGCGAATCGAAATTTATCATGAAATATATATCATTCACAGATCCAAAAATATTCATTTTACTGAACATGGATTTATGTATTATCTTGTTCAACTAGGAAGCTCACCCATAGTTTTAATTTTCAGTTCCAACAACGTTCAGGAGGAGTGATCTCTTTTGACAATTTGTATCTGCCAAGTCTGCCACCTCACAAAAGTGTACATGTGTTACCAGGTAGGATTCTATATGTGCATACAAAAATACATGTGCTGAATATGATACAGATAAAGGGCGACAGGAATTCACGTATTTGTTATCTTTAAAACACACGGAGAACTACTTCAATTTAATATTGACTTGATTTATAACACCTACCCTTTATCATACAAAAGGTAAGTCCAGCTATACACCATGCCTCCTCTGAACTGCTTGTATTTCTATTCTGTTTTGGTTATTTTGCTCCATCAATTTAGGATTGCCACAGTCTGGCTGGGCACAATTCAGGAGCCACTTGTCAAAAGCTAACTTTATTTTTAGAACCACACAGGCCAAAAAATAGCTCCTCGGGAAAAACACTCAGAGCACAACTGCCACCACCGGCTTCCCACAAGCTCTCAACCTCCTCACTCCTCCTGCTCTTGAGGTCGATTGGCTGGGTTGTTTGAGCAGAGCCAAAAAAGTCCCCCAAGAAGCAGCTCCATAATTTGAAAGGGTGGGGAAACAGCCCAATGGGCATCACCGCAGAGGAGCCAATCAGCTAGATGTTGCTGGGGCCGCTGTGAGCCAACCATCAGCTGGCAGTCTGAAAGTTTTCTTTGGCCCCTTGGGCTGTGGCTCTCAACATCTAACCCTCTCTGTTTAAACAACAAGCATGTGGCTTAGGGACCGTGCCTGCCTTAGGTTGTCCAATAGTACATATGGTCCTTACCCATTATCAAATGAGCTGACCTCAAGGTGTCAGCCTCCTGTCTTAGATTGGTACCATTGTAATTGGATCTTACCCATCACTGACTACAGGTCCAGTATACATCCACACCTGTGGAGAGGTCTTTGTACCAGGGGCGGGTGAGGTTCTTTGCCTCATCTCTGTTGGCACCCAAATTTTAGCTGAACGACCATGACAAGCAGAAGGGAGGAAGATACACCAAGGCAATTGATGGCTCTTTTTGAAAAAATTGTACCACCGATGACATCATCAGAGAAATACCCCAACACTACCACAAGTCGCTGCACCAACAGATAGTTCACAATGCATGCAGGTGAGTTCACAATGCATACAAGTGATACATAGTCCAGGCAAGTTTTGCAAGCAGTTCAGTGAAGGCTATTGCAGAAGCTGTAGATTGGTTTTATCTTTGTCTTCACATGCACTGGGATGAAGTTAGAAATTCTGGCAACAATGCCTAAAGAAAGAATTATGTAACATTCCAAAAGGCACTAAAAAAAAACAATTTTCTTAACAATTTACATTGTCTCGAAGAGAATTATTAAATATAATGCAAAGAAAAGGTGGATCCAACATGGCGGCGGGCAGAGAGGCTGCGCTTTTAATGCACTCACAGTGATGGGGTCATAAAGTCGCAAGGATAACTCTTGGATTCTACCAACGGAGATTCTCCTAGCAAAATTCCACTAGTAGCCCGGGAGCTACTAGAATTTTTTTGAAGCGTCTGTGTGACCCGGACGAGCGGGACCCTGCCACTAGACGCAGAGTTCGAGATTCACCAGCCACAGTCCGCGCACCGCGGGCACAGCTGCAGATCCATCCACCCGCCCACAGCCAAAGTGACTGGGTCCTGCTAGACGCTGAGACACAGCTTGGCAGGAAGAAGTCTTTAGGCAAGCCTCCACACGCCAGGAGCTGAGGCGAACCGGGCCGGGCCAGTCCCACCCCTCCCCTCGGTCAATCCGGCAAGAAGCCTGGTGCCCGCCATAGCAGAGAGTTGACGTCATCGGAGTTCGGCTGGCGAAATTCCTTCCCAGCAGAATCCACTTTAGGAGGTGCGTGACTCCCCATACTGATACAAGCAGCCAGGAAACTTCATTGACTTCTCAGGGGTCATGTCCGTAGGGAAGCAGAGGGGAGCCCAGACCCCAAGGCCCCCATATCACCAGCGGTGACCCCTAAGGTCTTAGCCGCCAGTTTACCACAGCACTGGGGCTTAAAAGGGACACTCGGTGGGGCTGCAAGTGTAACTAGATCTCTGGAGAATCACTTCTGGGAAACAGGACCTGGCTGGCAGGCTGACAGGAGGAAGGGGGTTAAGAGCTGGAGAAGTGAAATGGCTCTGGACTGACAAGTCTGAGAAACCCCCAGAAGACGCAGTACAGGGATAGCTCTCGGCAGGTAGAGAGCAGACACTCCGCTTGGAAGGAACAGCTCTGCCTACTGGAAGAGAAGAAGGTGGATCTCTAAGACTTTAATTTTTGTTGTTGTTGTTGTTGTTGCTGTTGTTGATATTTTTTTCTCTCCTTCTTCTCTCCCTGTTCCTTTCGCCCCTTTTCCTTCTCTCTTTCTATCCCATTTCAAGTTTTATTGTTCTTTTCATTCCCCTCTAATCTATCTCTCCCTCTATCATTTTTTCTTTTTAAGAGCACCTTCATTCTCCTACCGCCCAAATCTCATCTCAAGCATTACAACTTCCATTGTGTGTAATTGTCTAAATGCAAATAGGTGAATGTCTCGAGGCTGTCTATAAGACTCCTAAATACCTAGCTACTACCAACACCCTGATCCAATTGCCTGGTAGTATCCACCTTCAGTGAAGCAATCTTCTAAAGTAGCCAAGTCATACTAACCATTGTACCACCAGAGCACCCAACCTAAACATATAGTCCTAAGAACAAACAGCAAATCATTATATGCATACAGAACCTAGAAGCCTTATATGAATTGAATGAATCAGCTTTAAAGTACAACAAAGCCCAAAATTTCTAGGCATAATCTCCCACCACAAAAGAGAGACAACAGAGATATACAAAGCCAAAACAAATGTATAGGAGAAAGCAGTTACAAAGCAGTCAAACAGAGCTGGAAAGCAACGTTAACAATATGAAAAAACAAGGGAAAAAGGGTTACGAACAATGCAGTACAATCTAAATATACAGGAGGACCTAGAAGAATCAGAAATATGGACAGGGAAAGAAATCAAGGCATTCCTAATTCAGATGGAACGGAATATTAGAGAAGACATGAGACAGCAAATCCAAGCATTGAAAGTATATTTTGAAGAGGAACTAACCACACAAATTAAATCCACAAAGAATGAGCTTTATCAGGAGATAGAGGTGTTAAAAATAATCAAGTTGTAATCATAGAAATGCAAGAAACCGTAAATCAGATTAAAAGTGCTAATGAGAATATTACAAACAGACTAGATCAAGTAGAAGTCAGAACATCAGATAATGAAGACAAAGTATATCAACTTGAAAAGAATATAGTCAACGCAGAAAAGATGCTGAAATCAAACATATAACACAAAACACAAGTGTGCACACATAATATAATACATACAACACATGACATAATATTAAAGGCCTTATGACTTTTTACAGGTGAAATCTCCATTGCAATGTCTAAAAACTCTATTTTCCAAAAATAGAACTGATCAGCAAAACATTAACCTAGGTCTGTATGAGCTAAAAAAAAAACAAAATAAAACTTCATGATATGAGAAAGGGCAATAATAAAATAGATGTTGAAAAAAACATTCTGGTTCTGTCACAGATGTAAGAACAGCCAAACTGGAGTTCTGGATATCAGCTCTTATTGATTTGAGCCAAATCATCTTATTTTTGGTCTGTAGAAATCTCTTTAGTTAATCTCTCTGGAATCCAAATTGGCTACTCTTCTCCCTGTAGAAACACAAAAACAGACCCCGGACTCCAGACAATTACTGGGTCAGGACCTTTTCATTGTTCTGTTAGAATATCCTTCCAAAGTACCTTGGGCTTATGTACATTATTTGGACATATATGTCTTTCTGCAGCACTAAGCCCTGATGAACCCAAATTTAAAAAGTTTAGAGTAAAAGGGTTATTTTAAGTTTATCTTTGGGGAATATATACCCCTTCCCAATTCCTTCTTTTTGCTTTAATATGTATGTTTTAATAGTTTGATGTGATCTTTCAACTATGCCTTGTCCCTGTGGATTGTATGGGATTCCTCTTATATGAGTAATGCCAAATGATGAGCAAAATTGTTTAAAAGAGGTAGAAATATAACCAGGGGCATTATCTGTTTTTAACTCTTTTGGAACGCCCACAGTGGCAAAATTTTGTAAGCAATGAGCTATAACATCTTTAGTTTTTTTCTCCAGCAAGAAGGGAGACCATCAAAAATCCAGAAGAAGTATCAACTGTAACATGCAAATATTTTAATTTTCCAAATTCTGGAAAGTTTGTGACGTTCATCTGCCAAATATGGTTAGGTATCAATCCTCTAGGATTGACTCCAAGATTAACTTGTGGTAAAAAGGTCACACAATTTTGACATTGTTTTATTATTTATCTAGCTTGTTCCTTAGTTATTTTGAAATGCTTTTGTAAAGTATTAGCATTTACATGGAACTTTTTATAAAAATTTATAGCTTCTTCTAGTGTAGAGAAAATATGTATGTATGTCATGTGTTGTTTTATCTACTAAATAATTGCCCAAACTAAGGGCTCCAGGCATTCCTGTATGTGTCCTGAAATGTCCTATAAAGAACGGATCTTTCCTGTCCCAGATTAGACTTTGTATAGTGGAAAGCAAAGAGAAAAGAGTAGAGGAAGGGGAAATCCTTCCACCATCTTCAAGTGATACTATAGCAATAACTATATACTGATTATCGGAAAATAAATTAATTACAGATGCTTTAAGCATCACAAAAGCTTGTAATACTGCATTAAGCTCTACATTTTGAGCTAATTGTTTTCGTACTAAAAATGTAAAAGTTTGATCAGGTGTAACTATTAATGCTGTACCATTATTTGACCCATCAGTGAATATATTTGTAGCATTTATAATAGGTGTTTTTCTTCTCATTTTTGGAAAAATTACATGATGTGATGACCAAAAAGACAATAAAGGATTAGATGGTAAGTGGTTTTCAAATGAAACATTAGATTTGCACATGATTATTGCCCAAGTATTTAACTAATTATATAACTCATCAATTTGATTCATAGTATATGGAGTAATAATTTTATTGGAAGAAATTCCAATCAGTCCCTTTGCTGCTTTTATTCCTTTGAGTATTAATTGTCCTAAAGCCTCAGTATACCTAATAAGAATAGTGTTAGGAGAACAAGATAAATGTATTCATAATAATGGACCTTCTTGCCAAAAATACTTCTGTAGGAGTATTTTTTTGGTGGTAGTACAATAAATAATAAAGGCATTCTTAAATCAATTCTATCCAAATGAATATTTTCCATACATTTTTCAATGATTTTTAATGCCTTTCTTGCTTCAGGTGTTAACATTCGGGGTGCATTTGGATCTGATAGACCTTTTAGGATATCAAATAAAGGTTCAAACTCTCCTGTTGGTATACCTAGATAAGGCCTTATCCAATTTATGTCTCCTAATAACTTTTGAAAGTCATTAAGTGATTTGAGTTGATCTATTCGTATTTGAATTTTTGGTGGATGGACCATGATTGAGGATAAAAGAACTTCTAAATAATTAATTGAAAAATTTAATTGTACTTTATCTATTGCTATCTCTAGTTTATAATTTTTTAATAAGTTTGTAAGTGTGGCATAACATTCTAGCAATGCGTTTTTAGCTTTCTGTGCTAATAATACACCATCCATATAGTGAAATATTTGTAGTTCAGGATTTTGATTTCTAAGTGGCTGGATTAATTTGTTAACATAAATTTGACACATAGTTGGACTGTTAGCCATCCCTTGAGGGAGTACTTTCCATTTGGATCTCTGATCAGGACCTTCATGATTCAGTGCAGGGATAGTAAATGCAAACCATGGACTATCCTCAGGATGAATTGCAAATGAATAAAAACAATCTTTAATATCTATAATTAAAACATACCAGGTTTTTGGCAAAGCAGAACATTGAGGAATTCCCAAATGAGCAGGTCGCATAATAACCGTCTCATTATTAATGGCTCTTAAATCTTGCAATAATCTCCATTTACCAGATTTCTTTTTAATGACAAAAATGCGAGTATTATGGGGAGATACAGACGGTTGTATATGTCCTTCCGCTAATTGTTGTTTTACCAGGTCATGGGTTGCTTGTACCTTTTCTTTAGTCAGGGGCCACTGAGGAACCCATACTGGTATTTCTGATTTCCAAGTAGTTTTTATTGTCTTAGTGGCCCTTTCTTAAAATCCAACCCATGTCTGTCTGTTCTTTGATCTATTTGTATTGGGGCTGCTATACCTTGTTCTTGTTTTTCTAATCTTTTTCCTTTCCTAAAACCTTGTCTAACCATAATTGTGGGTACATTTTGATTGATGTTATTTGTTAATGTCAAACTTAATCGATCTAGGACATCTCATCCCCATAAATTTATGGGAAGATGATCCATACATATGGCTGTTTAGTTCCTTCACATCCTTCAGGATCCTTCCAATCTAATACCATTGCTCTTCTATGGGGATTAGTCACCAATCCTAGGCCTTGAAGCATTTGAGTGTATTGTTGTAATGGCCAATGTTTTGATGAGAGATGATGCTAAGTTCTTGATGAGAGATGATGCTAAGTTCTGCATCTGTATCCAGTAGCCCATTAAATTCATGTCCTTGAATATTTAGTTTTAGCATGGGGCGAGAATCTAAATTTAAAGAAACATAGCCTAATCTACACGTGTGGAGCCTAATCCCTTGGAACCTCTTTCTACAGCATGACTGAAAAATTTATCATGTAGGCTTGGTATTATTAGTAACTGTGCTATTCTGTCTCTTGGTGAAATTACAGATATACCCTTTGGAGAACTGGCTATAATTTTTAATTCACCTTCTATGGTCTACAAGCACGGACACAGAGAGATACACAGACATAGAAACAGTTGCCTTGCCAAAGGACTTACTAGACACAGTTCACCCCAAACCAAACATTCTGCTTTTCCTACCTATTGTCAGAACATGATACAAAACCACAAACTCACACCCATACCCACAAGTCACCTCCTTCCCCAAAGTAGGTCTGTGACTATCCATAGTTTCCTCTGACTGGTGCGCCATAATATTTTCCCACGAAATGGCCGGTACTGTCTCAGATCTGGTCTCCTTGGCCAACTCTGTGAAGTTTTCAGGAGCCAGCTATTTCCTGCTTTCTCAGGAAAGGCTCCACTTCAGAGCTCTCCTGGCATTTGGCCATCCTCACATCAGTATGTACCAAGAAAGACTGACACTGTCCTTAGTAAATCCAAACAATGAGCCCACTGGGACTGAGACTGGGACTGGCTCTGTGTCCCGGGCTTCCAGTTCAGAGAGTTCCATCACCAAGTAAGTGAGGTAGGTCACTGCTGGCTTGTGGGAAGCCGGTGATGGCAGTTGGGTTCTGAAGGTTTTCCTCAGGAGCTGTTTTGTTTGGCATGTGTGGTTCTTAAAATAAAGTTCGTTTCTTTTATCAAGTGGCTCCTGAATTTTGCCCAGCCAGACTGTGGCATTTGGAGGGCTGCAAGGGGAATGAGTGAGGGTAAGTGATAAGGTAAACTGCTCACCTCTGAAGACAGGGCGAGAGGATGGGAAGCCATTTTAAAATTCCTCTTTTGTTTTGCTTCACTTTTGTTTTAAGTTGCCTGTCCCTGGAGATGGGTAAGATGGAAGAAAAACCACTCACATCTGAGGAACTGATTGAGGGAAAAAAGAGATGGACATTTCAGGAGGATAGAAAAGCTATTATAATGATTTTCTGTTGTTCCACTTTTGTTTCATTCTGGTTCAGTTTTGTTTGGTGATATCTTCTTGGGTTGTATTATAGTTATAGTAGAAATATTCAAGTAAAAGAGAAGGTCTCTCAAGCTAGTCAGACAGAGATAAAAATTCAATTAAAAGAGAAGGTCTCTCTAGCTAGTTAGACAGAGGAAAAAAACAGGTGATTGATCCTGATAATGTGTCTGAATCAGCCTCTTGGACCTGTGTGAGGCTGTGGCTTAGATTCTCATCACCTGATGGATCATTCCGTGTGTGAATCCATACCCAAAATGGCCAAATGAGCAGTCCCTGTGGATGAAGTCTCTTGCCTTCCTCTGTAAGGCTACTGACCTCCATCAAGTGAGAATACGCATCCTTTGTGTCAAATGAGTTCTTCAAAGCCCTGGAGAGTCTAGCACATAGGTTCTTTGGTTTTCTCATGACTCCAATTCACATAAAAATATCTATACCTGACAGTCAGTAGGCCTCAAATTGGAGAAGCAGAGGTGTATTAAGGGCAGGCCTATTTGATCACACCTGGTTCACAGGAAGGGTGTCCAGGCCACCATGACTTTAGGCAATGAGGGGCAAGAGAGCTTATTTTGGACACTGTCTTGGACTTCGCCACTCATGTAAACCTCCAGACAGAACTTAGTATGAGAGTGTATATATGGAAGAAGATGAGGACCATGTGGGAGTGTTTTGGTTTTAATTGTGGTCATTTGTGTGGTAGTTGGAAGATATGACTGGGTACACCTGGGCTGAACTCTGGTGTGATTCCCCTTAAAGACTGAGTTCTGGAACTGACTTAGAGAAGTGTTATCATGAAATATGTTGGGATTTCAGTTGGTCACGCATGAGAGTCGCCCTTGGAAACCGAGATCTAGGCCCAGGTTTGCTTTCCACAGAGCACTGGGAATCTCAGCCAGGATATCACATGGTTTTATTCTGAAAGACATGGCAGCCATATTTGAGAGTCAAAACACAAATGGACCTCACATTGTAGACAGCAATAGCCCTGGCTTCCTGTGAAATTTTGGCCACTCTTTGGAAGCCTTGCCTGTGAGATTTCTCCAGAGCTTTCATTGAAATGAGCTTCCTCACCATTTAATTGTTCCTGAATGAAGTTAAACACACAGTGCCTCCAACATCATTCTTGAAAAATGGCTAGATAAATACCATGAAATTTTTGAAATTCCCATGACCATGAAAATCGTGTAGAACAGAGATGCCAGTAAGCTGGAGCCTGATGTGAAGTGGGCCTAGAAAAGTCGTGTGCAGGTGTGTGATAAAATATCTGTGGTGGGGCCATGTGGATCTGCCATTGGCTTCCAAATGGCTTGTGACTGACATGGTGCACCCAGCAGACCCTTCTATGTAAAGGCATCTTGTTATATGGAGAGTTTTCAGGGCAATGTTCAGAATCAGATTGCTATGGTCAAGGATGGGATTGAAGCCTGGTTGGTGCATTATCCTGCAGACCCTGACACACCACACGTGACAGAACTCCCTTAAGCACTGTGTCCCAGTTGAACTCCTTGTATTTTGTGAAGCAAATACCAAACTCACATTGCAGCAGCAAGAAACACATCGACAAGTGGAGGATTGCCGGATGGCTTTACAGTCCACACGGAAAGATTTTCCCCCCAGTGGCCACAGTTTACCTACAAAGAGAGAATTCAGCACTGCTGCCTCATGTTCATTAGAAAATAAGAAACCATGTCCTCCAGGTCACTTAGATACATACCTAGCTTTGATGGTCTCTCTACAAAAAAAGCTAAAACTCCTGACAACAACAAATATTTCAAGTGCCCAAACTCAGAGGCAGTTTCACCAGAAGTCTTTAGTCCAGCAGAGCTCCATTTTTGTGGAGTATTTACCTGTCCCTTACTTTTGGAAACTCCTCTGCCACCTTCAAGGTTGTGAACTCTTGAGCATATTACATTCCAGATATGTATTCACAGATTTTCTAACTCTTCCACTCTAATTGTGTTTTACTTGGGGTGAAGGTAAAGTCAAGGCATTGTTCTGGATTAGAGTGCGAAGATTTTTGTGAAGCACATATTTACATACACATTGGATTCATTTTTCTATTTTCCATTCAAAATGCTGAATGCCTGACACTAACCCATACCCTAATAGACTCTGACTACTAATTCTAATATGATGGAGAAAAATAACCCAAACCGAATAGAAATACAAGCAGTTTAGACGAGGCATAGTGTATTGCTGGACTTGCCTTTTGCATTATACAGGGTAGGACTTATAAATCTAGTCAATATTTTGTTGAAATAGTTCTCCATGTGTTTTTAAAGTTAACAAACAGATGAATTCCTTTCTGCATTTCTCTGTAGCGAATTCAGCACATGTAATTTCATATGCACATATTGAATCATACCTGTTATCACATGTACATTCTTGTGAGGTGGCTGACTTTGCAGATACAAATTGGTAGAAGAGATCACTCCACCTAAACACAGTTGGAACTGAAAATTCAACCAATGGGTGAGCTTCATAGATGAACAACATGATAAATAAAATCATGTTCAGTATAATGAATATTTTTGGATCAGTGGATGATATACATTTCATGATGAATTTCGATTTCCATATATATTGCTACTTTTTAATGTCTGTGTGTGTGTGTGTGTGTGTGTGTGTGTGTGTGTGTGTATACACTCTCCAAGTTTTTCATAATATTAAATATATGGGTCTTAATGTACACTCCCTAAATTCATTCGTATTCATGTATGTGGATTTATAATCAAATATTCAAGAGATTATTCTCAGAAATATTCATCCACCTAAAATACATATTTGTTTCCTAGAACTAAAAACTAACTTCTGTGAATGGTGCATACGAATCCTAATATTTCTACAGTAACTGACCCAGTTTAACACCAATGCAAGTAGATATTTATGGAACGTGATGTGTATTTTGATGTTCATTTTTAGTCAACACTTGTACATTACTATTTCTTCAGTTTATGCACATCATGAGATATATATTTCATACACAAGTTAGCAAATTTATAGGCATTTGTTTCACTTTCAATAACTTCATTCTTCAGAACACATGTATTCCTCCATGTTTTTTGACAAGACTTTTCATGAGACTTCTTTCTAAACACATTATATTCGATTTCCATAATCACTTTTGAAGCAAAACTCACACACTCTTCATGATGAAATATCACCCTAATATTACCATTAGAAGTATAACTGGTTGGAATGAATGATTTAATATCAATATAAGATTTTCTGTATATTTTCAGATATCAACTCAGTCCATTATTTAAAGCGGACCAATTATATTATTTATTCACAGTATGGTCTATTCTTGCATTATCTCTATATTCTTAGACAGATACTACACCACATTCTACCCCCAATACTCATTTATACGTCTTCAAAATATTGTTCCCAGAAATGGTGGAAGAAATACTCATGTCACCTGATCTACATATACATTTTATCACAGTAATATTCTGGAAAATAAAGCAAAGGTCACACTTATGATTGTACCAAAGCCTAAATTTAAAGTGAGCATGGATTTCTAAAAACATCCATGTCCAGGTTGCCTAATTCTCTCAAATGTCAATCCAATTGTTGACTACATACTTGTTTCTTTCTAAGATTATATATTCAAACTCAACCCTGTTGAAAATGTCTAATCCTATCACTCACTTTAAACTTTGCCTGATATCCTAATGTCTCTATTGATATAGGCTTTCCTTCATAATTTCCCAGTTCATCATTTTGACTGTTCATTTGTGCTGACATTTACATTCACTCTCTACCTGAAACCCAATTGCTAAATAACTTTTGGTCCAAATCCTATACTCACTCTTCTTTCTGAATCTACCGACTATCTCCCAAATCCTACTGACTATCCTTTTTTGAATGGATGTTCTCTTCGACATTCAATCATTCAAGGTACAAGGTCCGATGCCATTGTGTATTGATTTATCTGAGACATCTGTGCAGGACATAATTCAAAGCTAAGTCTCCCAATCAAGGGCCCAATCCCTTTCTGGGCTTCAAATATTACTTAGATTTCTGTTTTCATACATATATTTCACCTCTATATTTTTATAAATATTGCAGATTTCCAATACCATTATTCATCCAGCAAAATGATTCCTAACCCAAATCGAACAAGTAATTAACCCAAACCATATACTATTCCCTCATTCTAACTTTATAAAAGAGCAGGGAAAGTCTTGGTCTTACAATATAGGAATGTAGGGGATATATCACCTGCTGAAAACCTCAAAGGTCCATGCAGAAATGTAGGCAGATGTAGATGTAGGCAGCTATTAAGGACCTGAGAGAGCAAAAGTCATCTTCCATGGAAAACAACCCTGTCTGGAGAGGGGTTGTTTCTGACTCAGTGTCTCTGTTCCTAATGTACAGAAGATGGACCAATCCAGGCCTATGTGGAGAGCTGTTCACGGGTGCCTATGGGTGATATACTATTCTAACTGGTGAGTGTGTCACGGGAAATAGGGACAGCATCTATCTCATGGGACCCTTGAAAGCAACTGTTAGGAAAAAGTGGTTGCAAAGGCAGTGACCTCATTCAGTTCCTGAAGGAAGTGACCTCATCTCTATTCCTTGGTGATGGAACTCTCTGAACTTGTGATCCAGGAATCCAGGCACCCAGAGCCAGTCCTAGTCCCAGTCCCAGTGGGCTCACTTGTTTGGATATTCCAAGGACAGAGTCAGTCTTTCTTGGTATCTATTGATGTGAAAATGGCCAAATGCCAGGAAAGCTTTGAAGACTGGCCTTTCCAGAGAAAGCAAGTAGTGGCTTACCACGGGCTCCTGACAATTTCACAGAGTTGGCCAAAAAGACCAGATCTGAGACAGGACAGGCCATTTTGGAGGTACATAGTAAGGCTCACCAGTGAGAGTACACTCCGAATAGTCACAGACCTACTTGGGGGAAGGCGATGCCTTTGTGGTTTTTGTTGTGTGTTTGTGGTTTTATCTCATGTTCTGAGAAAAGGTAAGAAAGGTGGTTTGTTTGGTTTGGAGTGAACCGTTTCTAGTAAGTGATTGGACAAGGCAAGTGTTTCCATGTCTGTGTATCCCAATGTGTCTGTTGTTGCAGACATTAGAAAAGAGAATGCATCAATGTATGGGTCCTGTCTAGTAGAAAGCTTCCCAGCATCAATCCTGCCCAATTTATGAATGGACTGTGGCTTGCATTATCGAATGGCAACACCTACAAACTTCCTTAGTTCCTGTTTTCTTCCTGAATTCTGGCTACACTCAAGAATAGGCTCATGGTTTTGTGTTCAAGATATTTACCACCTCCAAGCTCTGTGATATGGCCATGTACTGGATAGCTGAAGGGAATGGCGAGCATCTCAGAAAACTCAGATATCAGTGTGACCAGTAAAGTCTCAGTGGAGAAACCCTGCTATGGGCCTTTTGCTTACCTATTGCTCTTTTGCCCTGAATGTCAGGAAGGGCTTTGCCTCACACCACACATTTGTGAAGCCTGAAGAAACCAGTTTTCAAATGGAAATGAGTGGGCATCACCTGTGGCTCTTTGCTTAACTGCTTTGGAAAGGGATGTGTCTTAATCAGTCTCTTGGCAATGTGTGAGGCTGTGGCTTAGATTACCAACACCTGGTGGATGTAAAGAAAGATCCCATGTGTGCATACAAAATCAAAATGGCAAAAATTGCAGTCATTGTAGATGAAGTCTCTCGCCTTTCTCTGTAAGGTTCCTGACCTCCATCAAGTGGGAATAGGGATCCTTTGGGTCAAATGAATTCTTCAAAACCATGCAGAGGCTAGTCCATAGGTGCTTCGCTTTTTTCTTGACTCCATTTCACATAAAGAATCTAAATGCCAAAGTCAGAATGCCTCAAATTGGAGAAGTGGAAAAGTATTAATGGCAGACCTGTTTGATCACTCCTGGTTCACAAGAAGGGTGTCCAGGCCACCGTGACTTTAGTCACACACACACACACACACACACACACACACACACACACACATATATATATATATATATATATATATATATATACTCTCCAGATTTTTCAAAATATGAAATATGTGTCTTATTTTACACTCACCAAATTCATTCATATTCATATACGTAAATTTATAATCAACTTTCCAAAGATAATTCTTAGAATTATTCATTCACCTGAAAAACATATTTCTTTCCTATACTGAAAAGTAACTTCAGTGAATGATGCACACAAATCCTAATATTTCTACAGTACCTGACCCAGTTTAACATAAATGCAAGTAGATTCCAATCGGACATGATGTGTATTTTGACGTTCATTTTTATTCAACACTGGTAGATTACTATTTCTTCAATTAATGCACATCATAGGATATATATTTCATCCACAAGTTAGAAAATTTATAGGCATTTGTTTCACTATCAATCACTTCCTGCTTCAGAGCACATGCATTCCTCCATGTTTCTTGACTGGTCTTTTCATGAGAAAAGGGATGGACAAGGCAAGGTAAGGCAACTAAGATAGCACCGAAGACACGGAAACAGTCCTATTTGGTTACAACTGGATTTAGAGGGCATTGCTTCTGTTGTAATCATTTAATCCCCTGCACCCCAAGATTAAATTGTTTCAGAATTTTGTACCCAACATGTAAGGGAGGGGCTCAGAAGTTCACAGTCTGCAGAAGTTCATTAAAAGCAGTTTTTGTTTCTGTTTTTTTTTTCTCTGTTCTGGGCAAGTTAACATTTTAAGGACACCGGGAATGGGGCAGAGCTATTTTCTTCTCTTTTTTTTTCTCTCTGCCAGCTGTTACCATGAAGCCCAGTTGGTAACTTCTTTATCTTAGAAATGTAGCCATCTCTGTGAAGCCCCAGCTCAAGCTCAGAGGCCTTGTTTACATATTGCCAGCATTGTGACTGACTCTTTCCAAACACATTATTTTTGATTTCCATAATTACTTTTGTAGCAAAACTAACATATCTTCATGATAAACCGTAACCCTAATATTAATATTAGATGTATCATTGGTTGGAATGAATGATTGTATATCAATATAAGGTTTCTTATATATTTTCAGATATCTATTCAATCTGTTATTTAATGTGGAACCAGTTATATTATTTATTCACTTATGGTCTATTCATGCATTATCTCTATATTCAATGACACAGTGTACACCTTTTTGTACCCCCAATACCCATTTATATGTCTTCAAAATATTGCTCCCAGAAATAGTGGAAGAAACACTCATGTCACCACATCTACATATACATTTTATCACAGTAGTATTCTGGAGACAAATGTAAAGGTCACACTTGTGATTGTACCAAAGCCTAAATGGAAAGTGAGCATGGATTACAAAAAACATCCATGTCAAAGTTGCCTAATGCTCTCAAATGTCAATCCTATTGGTGACTACATTAGTTTTCTTCTTAAGATTATATATTCTAACTCAATTCTGTTGAAAATGTCTAATTGTATCACTCACTTTATACTTTGCCTGATTTTGTAATGTCTTTATTGATATCTGCTTTCCTACATATTTTCCCCACTTCATTATTGTGACTGTTCACATGTGCTGACATTAACATTCACTCTCTTACTGAACCCCTATTGCTAAAGATATTGTTTTCCAAATCCTATACTCACTCTTCTTCCTAAACCTACCGACTATCTTCTTAATCTTACCAACTATCCCTTTATGACTGGATTTTCTCTTCTACATTCAAACATCCAAGTAATGTTCCTGCAAGCGTTGGAGGAAGAGATCACCAAGAGAGTGTCTCATGCAACAGCAAGGGGTTAATTGGGGGTCCAGCAAGCTGGGGCTCAGAGCTCACATGAATAGAGCAGAGAGCCCTGAGAACAGCTTAAGCAGAGCTTATATACTTTCCTTGGAGAGGGCAGGGACGGAAATTTATTGATGGGTCAGAGCGAGTGGGCGGTTAGTGTGAAAGTGGGTGAGGGGATACATTCTGCAATTTGGCAGTTGGGGACAGCACAATCTGGGAACAAGATTACAAACAGTTCTCAAGATTTCAACAGTGTTTTGTTAAGCATACAGAAAAACAGGAAGTTACAAGTACCTTTTTTATTAACCTTTCATTCCGCACTTCTTCTTCTTGCTACTTTTAATCATAAAAGTGATTATTGGGGCGTGTCACATTCTATGTCTGCTAGTGGGGTATTACCATAAGTTTAACTTGTCCAATTTGAGCTTGGAGTAAAGAAATTACATGGTTGAGCAAACAGGGTTTTATAGTTAGAAATAATATGAGGATTATTATTGGACAGGCCAGGGTTGTTAAAAGCGTAGATAACCAGGGGGACTGTGTGAACCAAGACTCAAACCACCCTTTTTGGGCCTCTCTCTCTCATTGATGCTTTTCAAGGCATCCTTTTATTTTACTCATAGGTTTTTTTTACAACCTCAGTATGGTCGGCATCAGAACAACATTCTTATATCAATGCAGCACAAAGGCCCCCTTCTCTCATGAAGAGGAGGTCCAACCCTCAACTGGTGTGTAAAACAAATTCAGATACAGATGTTAAAGATTCCTGCAAAGCTGTGATGGAGGTTTCTATTATCTTTAAGTTTTGGTCTCTTGCTGCTTCTATTTGGGTCATTTGTTGTGTACCATGGAGCAGGGCAGTGGTTCCTGTGATTACCCCTGCCGCAACTCCAATTCCTAATATGATGGCTAAAGTGAGGGATATATGTTCCCAGTGGAACCGGGTTGTATGCCCCCCCTGTTTGAACTTCAAATGAACCTGGGTCATTATAGAGCAATCTGGGACACATCTTCACCATTACACAATTAATCAAATCTGTTGACCATTTCATGAAAACATAAACAATGTTTAAGTATATAGAATTATACTGTTGTAGGGACAGACAAGGCACGGCACTTAAGATAGCACCAAAGACAGGGAAACAGTCCTATTTGGTTGCAACTGGATTCAGAGGGCATTGCTTCTGTTGTAATCAATTAACACGCTGAACCCAAAGTTTAGGTAGTTTCAGAATTTTGTACCCAACATGAAAGAGAAGAGACTCAGAAGTTCACAGTCTGCAGAAATTCAAAAAAAGAAGCTTTTTTTTCTGTTTTCTCCTCTATTGTGGTCAAGTTAACTTTTCAAGGACACCTGGGAGGCAGAGACCTTTTTTTTTTTCCTTTTCTTTTATCCCCCTGCCAACTGTTACCATGGAGCCCAGTTTGTAACTTTTTATCTTAGAAATGTAGCCATCTCTGTGAAGCCCCAGGTCAAGGCCAGAGGCCTTTTTCACACATTCTGTGAAAAACTATTAAGGGGGTGTCTAGCTTAGGAGTGCTGATTTTTCCAGCCAGTAGCCAAGTAGAACAGGGCAACAGAAAAAGAGGAAGTTAATCTACACTGAACTCATTTATAGAGACCCTTTTGCTGAAAGTCCTAAAGTCAGCCATGGTGAAGACTTCTGGAGAAGTTCAGTGAAGATTTTTCTGTGGGCCTGGTACAGAGGGGGAAGACGGGGAAGGCGGGGGGTGAGAGCAGCTCCGTGGATCTGAGAATAAGGAAGGAGAAATGTAAAAGAACAATGGGAAAGGGTTTTGGAATTTTCCTAGCAACATAAATTGAGCAGTAGAACCGGTAGAGCAGAAAGGAAGACGGGAGTGAGTATCCCAAAAAGCCTGTGAGGGACTTTAAATTCTTAGTAACCTGTTTTCAGTGATGACAAAGCAACTTTAAAGGCCATTTTCATTACATCTTCGATAGGGGTCTGAGGGTTCTCCTAAGCTGGTTTGAGCTTTGGGTTAGGTGGTAAGAGGATCTGGTGGGACCCGGTGTGGGCACTGACAGGAAAAGAGAGAAGTGAGTGGGTGGATGGGTACCTCAGTACCTGCTACCTCAGCAAGGGGGCAATGCTCTGAGAACCGGCAGAGGTTTCGGTTTTTGATCTAGTAATTGGAGAAGAGAAATCAGGTTTGCTGAGGTGGGACTGACAGCAGAGAGTATGGAGCAGAAGGCTGAGTTTGAGGAACTATTGGAGAAGCATAGTTCAGGATGTGAGCGAAAGAGGAAAAAGGCCTTCACATAGGGGAATTTCCTTTCACCCTTTTGAGCACTTGCAGAAGTTAAAAAGGTCACACAGAATTTGAGGATCTAGAGACTCCTCTGGGGGCCATCAGTTTGGGTTGTCTAAGTGGTAATATGTCCAATGCTGTGTACTGAATTTGATGAGGATTTTGGGTTCCACCAGGCAGCCCCTGTATGCTCAAATCCCCATGACTTACAGAAGAAGTCCCCTTTTCCCCCACACAGCCATGGCGGTTTGTGGCTTTGATAGTCTGCCGGGCAAACATACTAATATAGGCTAGCCAACCTGCATCTGGCTTGCCTGTCCCTACAACCATAATGTTTGTTTCCATTATCTATGGTACGGAAAGGATTTAATGGAATTTTAATGGGATCCTCTTCATCAGGGATATTCTAATAGGAAAGACCTATAGCCAGCTGACAAATGTCTGGGTGGAGAGATGGCCACCAGGTCCCTAAGGGGGCTGTATGCAAGATAGACCATACTTCTTGTCTAGTAGGATTTGTGATCAGCCATCGCTGCTGAAGGGGCTGATGAGCGTTAGGACTACGGGTGGCCAAGGAGAGAGTCTATAGCCTTACCCACGTGGCGAATATGCAATTTGAAAGGGTTAACAGTCTTTTCCAGTTTCCAGCCAGAGTCTGGACGTGGCACAGGCTTGAGATGAGAGGCATGGATGCAGGAAGTGATTCCCTCTACTTTTACTGCTGTAGGTGCTATAAGTAGCACCTGGAATGTTCCTTTCCAGTGGGGTTCCAGGGATGACACCTGATGTCATCTTATTCAGAGGAAGTCTCTTTCTTGATATCAACGTGGATTCCCCTCGTCCCCAGGTTGGAAGCCAGTAGCCACCTGTTTCCACAGGTATAGCTGAGTTCTTAAAAGAGATTTAAGTCTGTCAAGCAAGGGTGTGTGGAAGGGATCCTTAGGTCTTAGAGTCGGGGTTAGGTCTCTTAGTGGAGGAGGGGCCCCATAGAGAATTTCATAGGGGGTGAGGTTACACAAAGAAACAAAGGGAGTATTTCTTGCATGAAACAGTGCATAAGGTAGGAGCATAGTCTAATCTTTTATGCCGGTCTCTAAGCTTAATTTCGTTAACGTCTCTTTAATGGTTCTATTTATTTTTTTTATGTGTCCTGAGCTCTGGGGTCTATAAGCGCAATGTAAATTCCAATTAATCCCTAGGGTCCTGGCTAACCCCTGATTTTCCTGGCCCATGAAGGCTGTTCAATTATCAGACCATGTTACATTAGTCAGGCCGTGTCTTTGATAAATATCTTTCAGGAACTTCTTGACCACAATTTGTGCCGGGTTTCTTTTATTTTTTTGGTGGGAAAGGCTTCAATCCATCCTGAAAATGTATCTACAAAGACTAGGAGATATTTAAGTCCATACCTTGCTGGCTTAATTTCAGAAACGTCCACTTCCCAGATTTGTCCTGGTCTGGTTCCTCATAGGTGCTTTCCTGCAGGAAGCTTGGAAGGGTAAGCATTAACAAATTGACAGAACTTACAGGCTTTTGTTAACCATTCAATTATTTCCTTTCACTGTGAGTGAGTTAGGCTAAAACTCTGTTCTTGATCCTACAGTAATGCCTGCAGTTTTTTTGAACCAAGTTGATTGAGTTCATGTACATTTTTAACATAGTGTAGGGCTTTCTGAAATTCCAGGCTGGGCTCACTGAAGTTGAGGAGTTCATTGTCAGTGTTCTTAGATGTTATCAAAAGCTTGCTGGTGCTCAAGGGTCCATTGGAATTGGGCATTCTCATTTAACAGCGGGTATAAAGGAGCAGCTAAGAACACAAACCCAGGTCCATAACCTGCTAAAGCCAGCAGTCCCAAGAAACTCTCTATGTTGTCTCCTGTTAAATGGGGGTGGTATCTGCACAACGGTTTGTTTCCTGTGCTCAGTGAGCCATCATTTACCGTGCCTAAGGGAATACCCCAGGAAGATTACTTCTTGCTGGCAAATTTGGGCCTTTTTGTCCGAAGCTCTCTACCTGAGTTGAGCAAGCTCAGATAATAGTGCTTGGGTCTCAGACTCGCAGTTTTCTTTGGTGTTGGCTGCCAGTAGCTGGACATCCACATATTGAAGCAGAATGACTTCGGGTTGCATAGTTCTAAAGTTGTTGAAATGTCTGTGAAGGGCTTCATCAAAGAGAGTGGTGGAGTTTTTGAACCCCTGTGGGAGTCTAGTCCAAGTTAGTTGAAAAGACGTTCTGGTTTCTGGGTCTACCTACTCGAAAGCAAACAGCTATGAAGAACCTGAGAGAGCAAAAGTCATCTTCCATGGCAAACCACCTCTTCAGGATGCAGTGATGTGTCTGAATCAGCCTCTCTCCTACTGATATAAAGAAGATGGACCAAACCAACCATGTGTGGAGAGCTTCTCCTGGGTATCTATGGTTGATATACCATTCTAACTTCTGAAAGTGTCACAGTAAGTAGGGGCAGCCTCCATCTCAAGGGACCCTTGGAAAGAAGTGTTAGGACAAAGTGGTTGCCAAGGCAGTGACCTCAGTCCCTTCCTGTTGGAATTGACCTACCTCACTTCTTTGGTGATGTAACTCTCTGAACTTGGGATCCAGGAAGCCAGGCACTCAGAGCCAGTCCCAGTCCCATTCAAGGTGGACTTACTTGTTTGGATTTACCAAGGAGAGAGTCTGTCTCTCTTGGTACCTAATGGTTTGAGGATGACAAAATGCAAGTAGAGCTCTGAAGATGGGCCTTTAATGAGAAAGCAGGTAGTGGTCAGCACAGGCTCCCTACAACTTCACAGAGATGGACAAGGAGACCAGACCTGAGACAGGACAGGCCATTTTGGGGGAACATAGTATGGCCCACCAGTCAGAGGACACTCTGGATAGTCACAGACTTACTTGGGGGAAGGAGGTGACTTTTTGAGTGTGGGTGTGAGTTTGTGGTTTTGTCTCATGTTCTGAGAATAGGTAGGAAAGGCGGTTTGTTTGGTTTAGAGTGGACTGTTTCTAGAAAGTCCTTTGACAAGGCGAGTGTGTTTCTGTCTATGTATTCCACTGTGTCCTTGGTTGTACACATTAGAAAACAGAATGGATTAATGGATGTATCCTGTCTAGTAGAAAGCTTCCCAGCATTCATCCTGCCCATTTTAGGAAAGGACTGCTGGTTGCTTTTCGATGGGCAACACCTACTATCTTCCTAAGTTACTGTTTTCTTTCGGAATTCTGGCCACTCTCCAGAATAGGCTCATGGTTTTTTGTCCAAGATATGTACCACCTCCAAGCTCTGTGACATGGCCATGTACTGGATAGCTGAAGGGAATTGTAAGCATCTCAGAAAACTCAGATATCAGTGTTACCAAGAAAGTCTCAGTGGAGAAACCCTGCATTGGGATTTGCTGACTTATTGTTCTGTTACCCTGAAGTCAGGAAGGTCTTTGCCTCAGGCCACCCCTTTGTGAATTTTGAAGAAAACAGTTTTAAAATGGAAGTGAATGGGCATCTCCTGTGGCTCTTTGCTTAACTGCTTTGGAAAAGTATGTGTCTGAATCAGCCTTGTGGCTCTGTTTGAGGCTGTGGCTTAGATTATCAGCGACTGATGAATCTAAAGAAAGATCCAATGTGTGCATTCAAAACCAAAATGGCAAAAAGATCAGTCATTGAGCATGAAGTCTCTCGCCTTCCTCTGTAAGTTTCCTGACCTCCACCAAGTGAGAATAGGGATCCTTTGGGTCAAATGAGTTCTTTGAAGCACTGCAAAGTTACTGTGGTTTCCTAATTACTCCAAATCACATAAGGAATCTATACCTGACAGTCAGTAGGCCTCAAATTGGAGAAGCAGTGCAGTATTAAAGGAAGAACTATGTGATCAATCCTGGTTCACAGGAAGGGTGTTCAGGCCATCCTGAGGTTAGGCAAATGAGGGGCAAGGGAGCTTATTTTGGACACTCTCTTGGGCTGCGCCATTCATGGAAACCTCTAGCCAAAGGGTATAATGAGTGTATATATGTAAGAAGATGAGTGCCATGTGAGAGTGTTTTGGTTTTAATTGTGGTCATTTGTGTGGCGGTTGGAAGAGATGACTGGGTCCACCTGGTCTTGAACACTGGTGTTATTCTCCTCAGAGAATGAGTTCTGAAACTGACCTCAGAGAAGTAATTGCTTTGGAAAGAGATGTGTCTTAATCAGGCTCTTGGCCCTGTGTGAGGCTGTGGCTTAGATTATCAGCAACAGACGGATCAAAAAAATGATCCCATGTGTGCATCCAAAACCAATATAGCCAAAAGAGCAGTCATTGTGAATGAAGTCTCTCACCTTCCACTGTAAGGTTCTGAAAGAATAAAAGAAATTGAAATTGAAATGTAAAGAACCAGGTTTTGTAAAGTTTCCAAGCTGCACTCAGAACCTGAAATTCCTGTGGCAGTTAAGACAATTCCTGGAACTGCCCATTAGATGTGTGTTGAAATCCTCCCTGACCACCTAGTTACTTAACAACCCCTTCCCAGAAGCCGTGCATCTCACCACGTATTCATCTCAGGGCTTCAACCAATCAGTTTAAATGTATACCCCTTCTCAGGGTTGACCAATCACCCCCTGCCCCAACTTTTCCCGCCAATGAATGTGCTAATCATGTTTTAGAGTTGTTACTTGATTTTCCCGTGGTACATGATGATTTCCTAAAGGAGGCTATGATGTATGTAAAGTCCCTGAGCTCTCTAAAGAATGTATATAAACGCTGCTCAAGTTGTTCTCGGGGCTCTTTGTTCTTTGCTCCTCTGAAGGGAGCTCTGAGCCCTAGCATTCTGGACCCCCAATAAACCCTTTGCTGATGCATGAGAAAGCCTCTTTGTTGTCTTTTCCTTTGACGTTCGCAGCACCTTTTCATCTGGAGGCCCCAGGTGAGATATCCGGCAGCGGTGGACGGAAGACCTCAAGGGACTCCTCTCGGGGTAAGTAAGGCGCCTCTTTCTGGTTTCGGGTTTCAGGCTAGGGCGTGGCAAAGTGGCTGTTGTTGAAGAGCATTAGCTCTCTCCTATGGGGTGACAGACGTGTCACAGAGCCAAGGTCACGTCCCTGAGGGACACTCCGGAGGACTAGGGAATTTAAGGAATAGTAGTTTCCTCAACTCGGTTATGTTTTGCTTCAGGATTCAATTTGCCAGCCCATCAGGTTTTGCCGGTAACTCAGTTTTGGTCATTGTTCTGAACTCATGTTGAGTTTACTGTCTGTCTTTATTGTCTAACCCATTGCCAGTTACTCAGTTCTAATCTTTGTGTTGGACTCATGTTAAACGTTTACTGTTTGTCTTTGTCTGTGTTGTGTTTGTGTCTTCACTGTCCCTGTTTGAGTAACTCCCATTATGGGACGAAGCACTTCCTCTTCTCTGTCCCTGACCCTTGATCATTGGACTGATGTCCGCTCAAGGGCCCAGAATCTTTCTTTTTCAGTAAAACACTGTACCTGGCAGACTCTCTGTGCTTCAGAATGGCCCATCCTTGAATTCGGATGTCCCCAGAAGAATCCTTCCACTTTCCTCTTATCTGAAAATTCAGAGATATTGTCATTCAGCCGGGGCCACGTGGCCAACCAGATCAACAGCCATATACCCCTTCCCCCACATTCCTATCATTCAAACTTTCCGCTCCTCTCCCTCTTCCTTCCATTCTCCCTGAGTCACAAGACTGGACACTCCACCCCCTCCTTATCGTCTACTCTCCCTCCCCAACCCCCAACACAGTTCCTGATGATCCTCCCACCGCTGACTCAGCCTCTCCACTGCTAGAGGCAATTGGGCCAGACCCAAGCCCTCCAGGGGACTTCCCCGCAGCAGCAGCAACCCCTCCTCTCCTGAAGGAAGCTGGGCAACCTAAAGGAACCCACCGGCGACGGATAATAGAGAACTCAGAAGCCCCTGTGATGCTCTCTCTCCATTCCTATGGGCCCATGAACCGACCCAACTGGGACTCCAACACCTTTGAAGGTGGGAAGCATCTGTCCACATATCTCCAGGCTCTAATAGCGGGTCTCTGAGTGGCCGCCAGAGAGCCGACCAATTTGGCCAATGTAAGAGAGATTATCCAAGGGCCTAATGAGTCTCCCTCTATGTTTCTGGAGAGAATTAAGAAAGCATATAGAAAATATACTCCTTTTGATCCTCAGGCAGATGACCAAAAGGCATTTGTTACAATGGCCTTTATTGAGCAGGCTGCCCAAGATATTAAGAGAAAGTTATAATGTCTTGATGGGTTACAAAATACGACCTTAAGAGATTTAGACAAAGAAGCTGAAATAGTATATTATAAGATATATATTATAAGTATATAGTATAAGTATATAAGTATATTATAAGAGAGAAACTGAGGAGGAGAGGGAACAGAGGAGAGAGAAGGAAAGGGAACAAAAGGAGGATGAAAGGAGCAAAAGGCAGACAAAAGCATTGGCTAAGGTTTTCTTCACAGCAGCAAATACGCCAGAAATTAAAAAGCAGGGAGTCAGAAAGGGATACTTGGGCCCACGCCAAAGGCTGTCCCTGGCCTCAGATCAATGTACCTACTGTAGAGAAAAAGAACACTGAGTCAAAGAGTGCCCCAAAAAGAAGAAGCCACGGCAGCCCGCCATGCTGACTCTAGAAGAGGACTTGGAATGTCAGGGCTCGGATACCCTGCCCAAGCTCAGGGTAACATTTGAAGTGGAGGGTACTCCAGTGAACTTTGAAGTGGATACAGGAGCAGTATACTCAGCCCTTAAGGCTTCAATGGGCCCCATATCAAATAAATGGTCCCTAGTTCAAGGGGCTAATGGCACTACATATCGGGCTTGGACAACTAAGAGGATTATGGAAGTAGGAAAATGAAAAGTCCACCACTCTTTCCTAGTAATCCAAGAATGCCCAGCCCCATTGATGCACAGGGATCTGCTTACCAAACTCGGGGATAGAGTAACTTTTAACCCTGATGGTCCCCAAGTGGATGTTCTAAAGCCTTCAGTAAAAACTCCCATAGTCAGAGAATTGACTATGTCTGTAGAAGATGAACATCAACACTTCGTGCCCCCTAGGACTGATCAAAGAGGCAAACTACAACAGAAATGGATAAAAGATTATCCTAATGCCTGGGCAGAAACTGCTGGGTTAGGTCTAGCCGTAAAACAACCTCCAATAGTAGTAGAATTAAAAGCCTCGGCCTCTCCAATCAGTGTTAAACAATATCCTCTAAGCAAAGAAGCTAAGGATGGGATAAGTCCCCATATTCAGAAATAATTGGCCATTGGGGTCCTAAGGCCCTGTCAATCAGCCTGGAATACCCCCCTGCTACCAGTAAGAAAGCCAGGAACTAGGGACTACAGTCCTGTTCAAGACCTAAGAGAGATCAACAACAGAGTGCAGGACATTCACCCCACAGTACCCAATCCATATAATTTGCTTAGCACTCTGAATCTGGAGCGGGAATGGTACACTGTGCTGGACTTAAAAGATGCTTACTTCTGCTTGCCTCTACATAAGGACAGTCAGTTGCTGTTTGCTTTCGAGTGGATAGACCCAGAATCTGGAACATCTGGCCAACTAACCTAGACTAGACTCCCACAGTGGTTCAACCCCCCCCACACTCTCTTTGATGAAGCCCTCCACAGGGACATAAACGACTTCAGAACTGCACACCCCGAAGTCACCCTACTCCAATATGTGGATGATCTGCTACTGGCAGCGGACACCAAGGAGAACTATAAGTCTGGGACCCAAGCACTATTATACGAGCTTGCTCGGCTTGGATATAGGGCTTCTGCCAAAAGGCCCAAATTTGTCAGCAAGAAGTAATCTTCCTGGGTTATTCTCTTAGGGGTGGCAAATGATGGCTCACTGAGAACAGAAAACAAACCATTGTGCAGATACCACCCCCATCTAATAAGAGACAACTCAGAGAGTTTCTTGGGACTGCTGCCTTTTGCAGGTGATGGATTCCTGGGTTCACCTCTCTGGCTGCCCCTTTATACCCGCTGATAAAGTGGAATGCCCAATTCCAATGGACCCCTGAGCACCAACAAGCTTTTGATAATGTCAAAAAAAGTGCTGCTATCTGCTCCGGCCTTAGCACTCCCAGATATAGATAAACCCTTCACTCTCTACATCGAGAAAAAGAAAGGAATAGCACGGGGAGTGTTCACTTAGAATTTGGGACTTTGGAAAAGGCCGGTAGCATTCTTATCAAAAAAACTGGACCCAGTGGCTACTGGGTGGTCCCGTTGCTTAAGAGCTATAGCAGTGGCAGCGCTTCTAATAAAAGATGCTCATTAATGAACGTTGGGACAGAAGCTATCCATGATAGCCCCCCATGCCCTGGATAGCATCATCTGTCAACCTCCAGAGAGGTGGCTATCAAACTCCAGAATAAACCACTACCAGAGCCTCTGGATTAGCAAAGACAGAATAACTCTTGGACCTTCAGCTCCACTCAACCTGGCTGCCAGAAGAATCATCAGGACCTGTCGCTCATGAGTGTCAACACATACTGCAGAGGAAACCAGTATAGGACGAGACTTGAAAAATCCAGCCACTGCCTCACCCTGAAGTCGTATGGTTTACGAAAGAGAGCAGCTTCCTCCAAGATGGTATGTGGCGGGCTGGAGCAGCAGTAGTTAGCAAAACTAATGTCATCTGATCCTCTGGTCTCCCAGAAGAGACATAAGTCCAAAAGGCAGAACTGATTGCCCTTAGGAAAGCATTGGAACTAGCAACAGGCAAAAGGGCCACCATATACACTGATAGCCGCTATGCATTTGGCAATGCTAATGTGCACAGGGCTATTTACCAGCAAAGGGGGATATTAACCTCCACTGGGAAAAAAAATAAAGAACAAAGTTGAGATTCTCCACCTTCTCTCAGCAGGGCAGGGCACTAAGGAACTAGCTATAGTGCACTGTCCAGGGCACCAGAAGGGAAACGACCTCGTTGCAGTTAAAAACAGAAGGGCAGATGAGGAAGCTTAATTGGCAGCCCTAAACGGAGTGACTCTGTTAACTTTTTCCACACCAGGGGGATCAACATTCAGGAGACTTGGCCACACTGGAACATTCAGGCAACTTATCATGTGAGGAGACAGATACAGAACTCTGGGACCCTACAGAGCCAAGTTTAAAATTTCAAAAAGCCCACCTTTATGTCAAAGACGTACACTAGCTCACCCACTTAAGCTCAAAGAAGTTATAGGCTCTCTTAAAGGACCGAAGAAAGGATTTATTAATGACTGATTCACAGAGGAAAGAAATAGCTTAGCAGGTGACTAGAGCTTGTCAAGTCTGCCAATTAGTTAATGCTTACCCATCCAAGCTTCCTGCAGGGAAGCGCTTACGAGGAACCAGACCAGGACAATTCTGGGAAGTGGACTTTTCCTGAAATTAAGCCAGGAAGGTATGGACTTAAATATCCCCTAGTCTTTGTAGATACTCTTTCATGATTGGTTGAAGCCTTCCCCATGAAGAAAGAAACGGCTCAGACGGTGCTCAAAAAGATTCTAGATGACATTTTTCCAAGGTTCGGCCTGCCTAAGGTAATAGGGTCCAATAATGGACCGGCATTCGTTGCCCAGGTAAGTCAGGGATTCACCAGGACCCTGAAGATTAATTGGAAGTTACATTGTGCTTATAGACCCCAGAGCTCTGGACAGGTAGAAAGGATGATTAGAACCATCAAAGAGACTTTAAAGAAATTAAGCTTGGAGACCGGCATAAAAAATTGGACTATGCTCCTACCTTAAGCACTGTTTCGTGCAAGAAGTACACCCTCTTCCTCTTTGTGTAAACTCACCACTTATAAAATTCTCTATGGTGCCCCTCCTCCAGTAAGGGACCTAACCCCAACTCTGAGACTTAATTATTCCTTTCACACCCCCTTGCTTGACAGACTTAAAGCCCATGAACAAACACAGCACCCAGCAATACCTGTGGAAACAGTTGGCCACTGCTTATCAGCCTGGAGACGAGGGAACCCCACATCGATATCAAGTGGGAGTCTTCGTCTATGTGAGACGGCATCAGGTATCATCCCTGGATCGCCGCTGGAAAGGACCATACCAGGTGCTGCTTATAACACCTACAGTGGTGAAAGTGGATGGAATCACTTCCTGGATCCGTGCCACCCATCTCAAGCCTGCGCCCTGTCCAGCATCCGGCTGGAAACTGGAACAGACTGGTAACCCTCTCAAGTTGCGTGTCCTTCGTGTGGGTAGGGCTATGGATTCTTCCCCTGACCACCAGCAGTCCTAATCACCATCAGCCTGTTCAGCAACAATGGCAGCTATAAATCCTACTGGGCAAATAGTGTGGTCTATTTCACATACAGCCCTCTTATGGACTTGGTGGCCATCTCTCCACCTGGACATTTGTCAGCTTGCCATAGGCCTCTCTGACTAGGATCTCCCTGACATAGAGGACTCCACACAGATCCCACTCAAACCCAAACCAGGGCAACATAGACCACCTTACCCCATGAATTATGGATATCATCTTCCCCAGCTCAGGTGTAAACTAGCCAGTCTTGATTTTTATGTGTGCCCAGCTGATTTCTGAAGTCGCAAACAGGCCCAAACCTGTGGAGGACCCAGTGACATTTATTTTAGATCTTGGGGTTGTGAACAAACGGGAGCTACATGGTTGAACCCAAACTCCCCAGACAGTATCATTCAGGTAGGAAAAATTGACACCTGGATTGATCCCAAGAAATGTGCCGCTAGCCAAGTTGTGTCAAAAACTCGCTGTGGAAAGAATAGTCTATGTTACCCCCTCAATATAACTTTCACTTCCAAAGGAAGGGGCTACCTCAGAACAACATGGTCTATGGAAAATACGTGGGAAATGAGATTCTATATTTATGGCCCTCGTTATGACGTTGGTCACTGGTTCACCATCCTGATTAAAAAGGAAGAAAATCCCACAGCAATAGGGCCCAATCCCCTCAAGCCAGGAATTAAGCCTCCAAAACCTCCCATGCCTAGATCTACCAGAACCCCTCTACCATCTCATACTTCCCAGTTTCCATCTTTGCCTACTTCCCCAGTCCAGAGTACAGTTGACTCCTGCCCCTGGGAACTAATTAAAGGAATCTTAATTGTACTGAACTCCACACAGTCAGAACTCCTTGCATTTCAACCCATGTATTTGACAGCTTTGTAAATTATTGTGTAATGGTGCAGATACTCCCCAGGGTTCTTTATTATGATGCAGAATCATTTTAAGGTCTACTAGGGAAACAAACAACCTGATTTTGCTGTCATCCAGTGTCCCTTACTCTAGCCATCCTATTGAGGATAGGAGCTGCTGCAGGTGTGGGTACGGGAACAGCTGCTATCATCCATGGGTCACAACAAATGGCCTGATTAGAAACAGCAATAGATCAAGACTGGAAGACATTAGAGACCTCCATCACAGTGCTGTAGGAATCCTTAAACTCTCTCTCTCTGAAGTTGTTTTACAGAACAGGCGAGGATTAGACCTCCTCTTCATGAGGGAGCAGGGCCTCTGTGCTGCACTGAGAGAAGAATGTTGTTTTTATGCTGACCATACTGGAGTTGTAAGAGAATCCATGAGTAAATTGAGAAAATGCCTTGAAGAGCGCCAGAGAGAAAGGGAGATTCAACAAGGGTGGTTTGAGTCATGGTTTACCCAGTCCCCCTCGTTAACTACACTCCTATCAGGCTTATCTTGACCCCTGATCATCCTTATGGTGTTGCTAACTGTGGGACCTTGTTTGCTTAACCGCTTAGTTTCCTTTCTCCAGGCTCAAATTGGGCAGGAAAAACTCATGGTAATCAGACAGAAATACGCTCCACTGGCAGAAATAGAGTGTGAGACCCCGCAATAATTATGATTCATTACTTTTAAGATTAAATGTAGTAAGAAAAAGGAGTGGGAAATGAAAGAATAAAAGAAATTAAAATTGAAACATAAAGAACCAGGTTTTGTAAAGTTTCCAAGCTGCACTCAGAACCTGAAATTCCTGTGGCAGTTAAGACAATTCCCAGAACTGCCAATTAGATGTGTGTTGAAATCTTCCCTGACCACCTAGTCACTAAACAACCCCTTCCCAGAAACCGTGCAGCTCATCACGTATACATCTCAGGGCTTCAACCAATCAGTTTAAACGTATACCCCTTCTCAGGGCTAACCAATCACCCCCTGTCCGACCTCTTCCTGCCAATGAATGTGCTAATCATGTTTTTGGGTTGTTATTTGATTTTCCCGTGGTATGTTGATTTGCTAAAGGAGGCTATGATGTATGCAAAGTCCCTGCCCTCTCTAAAGAATGTAAATAAACTCTGCTCAAGTTGTTCTTGGGGCTCTTTGTTCTTTGCTCCTCTGAAGTTAGCTCTGAGCCCCAGCATGCTGGACGTCCAATAAACCCTTTGCTGTGGCATGAGACAGTCTCTTGGTGGACTTTTCCTCCGACTTTTGACCGACCTTTTTACCTATGAAGGACCTGAGAGAGCAAAAGTCAAATCCATGTCAACTTCCATGTCAAACAACCTGGTCAGAATGAAGGAATGTGTCTGAATCAGCCTCTCTCTTCTTAATGTAGATTAAATGGACCAAACCAGGCCTGTGTACAGAGCTGTTCCCGGATGCCTATGGTTGATATACCATTCTAACTTGTGAAAGTGTCACAGGAAGTAGGGGCAGCCTCCATCTCATGGGACCATTGGAAGCAACTGTTAGGACAAAGTGGTTTTCCATCGCAGTGAACTCATTCAGTTCCTGAACGAAGTGACCTACAACACTTCCTTGGTGATGGAACTCTCTGAACTTGGGATCCAGGAAGCCATGCACCCAGAGCAAGTCTTAGTTTCAGTCCCAGTGGTCTCAATTGTTTGAATTTACCAAAGACAGAGTCAGCGTTTCTTGGTACCTACTTATGTGATGATGACCAAATTTCAGGAGAGCTCTGAAGAGCGGCTTTTTCTGAGAAAGCAGGTAGTGGCTCAACCATGGCTCCTGACAACTTCAAAAAGTTTGCAAAGAAGACCAGATCTGAGATAGGACAGGCCATTTCGTGGGAACATAGTATGGCCCACCAGTCAGAGGACACTCAGGATAGTCACAGTCATACTTGGGGGAAGGAGGTGCCGTTGTGGGTGTCGGTGTGAGATTGTGGTTTTGTCTCATGTAGGTTTGGACTGGAAAGTTTCTAGAAAGTCGTTTGACAACACGAGTGTTTCTATGTCTGTGTATCCCACTGTATCCGTGGTTGTAGACATTTGAAATGCGAATGCATCAATAGTTGTGTCCTGTCTAGTATAAAGCTCCCCAGCATTCTTCCCACCCAATTTAAGAATGGAGTGTGGCTTGCCTAATGGAAGGTGAACAGCTACTATCTTCCTAAGTTCCTCTTTTCTTCCTGAATGTTGGCCACTCTCCAGAGTATCCTCATGGTTTTGTTTCCAAGATATGTACCACGTCCAAGCTCTGTTACATGGCCATGTACTGGATAGCTGAAGGGAATGGGAGCATCTCAGAAAACTCAGATATCAGTGTGACCAGTAAAGTCTCAGTGGAGAAACCCTGCTTTGGGCCATTTGCTTACTTATGTTTCTATTTCCCTGAATGTCAGGAAGGTCTTTGCCTCAGGCCAACCCTTTGTGAAGCCTGAAGAAAACAGTTTTCAAATGGAAATGAATGGGCATCACCTGTGGCTCTTTGCTTAATTGCTTTGGAAAGGGATGTGTCTGGAACAGCCACTTGGCCCGGTGTGGTGGCAGTGGCTTAGATTCTCAGCACCTGATGGATCTAAAGAAAGTTTCCAAGTGTGCATCCAAAACCAAAATGGCCAAAAGAGCAGTCATTGTGGATGAAGTCTCTCACTTTCCTCTGTAAGCTTCCTGAGCTAAATCAAGTGAGAATATGGATCATTTGGGTCAAATCATTTCTTCAAATCCCTGCAGAGGCTAGCCGATAGGGGCTTGGGTTTTCTATGATACCAATTCACATAATGAATCTATACCAGACAGTCATTAGTCCTCAAATTGGAGAAGCAGATCAGATATAGGGCAGGCCTATTTGATCACTCTTGGTTCACAGCAAGGGTGTCCAGGCCACCCTGACTTTAGGCAAATGAGGGACAAGGGTGCTTATTTTGAACAGTGTATTGGGCTGTGCCCTTCATGGAAACCTCCAGCCAGAGTTTATGATGAATGTCTATGTGGAAGAAGATGAGGAGCATGTGGGAGTGTTTTAGTTTTAATTGTGGTCATTTGTGTGGTGGTTGTAAGAGATGCCTGGGTCCACCTGGGCTTGAACTCTGGTGTGATTCTTCTTAGAGAATGCGTTATGGAACTGACTTCAGAGAAGTATTGCCATGAATTGTGTTGGGATTTTAGGAGGCCACACATGAGAGTCGCTCTTGGACACTGAGATCTAAGCCCAGACTGGCTTTCCACAGAGCACTGGGAATCTCAGCCAGGATATCACATGATTTTATTCTGAAAGACTTGGAAGCCATAGTTGAGAGTCAAAACACACATGGACCTTACATTGTAGACCTCAATGGGGCTGGCTTCATTTGATCTTTTGGCCAGTCTTTGGGAACCCTTGCCTGTGAGAGTTCTCTAGATTATTCATTGAAATGTGCTTCCTCTAAATTTAATGGTTTCTTAATGAATTGAAACCCACAGTTTCTCCAACTTCATCTTTGAAAATGGCTAGATAAATACCATGAAATTTTTGAACTTCCCATGGCCACCTGCCACTGGAGAACCTTTGGATGTACAGTTGCTGATCCTGAGTGTACCAGACAGTGCCTTGATTGACTGGGTTTTATGAAAATGGTGTAGAACAGAGATGCCAGTATGTTCGGGCCTGCTGAGTAGTGGGCCAAAAGCTGTTGTGTGCAGGTGTGTGATAAAACATCTGTGGTCCGGACATGTGATTCTGCCATTGACATCCAAATGACTTGTGGCTGACATGTTACAGACAGGAATCACTTATATGTCTGAAACCTCTCCATAAAAGGCATTTTGTTATATGGAGACGTTTCAGGGCAATGTTCAGAATCAGGTTGCTATGGTCAAAGGGTCAAGCTTTGTGGGATAGAAGCCTGGTTGGTGCATTCTCCTGCAGACCCGGACCCACCACACGTGACAGGACTCCCTCCAGCACTGTGTACCAGTTGAACTCATTGTATTTCATGAAGCAAATACCAAACTCCCAGTGCAGTAGAAAGAAACACCATGAAAATTGGAGGATGACCAAATGGCTTCACAATCCTCATGCGGAGACACTTAGCTTTCAGTGGCCACAGTTTACCTACAGAGAGAAGTCAGCACTGCTGCCTCATGTTCTTTGAAAAAATTGAAACAATGTTTTCCAGGTCTCATAGATGTAGACCCAGCTTTGATGGTCTCATTTGAATGGAAGCTAAAGCTTCTGACAACAACATATATGTCGAGTGCGCATCGTCAAAGGCATTTTCTCAAGAAGTCTTTAGTCCGGCAGAGCTCCAGGTTTGTGTAGTGTTTACCTTTTAGACCAGGTCGCAAGAAAAGACCACTGACTCCAATTAAAATCAGATTAAAGCAAGCTTATTATTTCCACCACCCTGGCTGTCTCTCCCTCCCAAAACGTCGGGAACAGAAGAGCAGCCCAGCTTTATAGCCCAGAAAGTTACACAAAAGTGGGGGTAAAAATAACAGAATTCTGACAAGCATCACACTAATGGTAGTTTACATTTTTGTTTGCTGGCCCCAACATCAGAATTTATGAGGACCATTAGAGCCTCAGAGAGTGTCGTCTGGCCAAGGAAGGCCAATATTTATGAGGTGTCAACAAAGTTTCAGAGAGGGCTGTTATCTGGTCAGATAGCCAGGCATGGGTGAGTTCAAGGCACGGGCAGGCATTCCAAGCAGGTTCAGATATTGCTGTAATTTATAGTTAAGCCAAAATTATCTTTTCACGGCTTTGTGGCAAGATGGCTCCCAATTTTAATAAAAGATAAGGTTGGGTCAATCATTCCCCCCTTTTCTAATGTGTTCCTTTCATATATTTGATTGGGTAGGAAGAGCACTGTGGGAAATTTAATCCCTCAGGTAATAGTCTCCCGATTTTTTGAACTCACCCAAAAACACGTCTCCCTGATTTTACCTGACTTAATTAATTACTTATATTGATATTCTATTTATTTTTGTCTCCATTGTTGTAAGAAGAGAGGCGTCACTCATTTAAACTTCTTCTGAGCTGAGAGAGGGTGACGTGAGGGGGCACCGCCTGAGGGACATTAGTCGCCTTTTAGAAGTCAGTTAGGTTTGAAGTCTGGATTGGGAAGAACAGGTAGTAAAGTCATCTGGGGATGGGTTCTTCTATGAGAGAAACAAAAAAACATGAGTACTTAATAAATGTTGCAGCAGCTGGAACATGTCACTGTATAGAAGTTTCCTCACCAGTCTTAAATATCCCCAGTTATCAGGACTGTCAACTTAATATTTAACTTTTAGTGTTACATTTGTCCCTCCCCATAAGATTTAGTTTAATAATTTAATGTCATCTGATCTTGCAAAATACTTTTACTAGTATGACCTCTGTGTCTAATAGAGAAACCTTTAATTCTCTTACTCATTGCTGCATAGTCATACTAACAAATACCAAGACTATGTGTTTAGGTTAAGAATATCTGTAGGCCTTAAACTAAAAACTTCTGCCTCTGGCAGATAATCTTGATAGCCTCTTTTTATAGTTATCAGGCATTCCTGTCTGAGAATCCTTCTTTGTAGCCTTTAGTCTTACTTATTTTGGGAGGCTAACATAAAGTGTATACCTTAAAATATTATTATTACTATTATTATATAAAATGCCCAGGAATGGCTGTAATTTGTTTTTAACTGTCTTTTCTAAGTGTTTAAGATGAAGCAGTCAAACTGACTTTTGTTTCTATCTATTCTGAACAGTCAGCTGAGATTTTATGGGAGTCATTCCTGGGGAAACTTGAGAGCAGCTTCTCAGTTCTGCTAGTGCCATTTGCGCTAGGTGGGTCCAGGTCTTGTTTGACCAGGTGGCTTCCCTCGGAAGCATCAGGGATGTCTCCCTTCTCTGATGACTCTCCTCTTCGTAGCAAATGCACTGATTGGCTTTCTGTTCTCCAGTGGTCTCATTAATCTCCCTGATCAGGAAGTTATGTGGTTCAGAGTTGCAAAGCTCTTTAGAGAAGTCCGCTGTTCCCTGGATACAGACTGACTCAGAGGGCAAGAGCCAAATATTGGTTTTCTTGTCCCTTTTCATATAACTTTAATTTTAAATCCTAATCTTAAACATCCATCAAATAAATTTTAACAGACTTATATTAAGAGTACTGGGCTTTAATGTCTATAATTTAAAATTATTTATCTTTTTATTATTTGGGATCTGTATTATTCTGTCTGTCTTGTAGGTGATGGCTAATTATCTTAAATTAACCAATGTTGTGTTCTTAAAGCAACACTTCTGTAAAACACTAACAGGGAATCTTTATATCACCCATAAGGAAATTACAAAATAAAATTAACAACAGTAAACAAACTTAGTTCGTGTAATAGCTACCCTAAAATTTTTGGCTGAGTTATACATTATATCCTCTGTTTGAGATGCTAGTAATGTTGACAGGAAAAAAAAAACTTTTGAAAATATCTTTAAATGAAATAACATCTGACCTACTGCTTTCATAGTCATTCTCACATAATAAGATGGGACACAGAGCCTTATCTCAGGTAAGGAAGGGCTCTTTATTAATCTTAAGTGTTTTAATTCTAAAGCTAATCTTTGTTTTTTAAATATCATTTTACAAAGTTTACATAAATTGTTTGAGGTCACATGAACATTAGTTAACACCATATGATATAGCATTTAAAACATGAATTAAAAAAAGGCTGAAAGTTTTTAACCTTTACATAGATTAGGCTCTCATTAACTTAAAATACATTTAAATTGTTCCCCAATATAAAAAGTAACATAAAAGTTTACATATCTTATTGACAACAGGTAAATAAATCCCAATATATATATATATATATATATATATATATATATATATATATATATATATATATATATATATATATATTTACCATACAACTTCAGAACACCAGCTTGATATAATGCTCTTTTAATGTTTCTACCGTACAGACTTGTATACCTGGAAGATATGAGCACATTAATAGCATCACAATTGCATTGATTTTTCTACATTAACCAAGTTTAGCTTTTAAAGAAATGGCAGTACAGTGCTCTAAAATAACAGTTCTTATTTAATCAGTTGTTTAATTTTTATGGTTGCTTGCTCTAGAAAAATAAAACTTAATAACCACAATGTTATGGGTAAACTTATGTTTTAAGAAATTTTTGTCTCTTTAACACATGACTGATTTTTACAATCTTATACAGACTTTAGGACAAACTTATACAGACCTTAGTAAATCAATCAGATATCTAACAAAAGTACTCATGAATGAGTAATCCCATATCAAATTTACTTTACTTATTTATCAAAATATTAGACAAATGTATTGAACAGTGTACCATTTTTTGTTGAAGAAAAAGTCCTAGAACCAAGGCATATTAGACCTTTTGTCGGCATTAATATTTTATTAGATTTTTGAACACCTAGAAAAACTTGTAAGGTTAAATTTAAAGACATTTATTTTTATCTGTTTATCCAATTTAAATTGTACCAATTAAATCACTTGAATTAAAGATCTTTGGATCCACGTTTTAAAATTTGTTTTTATGAGTGCTTTTTTTATGAGTGCTCCTTATATGTGTTAATTTGTATAACATATATATGATATAGGGATATATGTATATATAGACATACAACACATAACAAAAGTGTGCACACATAATAATAGTAAAGGCCTTGTAGCTTTTTGCAGTTGAAATCTCCATTGCAATGTTTCAAAAACTCCACTGTTGGTCAAAGATAGAGCTGATCAGAAAAACATTAACCTAGGTCTGTAGGATCAAATTCATGAGCTCAAAAAAAGAATACAGAATCTAAGGAAAAAAATAAGAGTCCTAGAAAAAATGACTGCCCAGTAATTAATAAATACCATACAATTTACCTTTTTTTCTGCCTTAGGCCTCAGATCAGTCTTCTACTGAGCTTGCAGGCTTCTTTCATTTGCATTTCAACAAAAGTCCTGGCTGAGGTCTAAAAGGAGCAGGGAAAAACTGCTATTCTGAGCAGACACCTCAGGCCTAAGGCATTTTAACCATAATTTTGAGGTTCAGATGTTGAAAATTATGATACAATTTTAAGATGAAATTCACAAAATTTTATATCTTTACATCTTGTTTTGTCAACAGATACCATACTATGATTTACTATCCTTGTCCAAATTAATGCACTGGTACACACTGTGATATTTTCTCAGTCTACCCAATTCAAAATTAGTGACAAATAAAACTGAATATTTTGGAAGTTACTTGCCAACTTGGAAGTAGAGTGCTTTAGTTTTCCATCCTAAGTATTTAAGTTATCTGGCATGAATTATCTGAAATCATAAACTAAACAATTACCTAAACCCGACTTTTAACTGCAAGATTGAGCAATGCTACAAAAACCCATCCAGATACCAGATTGTTACAATAAAACATCATCATTTAGACACACATTGAACTAATATCATTCCCAAGAAACAATTTATAATATCAGCACATTATTGCACATGTCTTAAAGGGCCAGAAACAAAGACACAAGACAGACAGAAAGGAGCTCCAGACTATGGCTGACAGACAGAAGCCTTAAAACCAGAGTAGATAAGAGAAAAATTTCCTACACCAGTGGCAGGATAGATGTCCTCACAAGGGGATCAGATGTTTTCACAGAGGGCAACCTGAAATGTAATATCAAGGGTTTCCATGGTGACTTTACTGCATTTAGTGTCCCCTTTTTCTTTTTCTTTTTTTTAAGAAGACAGAGGTGGCATAATCCGTACAGTGCAGGGAACGAAGGAAGGAATTCCTTGAAGCAGCAGGGCTTTGGTAGATGCTGGGAGTCCCTCAGTCCCTCCTTTTACTTATGGGACTAGCTCCTCTGGTTTGGTCCCACCCCAATCTCGCTCCATCTCCTAACATTTCAGTAGTCATCTCTCAAAAAGTTCCAGGGTCGGGGAGTTATCAAAATTTGTAACTTAAATTTCGGTTTCTGACCTTGAAGCGAATTAATACCTATTTAATAATGAGGACAGGGTTTGAGAAAAATAAAAAGGGAGGTTTACTGCTTTGCTAACAAAGCAGAAACACAGGGGACTCTGCCCAAAGGTTGTGACTCTCTTGAACTGGAGCAACAAGGGGTTTTAAAGGAGTTTCTATTGTTAACCTGGGAGATACTCTGTTCCTTGGGGGCCAGCAGGCATTGCCCTCTGCAGTGGGTGAGTTCCAGGCTGTCAGCTAGGGGCTTTTCTCATCCTGCTTAACAAAGGGGGGTAAACTTCATCACAGTTTTTTAGAACACAGTCCAAAGGGTGTAAGGCTTACTTGCTTTATTACCCATTTTTACGTCCAATATCCTTAAGTTTTTACCACAGAAATCAAACAACAAAATGCACAAAAACAAACAAACAAAAAACATATAGAACACAAAACAAAACACAAAGAAACAGAAACCTGGTGAAGATACAGAAAAACTGAGGAGCAATGAAATGTCTTGCTGAAGCTCCGGGGTAGGAGCTCCTGCGTGCCCGGCTGCACCTTTCTACCCTTTCAGAGAAATTCCATACAGAACAGAACAGAGGACAGAACAATTCTTGTTACTGTCCTGGACAGGAGTACATGTGAGCCTCCCCAGGCCACCTCTCTGTAATCAGAAGACATCTCCCTTAACCAGATATCAGATGTTATAAAGGCACCACCTACCAATGGAGGCCTCCTCCACCAGGTGCTTGCTAATAGTTTTAGTGTGATGGTTCACTGCAGTGCTCCCTGGACCGAAGGCTCACTCCAAGGCTTTGGAACTTGGCTCTCCAGCCCTGAGCCCTGGAGGAAAGGCCAGTGTCAGAATTTCCAGCAGTCTGGTCTTGTGATCTGGTCACGTCATCTCGCTGGGGAACTCCAAAATATTAGACCAGGATGCAAGAAAAGACCACTGACTCCAATTAAAATCAAATTAAGGCAAGCTTATTAGTTCAACCGGCTAGGCTGACTCTCCTTCTCAAAACGGCGGGAAAAAGACAGCATCCCCACCTTTCCTACACCCCAGCTTTATAGCCCAAAAAGTTACACAAAAAGGGAGTATCAGAAAACAGAACTTTGACAAGCATCACACTAACTGTAGTTAACATTTTTTATTTGCTGGCCCCAGCATCAGAAATTATGAGGACCATTAGAGCCTCAGAGAGGGTCGTTGTCTGGCCAGGGAAGGCCAATATTTATGAGGTGTCAGTAAGGTTTCAGAGAGGGCTGTGATCTGGTCAGTAAGACAGGCATGGGAGAGTTCAAGGCATGGGCAGGCATTCCAAGCAGGTTCAGAATTTGCAGTAATTTATAGTAAAGCAAAAATTATCTTTCCATGGCTTTAAGGCAAGATGGCTCCCAATATTAATGAAAGATCAGGTTGAGTGATCACCCCTGTCCCTTCCTTTTGGAAACTCCTCTACCACCTCCAAGGTTGTGAACTCCTGATCATTTTCCATTCCAGATAAGTATTCACAGAATTTCTAACTCTTATCCTCTAATTGTGTCTTACTTGGGGCAAAGGTAATGTCAAAGCATTGTTCTGGATGAGAGTGGGAAGATTATTGTATATCACATATTTGCATACACATTGGATTCATTTTCCAATTTTCCATTTGAAATACTGAATTCTTGACATTAACCCATACCCTACTAGACTCTGACTAATAATCCTAATATGATGGTGAAACATAACCCAAGCAGAATAGAAATACAAGCCGTTCAGAGGAGGCATGGTGTGTAGTTGGAATTGCCTTTTGCATTATATAGTATAGGAGCTATAAATCTAGTCAATTTTTTGTTGAAATAATTCTACATGTGTTTTTAAAGTTAACAAATATGGGAATCCTGTCTCCCTTTCTCTGTAGCACACGTATTTTTATATGCACATAGAGAATCCTACCTGGTATCACACGTACATACTTGTGAGGTGGCTGAATTGGCAGATACAAATTGTGAGAAGAGATCACTACTCCTAAACGCTGTTTGAACTGAAAATTCAACCTATGGGTGAGCTTCCTAGTTCAATAACATTATACATAAATCCATGTTCAGTAAAATGAATATTTTTGCATCTGTGGATTACATATATATATATATATATATATATATATATATATATATATATATATATATATATCATGATGAATTTCGATTGGCATATACATGGCTAATTTTTTTTTCTTTTTTTGGTTGTTCAAAACGTTACAAAGCTCTTGACATATCATATTTGATACATTAGATTCAAGTGGGTTATGAACTCCCATTTTTACCCCAAATAAAGATTGCAGAATCACATTGGTTACATATCCACATTTTTACATAATGCCCTATTAGTTACTGTTGCATTCTGCTACCTTTCCTATACTCTGCGATCCCCCTCTTTTCCCCTCCCATCTTCTCTCTCTACCCCATCTACTGTAATTATTTTTTCTCCTTGTTTATTTTCCCATTCCCTTCACAACCTGTTATATGTAATTTTGTATAACAATGAGGGTCTCCCTCCATTAACATGCAATTTCCCTTTTCTCTCCCTTTCCCTCCCACCTCATGTCTCTGTTAATGTAAATCTTTTCTTCCTGCTCTTCCTCCCTGCTCTGTTCTTAGTTGCTCTCATTATATCCAAGAAGACATTTGGTATTTGTTTTTTAGGGATTGGCTAGTTTCACTAAGCATAATCTGCTCTATTACCATCCATTTCCCTTAAAATTCCATGATTTTGTCATATTTTAGTGCTGCGTAATACTCCATGGTGTATAAATGCCACATTTTTGTTATCCATTCATCTATTGAAGGACATCTAGGTTGGGCCCACAGTGCAGCAATTGTGAATTGTACTGCTAAGAACAGCGATGTGGCAGTATCCCAGAGGTATACACTATTTTAAGGTCTTCAGGAAATAGTCCGAGAAGGGCAATAGCTGGGTCAAATTGTGGTTCCATTCAAAGCTTTCCCAGGAATCTCCATACTGCTTTCCAAATTGGCCACACCAGTTTGCGGGAACAGCTCTCCTCATAGGCCTGGTTTGGTCCATCTTCTCTACATTAAGAAGAGAGAGGCTTACTCAGACACAACCCTTCATCCTGAACAGGTTGTTTGCCATAGAAGATGACTTTTGGTCTTTCAGGTCTTTCATAGCTGCCTACATCTTCTCCAGGGATCAAATATGCATGGACCTTTGAGGTTCTCAGTAGGTGGCAGATCCCCTACATTGCTGTATTGCAAGACGAACCCTGTCCCTTCTCTTTTGTAAAGTTAGATTGAGGGAACAGTGTATGGTTAGGGTTAATAACATGTTCAATTTGGGTTCGGAATCATTCTGATGGATGAATAATGGTATTGGGAACCTGTGATATTTATAAAACTATAGAGGTGAAATATAAGTATGAAAACAGAAATCTAGGTAAGATTTGTAGCCCAGAAGGGAATGAGGCCCTTGATTGGGATACTTAGCTTTTAATTATGTTCTGCACGGTTGTCTCAGATATATTGATAATCAATGGCATAGGACCTTGTACCTTGGAAGATTGATTGTAGAAGAGAACATCCACTCAAATTGGGATAGTGGGTAGGATAAGGAAGAGAGTCGGTAGGTTTAGGAAGAAGAGTGAGTATAAAATTTGGATCAAATGTTCTTTAGCAATAGGGTTTCATTTATACAGTGAATGTAAATGTCAGCACATGCGAAGAGTAAGTCACAATGATGAACTGCGGAAAATATAGGAAAGAAGATATCAATAGAGACATTACAAAATCAGGCAATTGTAAAGTGAGTGATAGGTTTAGACATTTTCAACAGGATCGAGATTGAATACATAATTTTAGGAAGAAACAAATATGTAGTCACCAATAGAAATGACATTTGAAAGCATTAGGCAAACTGGAAATGGAAGTTTTTAGTAATCCATATTCAACTTCCATTTAGGATTTGGTACAATCATAAGTGTGACCTTTGCATTTTGTGCCCAGAAAATTATTGTGATAAAATATATATGTAGTTCATGTGACATGAGTATTTTTTACACCATTTCTGTGAGCAATATTTGAAGACATATAAATTAGTATTGGGGGTACAAAGTGGTGTACCCTGTGTCTATGAATATAGAGATAATGCATGAATAGAACATACTGTAAATAAATAATATAACTGGTTACACTTTAAATAATGGATTGAATTGTTATCTGAAAATATATAAGAAATCATATATTGACATACAATCATTAATTCCAACCAGTTATATATCTAATTGTAATCTTAGGGTTATTTTTTATCATGAAGTGTGTGTGAGTTTTGCTTCAAAAGTGATTATGGATCGAAAATAATGTGTTTGGAAAGAAGTCTCATGAAATTACCAATCAAGAAATATGGAGGAATCCATGTGTTCTGAAGCAGGACGTGATTGAAAGTGAAACAAATGCCTATAAATTTGCTAAATTGTGGATGAAATATATATCCTGTGATGTGCATAAACTGATGAAATAGTATGTACCAGTGTTGAATAAAAATGAACGTCAAAATACACATCATGTACCATAGGAATCTACTTGCATTGATGTTAAACTGGGTCAGTTACTGTACAAATATTAGGATTCGCGTGCATCATTCACCGAAGTTAGTTTTCTTTTTTTTTTAAATTTTTATTTATGCTTGTTCAAAACATTACATAGTTCTTGATACATCATATTTGTCACTTTGATTCAAGTGGGTTATGAACTCCCATTTGTACCCCGTATACAGATTGCAGAATCACATCAGTTACACATGCATTGATTCACATATTGCCATACTAGTGTCTGTTGTATTCTGCTGCCTTACCTATCCTCTACTATCCCCCTTCCCCTCCCCTCTCCCACCATCTTCTCTCTCTACCCCCTCTACCTTAATAAATTTCTCCCCATGTATTATTTTTCCCTTTCTTCTCTCTTCCTCTTGTATGTAATTTTGTATAACCCTGAGGGTCTCCTTCCATTTCCATGCAATATCCCTTCTCTCTCCCTTTCCCTCCCACCTCTCATCCCTGTTTTAATGTTAATCTTCTTCTCATCCTCTTCATACCTATTCTGTTCTTAGTGAATCTCCATATATAAAAGAAGACATTTGGCATTTGTTTTTAAGGGATTGGGTAGCTTCATTTAGCATAATCTGCTCTAGTGCCATCCATTTCCCTGCAAATCTATGATTTTTTGTCATTTTTTAATGCAGAGCAATACTCCATTCTGTATAAAAGCCACATTTTTTTTTTATCCATTCATCTATTGAAGGGCATATAGGTTGGTTTCACAGTCTTGCTATTGTGAATTGTGCTGCTATGTACATCGATGTAGCAGTGTCCCTGCAGCATGCTCTTTTTAGGTCTTTAGGGAATTGACCGAGAAGGGGAATAGCTGGGTCAAATGGTGGTTTCATTCCCAGCTTTCCAAGAAATCTCCATACTGCTTTCCAAATTGGATGCACCAATTTGCAGTCCCACCAGCAATGTACAAGTGTACCTGTTTCCCCACATTCTCACTAACACTTGTTGTTTGACTTCATAATGGCTGCCAATCTTACTGGAGTGAGATGGTATCTTAGGGTGGTTTTGATTCACCTTTCTCTGACTACTGGAGATGGTGAGCATTTTTTCATGTACTTGTTGATTATATGTCCTCGTCTGAGATGTCTGTTGAGGTCCTCGGCCCATTTGTTGATTGGGTTATTTGTTATCTTATTGTTTAATTTTTTGAGTTCTTTGTATACTCTGGATATTAGGGCTCTATCTGAAGTGTGAGGAGTAAAGATTTGTTCCCAGAATTTAGGCTCCCTATTTACCTCTCTTATTGTTTCTTTTGCTGAGAAACAACTTTTTACTTTGAGTAAGTCCCATGTGTTGATTCTAGTTATTAACTCTTGTGCTATGGATGTCCTATTGAGGAATTTGAAGCCCGACCCCACAGTATGTAGATCGTAGCCAACTTTTTCTTCTATCAGACGCCATGTCTCTGATTTGATATCAAGGTCCTTGATCCATTTTGAGTGAACTTTTGTGCATGCAAGTGAAAGGGATTCAGTTTCATTTTGTTACATATGGATTTCCCGTTTTCCCAGAACCATTTGTTGAAGATGCTATCCTTCCTCCATTGATGCTTTTAGCTCCTTTATCAAATAGAAGATTGTTGTAGCATTGTGGATTAATCTCTGTGTCCTCCATTCTGTACCTTTGGTCCACCCGCCTGTTTTGGTACCAGTACCATGCTGTCATTGTTACTATTGCTCTGAAATTTAGTTTGAAATCTGGTATCGCTATACCGCCTGATTCACACTTCCTGGTTAGAATTGCTTTTGATATTCTGGATATTTTATTTTTCCAAATGAATTTCATGATTGCTTTCTCTATTTCTACAAGAAATGCCGTTAGGATTTTGATTGGCATTGCATTAAACCTATAGAGAACTTTTGGGAATATCACCATTTTGATGATGTTAGTTCTCCTTATCCATGAACAGTGTATATTTTTCCATCTTCTAAGATCTTATTCTACTTCTCTTTTTAGGGTTCTGTAGTTTGCATTGTATAAATCTTTCACCTCTTTTGTTAGGTTGATTCCCAAGGATTTTATTTTTATTTTTTGAGGATATTGTGAATGGAGTGTTTTTTTTTTTCTCATTTCCGTTTCAGAAGTTTTGTCACTGATATACAGAAATGCCTTTGACTTATGAATGTTGATTTTATATCCTGCCACATTGCTGAAATCATTTCTTAGTTCTAGTAGTTTTTTTTTTTTTTGTAGACCCTTTTGGGTCTTCTATATATAGAATTATGTCAGCTGCAAGTAGTGATAATTTAAGTTATTCTTTTCCTATTTTCATGCCTTTAATTTCTTTCATCTGTCTAATTGCTCTGGCCAGTGTTTCGAGAACTATATTGAATAGAAGTGGTGGTAGAGGACATCTCTGTCTTGTTCCAGATTTTAGAGGGAATGCTTCAATTTTTCTCCATTCAGAATAATGCTAGCCTGAGGCTTAACATAGATAGCTTTTACAATGTCGAGGTAAGTTCCTGTTATCTCTAATTTTTCTAATGTTTTGAACATAAAGGGATGCTAAGGGTATATTGTTCTTATTTATTTTTCGCAGAACCAAGCTTTAGTTTTGTAATTTTTTCAATAGTTTTTTTGTTTCAATTTTGTTGTTTTCCGCTCTGATTTTAGTTATTTCTTGCCTTCTGCTACATTTGCTGTTGTTTTGCTCTTCCTTTTCTAGGGCTTTGAGATGAAGTGTGAGCTCATTTATTTGTTGTTCTTTCCTATTTTTGAGGAATGACGTCAAGGTGGTGAATTTCCCTCTTAAAACTCCTTTCATTGTGTCCCATAGATTCCGATATGTTGTGTCTGTATTTTCATTTATCTCGAAGAATTTTTTGATTTTCTCATTTATGTCTTCTGTAACACATTAATCATTCAGTAAAATGTTGTTCATTTTCAATGTGATGTAGGATTTTTCCTTCCTTCTTTTTCATTGGTTTCCAGTTTCATTCCATTATAATCAGATAAAATTCATGGTATTATGTCCACCACTTTATATTTATTGAGGGTTGCTCTATGGCATAATATATGGTCTATTTTTGAGAAGGATCCATGTGCTGCTTAAAAAAAAGTATATCCACTTGATGATGGTTGATATATTTTATATATGTCAGTTAAGTCTAGGTTATTGATTGTGATATTGAGTTCTATAGTTTCTTTATTCAACTTTTATTTGGAGGATCTGTCCAATGGTGAGAGAGGTGTGTTGAAGTCACCCATAATTATTGTGTTGTGGTCTATTTGATTCTTGAACTTGAGGAGAATTTGTTTTATGAACGTTGCAGCACCATTTAATGGTGCGTAAATATTGATAATTTTTATGTCTTGTTGGTGAATGGTTCCTTTTAACAGTATATAATTTCCTTCATTATCCCTTTTGATTAAATTAGTCATGAAGTTGATTTAATTCGATTTGAGGATGGCCACCCCTGCTTGCTTATGAGGACCGTGTGCATGGTATATTTTTTCCCAACCTTTCACCTTCAGCCTGTGTATGTCTTTTCCATTCAGATATGTCTCCTGGAGGCAACATATTGTTGGATTTGTTTTTTGAATCCAAGTTACAAGCCTATGTTGCTTTATTGGAGAGTTTAAGCCATTAGTGTTTAGAGCTACTATTGATATATGGTTTCTACTGCCATCCATGTTTGAATATTTATCGTTTTTTTAAATTTACTTTGTTTCTCCATGATTAGCTTTTCCCCCGCCCTCTGTCATTACTGAGGCCCATCCCACTGATGGTTTTGGTTGTTGTTTTTCATTTCTTTCTCGTGTAGTGTTTTGCTCAAGACACTTTGCAATGGTGGTTTTCTTGCTGCAAATTCTTTTAGCTTTTCTTTATCATGAAAGATTTTTATTTCGTTGTCGTACCTGAAGCTGAATTTTGCTGGATACAGAATTCTTGTTTGGCATCCATTGTCTTTCAATGTTTGAAATACGTTGTTCCAGGATCCTCTCACTTTCAGTGTCTGTGATGAAAAATAGGTTGTTAACCATATTGGTTTACCCCTGAATGTAATCTTCCTCCTTTCTCTTGAAGCTTTTAATGTTTTCCCTTTGTTCTGTATATTGGATATCTTCATAACAATGTGTCTTGGCGTTGGTCTACTGTAATTTTGTGTGCTCTGTGTCCTGTAAGCATCTTCAATTTGTATATCCGTTTCCTTTTTTATTTCTGGAAAATTTTCTGTAATTATTTCATTCAACAGGTTACTCACTCCCATGGTTTGAATCTCTGTACCTTCCTCTATCCAGATGACTCATAAGTTTGGTTTTTTTATGTTATCCCACATCTCTTGGATGCTTTTCTCGTGATTTTTTACCAGCCTTTCTGTGTTGGCTAGACTCTTTTCAAGATGATATATTTTGTCTTCATTATGTGACATTCTGTCTTCTACTTCCTCCACTCTGTTAGTGATACTCTCAATTGAGTTTTTAATTTGGTTTATCGTTTTCTTCATTTCTAGAATTATTCTTTGAATTTTTATAATCTCTATCTCCTGATAAAGAAGATTAACTTCTTCTTTTATCTGTTTATGTAAATCATTTTCAATGTGTTCTTTCACTGTATTTATTTGCTCTCTCGTATCCTCTTTAAGGTTTCATTCCATCTGTCTAAGGTATTCCTTGAGTTTTTTATATGACCATTTTTCTGATGATTCTAGGTCCTCCTGAATATTTAGGTTATCCTTCATTGTTTGTACTCCTTTTCTTTCTTGCTTTTTTATGCTGCTCATGTTACTTCTTGTTTGTTTGAGTGCTGAGTTACTGCTTATTCTTATAAATTTATTTGAAGCTTGGGAGGAAAGATATTAGAAGGGATGGGAAGAAGTCACTAAAGAGAATGAGAATAGGCAGGTAGAATTCAAGGATGAGGGAATAAGAAAATTGAAAAGAAATGAAAAGACAAAAGAAAAAATAGAAAATAAAGAAAGAAATAATTTTTTAAAAATAATAATGATAATTAAAAATGAAAATTAAAATTTAAAATAATAATAATAATAGTAAAATTTAAAAAATAAAAATATTAAAATAAGTTAAAGAACAACAACAAAAAATGAAAATGAAAGAAAAAAAGTAAAAATAAAAAAATAATAATAATAATACATGCAGTCATAGAGTTCAATTAACTTCTCTTCCAGTAGGTGGAGCTGTGCTCAGTGGGCCAAGCTTCTCCTCTCAATAGGTGGGAACCAATCACTGTGCAGCAGCTCTTTCTCCCAGACTGGGCGGGTCTCCAGTCCTGAGTGCCTAGGACCTTCTCTAGTGTTTCCTCAAGCCAGGCTCAGCTCAACTGTGACACTCACCACAATACTTGCTACACGTCAGGTCTCTGGTCCTGGTAGTCCTGTTTTCATCAACGCCTGCCACTCTCTCCCTGTTTGCCTCCCTCAGACCCTAAGTTTGTAGAGCTTGGGGCTGGGAACCCCCAGCGAATTTGCTTGCTCCCTGGTATCCATGCCCACATTAGCTGGTGTAAGAGACCTCAGTTGTCAGCACTGGTGGGAGCGGTAGCCGGGAATTCCATGCCACGAGTCCCACAGCACACATGATTCCCTCGGTCTGGCCATCTTTCTCACGGGAGACCTGGGAGGGCCCCTTAAAGGAGAGCTGGAAGGGGCCCTTAATGTTTCCCCACTGTGTGGAGAGAGATGCATAGGGAATTACACACCTGTCTTACTGGTTTCAATGAAGTTATCTCCTCTGCCCATGACGTCAGTTCTCTTCCATGGTGGTATCCCATGCAAATGGTGACCGTTCATTCCTTTTGCCAGGTGACCAATGCAACGGATGGGTCCTGACTGTGTCTCCGAAGTCCCATTTCAATTCAGTGGCCTTTTACCTCTGTAAATTCAGAAGGGCCGACCAGTTATTTCAGAGGGAATGTTAGTTCTGAGACACAAGAAGCAGGCAAATCTGAGCTTCTATGCAGCTGATCCGGGCTCTGTGTGTTTTCTGAGGGGCCCAGACTGTTCGCACCAGATCCATGTCAGGTCAGCATTGCCTAGTGATTCTGAACAAACAGCATTTAGACAGTTTATGACTCCCTATGCCTGCGCAGCTTAAGAGGTCAGAGACTTGATTTCTCCATGTTCGCCACCATGTTGGATCTCCTATATTGCTACTTTTTAATGTCTGTGCGTGTGCGTGTATATATATATATATATATATATATATATATATATATATATATATATATATACTCTCCAGATTTTTCAAAATATGAAATATATGTGTCTTATTATATGCTTCCTAAATTCATTCATATTCATATATGTGGATTTATAACAAACTTTCCACAAGATTATACTCAGAAATAATCATCCACCTGAAATACATATTTCTTTCCTAGTACTGAAAAGTAACTTCATAGAATGTTGCATACAAACTCTAATATTTCTACAGATACTTACCCAGTGTAACATCAATGCAAGTAGATTCCTAGGGGACATGATGTGTATTTTGACGTTCATTTCTATTCAACACTGGTACATTACTATTTCTTCAGTTTATGCACATAATAGGATATATATTTCATCCACAAGTTAGAAAACTTATAGGCATTTGTTTAATGATCAGTCACTTCCTGCTTCAGAACACATGTATTCCTCCATGTTTCTTGACTGGTCTTTTCATAAGACTTTTTCCAATCACAATATTTTCATTTTTCATTATCTCTTATGAAGCAAAACTCAAACACCCTTCATGATAAACCATAATCCTAAAATTACCATTAGATGTATAACTGGTTGGAATGAATGATTATATATCAATATAAGATTTCTTATATATTTTTAGATATCAATTCAATTCATTATTTAAAGTGGAACCAGTTAAATTATTTATTCACAGGATGGTCTATTCATGCATTATCTCTATATTCATAGACACAGGGTTCACCTCTGTGTACCCCTAACACTAATGTATATGTCTTCAAAATATTGCTCCCAGAAATGGTGGAAGAAATACTCATGTCACCTGATCCACATATATATTTTATCACAGTAAAATCCTGAAAAAAAAATGTAAAGGTCACACTTATGATTGTACCGAAGTCTAAAAGGAAAGTGAACATGGATAACTAAAAACATCCATGTGAAGGTTGCCTAATGCTCTCAAATGTCAATCCTATTGGTGACAACATATTTGTTTCTTCCAATGATTATACATTCAAACTAAACCCTGTTGAAAATGTCTAATCCTATAACTCACTTTATACTTTGCCTGATTTCATAATGTCTCTATTGATACCTGCTTTCCTACTTATTTTCCCCAGTTCATCGTTGTGACTGACTCTTCACATGTGCTGAAATTTTCATTCCTTCTCTAACAGAAACCCTATTGCTAAAGAACTTTTGGTCCAAATCCTATACTCACTCTTCTTCCTAAACCTACCGACTTTCTTCCTAATCCTACCGACTATCCATTTTGACTGGATGTTCTCTTCTACATTAAATCTACCAAGGTACAAGGTCCTGTGCTTCAAATCATACCTAGATTTCTGTTTCCATACTGATATTTCACCTCTATATTCTTGTAATTATCGCACGTTCTCAATACCATTATTCATCGCCCAGAATGATTCCTAACCCAAATTGAACCTGTTATTAACCCTAAACATACACTGTTCCCTAAATCTCATTTTACAGAAGAGCAGCAACAGAGTTGTTCTTAAAATACAGGGAATTAGGGGACCTTCCACCTACTGAAAACCTCAAAGGTCCATGCAGAAATGATACCTGGAGAAGTTGTAGGGAGGTATGAAAGACCTGAGAGAGCAAAAGTCCTATTCCAATTCAAACAACCTGGTCAGGATAAAGGGATGTGTCCGAATCAGAATCTCTCTACTTATTTTAGAGAAGATGGACTAAACCAGACCTGTGTGGAGAGCTGTTCCCAGGTGTCTATGGTTGATATACCATTCTAACTTGTGAAAGTGTTCCAGGAAGTAGGAGCAGCCTCCATCTCATGGGACCCTTGGAAGCAAGTGTTAGGACAAAGTGGTTGCCAAGGCAGTGGCCTCATTCAGTTCCAAAGAAAGTGACATACCTCATTTCCTTGGTGATGGAACTCTCTGAACTTGCTATCCAAGAACCAAGACACCGAGAGGCAATTCCAGTCCATGTCCCTGTGGGCTCACTTGATTGGATTTTCCAAGGACAGAGTCAGTCTTTCTTGATACCTCCTGATGTGAGTATAGCCAAATACCAGGAGAGCTCTGAAGAGATACTTTTCCTGCGAAAGCAGGTAGTGGCTGGCCACTTTTTCCTGACAACTTCACAGAGTTGGTCAAGGAAACCAGATCTGATAGAGGACACGCCATTTTGGGGGAACATAATATGGCCCACCAGTCATAGTTAACTCCGGAGAGTCACAGACCTACTTGAGGGAAGGAGGTGCATTTGTGAGTGTGGGTTTGTTGTTTTGTCTCATGTTCAGAGAATAGGTACGAAAGGCGGTTTGTTTGATTTGAAGTGAACTGTTTCTAGTAAGTCGTTTGACAAGATGAGTGTTTCTATGTCTGTGTATCCCACTGTGTCCGCGGTTGTAGACATGAGAAAAGAGAATGCAAGAATGGATGTGTCCTGTCTAGTAGAAAGCTTCCCATTATGCATCCTGCCTAATTTATGAATAGAGTGCAGCTTGCCTTATGGATGGACAATACCTACTACCTTCCTAAGTCTCTGTTTTCTTCTGAATTCTGGCCACTCTCCAGAATAGGCTCATGGTTTTGTGTCCAAGATATGTAACAACTCCAAGGTCTGTGACATGGCCATGTACAGGATAGCTGAAGGTAATGGCCAGCATCTCAGAAAACTCAGATATCAATGTGACCAGGAAAGTCTCAGTGGATATACCCTGCTTTTGGCCTTTTGCTTACCTATTGTTCTGTTGCCCTGAATATCAGGAAGGTCTTTGCCTCAGGCCACCCATTTGTGAAGCCTGAAGAAAACAGTTTTCAAATGGAAATGAATGGGCATCACTTGTGGCTCTTTCTTAATTGCTTTGGAAAGGTATGTGTCTGAATTAGCCTCTTGGCCTTGTATGTGGCTGTGACTTTGATTCTCAGCAGCTGATGGATCTAAAGAATGATCCCATGTGTGCATCCAAAACCATAATTGCCAAAAGATCAGTCATTGTGGATGAAGTCTCTCGTCTTCCTCTGTTAGGTTCCTGACTTCCATCAAGTGAGAATTGGTATTCCTTGGGTCAAATGAGTTCTTCAAATCACTGAAGAGGTGCTTAGGTTTTTGCATGACTCCAAATCACATAAAGAATTTATAATTGAAAGTCAGTAGGCCACAAATTGGAGAAACAGAGCAGTATTAACGCGAGGCTTATTTGATCACTCCTGGTTCACAGGAAGGGTGTCCAGGCCAACATGACTTTAGGCAAATGAAGGGCAAGGGAGTTTATTTGGACACTGTCTTTGGGTGAGCCATTCATGGAAACCTTCAGCCAGAGGTTACGATGAGTGACTATATGGAAGAAGATGAGGACCTTGTTTGAGTGTTTTGGTTTTAATTGTGGTCATTTGTGTGGTGGTTGTAAGAAATATCTTGGTCCACCTAGGTTTGAACTCTGGTTGGATTCCCCTTAGAGACTGCGTTCTGGAACTGAACTCAGAGAAGTATTGCCATGAATTGTGTTGGGATATTAGGAGGCCACGCATGAGAGTCGCCCTTGGAAACTGAGATCTAGGCCCAGGGTGGCTTTCCACAGAGCACTGAGAATCTCAGCCAGGATAACACATGATTTTATTCTGAAAGACTTGGCAGCCATAGTTGAGTGTCAAAACACACATGGACCTCACATTGTAGACCTCAATTTACCTGGCTTCATGTGACCTTTTGGCCACTCTTTGGGAAGCCTTGCCTGTGAGAGTTCTCCAGAGCTTTCATTGAAAATGAGCTTCCTCATTATTTAATGGTTTCTGAATGAATTTAAACCCACAGTGCCTCCAACTTCATCCTTAAAAATGGCTAGATGAATACCATGTAGTTATTAAAATTTCCATGACCAGGTGGCACTGGAGAACCTTTGAATGTCCTGTTGCTGATCATGAGTATTCCAGACAGTGCCTTGATTGACTGGATTTCATGAAAATGTTGTAGAAAAGAGATGCCAGTACGTTTGAGTCTGCTGAGTAGTGGGCCTAGAGCACTGGTGGGCAGGTGTGTGAAAAAACATCATTAGTAGGGCCATGAGGATCTACCATTGGATTCCAAATGGCTTGTGACTGACATGGTGCAGCCAGCAGATCCTTATTTGTAAAGTCATCTTTTTATATGGAGAGGTTTCAGGGCAATGTTCAGAATAAGGGTCATATGGACAAGGGGGCAATGGGGTAAGTTATGAGGGATAGAAGCCTGGTTGGTGCGTTCTCCTGCACACCCTGACCCACCACACGTGACATAACTCCCTCCAGCACTGTGTCTCAGTTGGGCTCCTTGTATTTCATGAAGCAAATACTAAACTCTCAGTGCAGCAGGAAAAACACCACAAAAAGTGGAGGAGGACAAAATGGCTTCACAGTTCACATGGGGAGACATTTAGTCACCAGTGGTCACTGTTTACCAACAAAGAGAGGATTCAGGCCTCCTGCTTCATGTTAATTGGAAAATAAGAACCCATGTCCTTCAGGTCAAAGTGATGGAGACCCACCTTTGATGTTCTCACTACAAAAGAAGATAAAGCTCCTGAAAACAACCTAAATTTCAAGTGCCCAACCTCAGAGTGAGATTCTCAAAAAGTCCTTAGGCCAGAAGAGCTCCATGTTTGTGGAGTGTTTACCCTGTCCCTTACTTTTAGAAAGTCCTCTACCTCCACCAAAGATGTGAAATCTGGAGCATTTTCCATTCCAGATAGGTATTCACAGATTTTCTAACTCTTCTCCTATAATTGTGTCTTACTTGAGGTGAAAGTGATGTTAAAGCATTGTTCTGGATGAGAGTGGGAAGATTTTTGTGTAGCATATATTTGCATACACATTGGAATCAATTTCCTATTTTCTATTTGAAATACTGAATCCCTGACACTAACACATACCCTATCAGACTCTGAATACTATTTCTAATAGGATGGAGAAAAATAACCCAAACAGAATAGAAATACAAGCAGTTTAGAGGAGTCATGGTGTATATTTGGACTTGCCTTTTGCATGATACAGAGTAGGAGTTAAATCTAGTCAATTTTTTGTTGAAATAGTTCTCCATGTGTTTTTAAAGTTAACAAATTGTGAATTCCTGTCTCCCTTTCTCTGTAGCCCATTCATCACATATATTTTTATATGGATATATAGAATCATACCTGGTACCACACATACATTCTTGTGAGGTGGATGAGTTGGCAGATACAAATTGTGAGAAGAGATCACTCCTACTAAACCGTGTTGGAACTGAATATTCAACCAATGGGTGAGCTTCCATGTTCAGTAAAATGAATATTTTTGGATCTGTGGATGATATATATTTTATGATGAATTTTGATTGACATATATGTTGCTATTTTTTTTTCTGTGTGTGTGTGTGTTTTGTGTCACTCACCTGTTCTGTAAAACAACTTCAGAGAGAGAGGTTAAAAATTCATGCAAAGCTCTGATGGAGGTATCTAATATCTTAGTTTTGGTCTATTGCTTCTTCTAATTGGGTCATTTGTTGTGTCCCATGGACGAGGGCAGTGGTTCCTGTGCCCACCCCTGCAGCAACTCCTATTCCGAATAGGATGGCTAAAGTGAGGGATATATGTTCCCAGTTGAAACGGGTTGTATGCCCCCCTATTTGATCTTCAAATGAAACTGCATCATGATAGAGCACTCTGGGAAACATCTGCACCATTACACAATTAATCACATCTGTTGACCATTTCATGAAAACATAAACAATGTTTAATTATATACAATTATGCTGTTGTAGGGACGGACAAGGCAAGGCACCTAAGATAGCAACGAAGACAGCGAAACCTTCCTATTTGGTTGCAACCAGATTCAGAGGGCATTGCTTCTGTTGTAATCAATTATTCTCCTGAAACTCAAGTATAGGTAGTTTCAGAATTTTGTACCCAACATGTAAGGGAAGGGGCTCAGAAGTTCACAGTCTGCAGAAGTTCAAAAAAGCCGTTGTTGTTTCTGTTTTTTCCTCGCTTCTGGGCAAGTTAACTTTTCAAGGACACCTGGGAGGGAAAGAGCTTTTTCCTACCTTTCTCATTTTTCGCCCCTGACAGCTGTTACCATGGAGCCCTGATGGTAACTTCTTTATCTTAGAAATATAGCCATCTCTGTAAAGCCCCAGCTCACAGCCAGAGGCCTTGTTCATATATTTTGTGGAAAACAAGTAATGGGGTGTCTAGCATAGAAGTGCTTATTTTTTTAGCCAGTGGCCAAGTAGAACAAGGCAACACTAAAAGAGGAAGTTTATCTACATTGAACTCTTTTATAGGGACTCTTTTGCTGAAAGTCCTAAAGTCAGCCATGGTGAAGACTTCTGTAGAAAGTCAGTTAAGAATTTTCTGTAGGCCTGGTACAGAAGGGGAAGACAGGGAAGGTGGGGCTGACAGCAGCTCCGAGGATCTGAGAATAAGGAAGGAGAGATGTAAAAGAATAATGGGACAGGGGTTTGGTATTTTCCTAGTAACAAAAACTTGAGCTGCAGAACAGGTAGAACAGAGGGGAAGACAAGAGTGAGTATCCCAAAATGCATGTGAGGGACTTTAAATTTTTAGTAAACTGTTTTCAGTGATGACAAAGCAACTTTAAAGGCCATTTTCATTACATCTTTGATAGGAGTCTGAGGGCTCTCCTCTGCTAGTTTCAGCTTTGTGTTAGCTGGTAAGAGGACCTGGTGGGACCCGGTGTGGGCACGGACAGGAGAAGAGAGGAGTGAGTCGGTGGATGAGAACCTGAGTACCTGCTAACTCAGCAAGGGGGCGATGGTCTGAGAACCGGGAGAGGTTTTGGTTTTTGATCTAATAATTGGAGGGGAGAAATCAGGTTGCTGAGGTGAGAGTGACAGCAGAGACTCTGGAGCACAAGGCTGAAGGTGAGGATCTATTGGATAAGCATAGTTCAGGATATGAGTGAAGGATGGAAAAGGCCTGCCCATAGGGGAATCTCCTTTCACCCTTTTGAGCACTTGTAGAAGTTAAAAAGGTCACACAGGGCTGGGGATGTGGCTCAATTGTAGCACGCTCGCTTGGCATGCGTGCGGCCCGGGTTTGATCCTCAGCACCACATACAAACAAAGATGTCGTGTCCGCCAAAAACTAAAAAATAAATATTAAAAATTCTCTCTGTCTCTCTGTCTCTCGCCTCTCTCTTTTAAAAAAAATGGTCACGCAGAATTTGAGGATCTAGAGACCCCTCTGGGGGCCATCGGTTTTGGTTATCTAATTGGTAATATGGCCAATGCTGTGTACTGAATTTGATGAGGAGTTTGTGTTCCATCAGGCAGCCCCTGTATGCTCACATCCCCATGACGTACAGAAAAAGTCGGCCAGGCATTCTGGAATTACTAAAAAGGAGTGATGGATTTTTCCTTTCCCCAGGTCCATGATCCTCTTAGTTGTACAAGTCCGATATTTACTGCCATTAGCCCCTTGAACTAGAGACCTTTTATTTGATAGAGGGCCCAATGGGGCCTTAAGCGCTGAGTTTATTGCCCCTGTATCCCCTTCAAAGTTTACTGGGGTCTCCTCCACTTCAAAAGATACGCTGAGCTCAGGGAGGGGATCTGAGCCCCGACTTTCGTAGTCATGCTGAAGAGTCAGAATGGCTGGCTGGCGTGGCTGCCTCTTTCTAGGGCACTCTTGAACCCAGTGTCCTCTTTCTTTACAGTAGGCACATTGATCTGAGGTCAGGGGTGGCCTCTGGCGTGGGACCAGGTATCCCTTCCTGTCTCCCTGTTTCTTAATTTCTGGCCCTTTTGTTGTTGTGACCGGGACCTTAGTCAACTCCTTAGTCTGTCTTTTGTTTCTTTTATCATCCTTTTGCTCCCTTCTCTTCCTCAGTTTCTCTCTTATAGTATACTTTCTCGGCTTCTCTGACTAAATCTCTCAAAGTCATATCTTGTAATCCATCTAAGCATTGTAACTTTCTTTAAATATCCAAGGCAGCATGCCCAATAAAGGCCATTGTGACAGATGCCTTTTGATCCTCTGCATGAGGATCGAAAGGAGTATATCTCCTATATGCCTCCGTAATTCTCTCTAGAAACATAGAGGAAGATTCATCAGGCCCGCAGGCGTGGTAGCCACGTCACCCCAAATGGAGTAGGGAAACACCAGTGCCGCTGCCCGTGCCCGGATAAGGCCCAGTCACCAGCTGGTGCGGTAGTCACGTCACCCAAATTGTAGTAGGGGCCAAGCAGGCCTCCGCCCACACCCGCAACAAAAGCAGACCTGTGACTGACCTGCGGAACAGGCACAGCGGCCTGCCACCATGGTAGACATGACACCCCAATTGGAGTAGTGGCAGAGCAGAGCTTTCTCCTGCGCCCAGTACAAGCACAACGGCCCACCGGCATGGTAGTCACGTCAACCCAATTGGAGTAGGGGCAGAGCAGAGCCTTTGCCCGCACCCAGAACAGGCCCAGCAATCTGCCAGCATGGTAGTCACGACACCCCAATGGCAGTAGGGCCAGAGCAGAGCCACCACCCGCTCCCGCAAGGTAGGCAGACCTGCAACCGACAGGCGGAACAGGCCCAGCGGCCTGCAACCACGGCAGACACGTCAACCCATTTGGTTCATTGAAAAAATAAAAAAAATCGACAGAACATTAGCCATGCTAACGAAGACAAGAAGAGAGAGAACTCAAATTACTAGCATATGGGATGAAAAAGACAACATCATAACAGATATTTCAGATATACAGAAGATAATCCGAAATTATTTTGAATCTTTGTACTCTAATAAAATAGAAGACGGTGAAGGCATCGATAAATTTCTTAAGTCATATGATCTGCCCAGATTGAGTCAGGAGGATATAGACAACCTAAACAGACCAATATCAATTGAGGAAATAGAAAAAACCATCAAAACACTACCAAGTAAGAAAAGCCCAGGACCTGATGGGTATATAGCAGAGTTTTACAAAACATTTAAAGAGGAACTAATACCAATACTTTTCAAGTTATTTCAGGAAATTGAAAAGAGGGAATTCTTCCAAATTCATTCTATGAGGTCAACATCACTCTGATTCCTACACCAGACAAAGACACTTCAAAGAAAGAAAACTACAGACCAATATCTCTAATGAACCTAGAGGCAAAAATCCTCAATTAAATTCTGGCAAATCAGATACAAAAGCATATCAAAAAAATTGTGCACCATGATCAAGTAGGATTCATCCGTGGGATGCAAGGCTGGTTCAATATACGGAAATCAATAAATGTTATTCATCACATCAATAGACTTAAAAATAAGAACCATATAATCATCTCGATAGATGCAGAAAAAGCATTCGACAAAGTACAGCATTCCTTTATGTTCAAAACTCTAGAAAAACTAGGGATAACAGGAACATACCTCAATATTGTAAAAGCAATCTATGCTAAGTCTCAGGCTAGCATCATTCTGAATGGAGAAAAATTGAAGGCATTCCCCCTAAAATATGGAACAAGACAGGGATGCCCTCTTTCACCACTTCTTTTCAACATAGTTCTCGAAACACTGGCCAGAGCAATTAGACAGACAAAAGAAATTAAAGGCATATAAATAGGAAAAGAAGAACTTATATTATCACTATTGCAGATGACATGATTCTATACCTAGCAGACCCAAAAGGGTCTACAAAGAAACTAATAGAGCTAATAAATGAATTCAGCAAAGTGGCAGGATATAAAATCAACACTCATAAATCAAAGACATTCCTGAATATCAGTGACAAATCCTCTGAAACGGAAATGAGGACAACCACTCCATTCACAATATACTAAAAAAAAAAAAATAATAATTGGGAATCAACCTAACAAAAGAGGTGCAAGTTTTATACAAGGAAAACTACAGAACCCTAAAGAGAAAAATAGAGGAAGATCTTAGAAGATGTAAAAATGTACCCTGTTCATAGATAGACAGAACTAACATCATCAAAATGGCTATATTACCAAAAGTTCTCTATATGTGTAATGCAATGCAATTCAAAATCCCAACGGCAGTTCTTGTAGAAATAGAGAAAGCAATCATGAAATTCATATGGAAAAATAAAAGACCCAGAATAGCAAAAACAACACTAAGCAGGAAGTGAGAATCAGGTCGTATAGCGATACCAGACTTCAAACTATACTACAGAACAATAGTAAAAAAAATAGCATGGTACTGGTACCAAAACAGGTGGGTGGACCAATGGTAAAGAATAAAGGACACAGAAACCAATCCAAAAAAATACAACTATCTTATATTTGATGAAGGGGCTAAAAGCATGCAATGGATGAGTGATAGCATCTTCAACAAATGGTGCTGGGAAAACTGGAAATCCATATGTAACAAAAAGAAACTGAATCCCTTTCTCTTGCCATGCACAAAAGTTAAATCAAAATGGAACAAGGAGCTTGATATCAAATCAAGACATGGTGTTTGATAGAAGACAAAGTTGTCTACGATCTACATACTGTGGGGTCGCCTCCAAATTCCTCAATAGGACACCCATAGCACAAGCGTTAATAACTAGAATCAACACATGGGACTTACTCAAACTAAAAAGTTTTTTCTCAGCAGAAGAAACAGTAAGAGGGGTAAATAGGGAGCCTACATCCTTGGAACAAATCTTTCCTCCTCACACTTCAGATAGAGCACTAATATCCAGAGTATACAAAGAACTCAAAAAATTAGTCAATAAGATAACAAATAACCCAATCAACAAATGGGCCAAGAACCTGAACAGACACTTCTCAGAGGAGGACATACAATCAATCAACAAGTACATGAAAAAATTCTCACCATCTCCAGCAGTCAGAGAAATGTGAATCAAAACCACCCTAAGATACCATCTCACTCCAGTAAGTTTGGCAGCCATTATGAAGTCAAACAACAACAAGTGCTGGCGAGGATCTGGGGAAACAGGTACTCTTGTACATTGCTGGTGGGACTGCAAATTGGTGCAGCCAAATGGGAAAGCAGTATGGAGATTTCTTGGAAAGCTGGGAACGGAACCACCATTTGACCCAGTTATTCCCCTTCTCGGTCTAAAACCTAAAGACCTAAAAAGAGCATGCTACAGGGACACTGCTACATCGATGTTCATAGCAGCACAATTCACAATAGCAAGACTGTGGAACCAACCTAGATGCCCTTCAATAGAAGAATGAATAAAAAAATGTGGCATTTATACACAATGGAGTATTACTGTGCATTAAAAAATGACAAAATCATAGAATTTGCAGGGACATGGATGGCATTAGAACAGATTATGCTAAGTGAAGCTAGCCAATCCCTAAAAAAACAAATGCCAAATGTCTTCTTTGATATAAGGAGAGTAACTAAGAACAGAGTAGGGACGAGGAGCATGAGAAGAAGATTAACATTAAACAGGGATGAGAGGTGGAAGGGAAAGGGAGAGAGAATGGAAACTGCATGGAAATAGAAGGAGAACCTCATGGTTATACAAAATTACATACAAGAGGAAGTGAGGGGAAAGGGAAAAATAATACAAGCGGGAGAAATTTATTACTGTAGAGGGTGTAGAGAGAGAAGAGAGGAGGAGAGGGGACGGGAGGGGGGATAGTAGAGGATAGGAAAGGCAGCAGAATACAACAGACACTAGTATGGCAATATATGAATCAATGGATGTGTAAGTGATGTGATTCTGCAATCTGTAAACGGGGCAAAAATGGGAGTTCATAACCCACATAAATCAAAGTGTGAAATATTATTTATCAAGAACTATGTAATGTTTTGAGCAACCATATATAAAAATTAAAAAAAAAAAGATAACTAAATTCGGTGAATAATGCACGAGAATCCTAATATTTCTACAGTAACTGACCCAGTTTAAAATCAATGCCAGTAGATTCCTATGGGACATGATGTGTATTTTGACGTTCATTTTTATTCAACAATGGTACATTACTATTTCATGAGTTTATGCACATCATAGGATATATATTTCATCCACAAATTAGCAAATTTATAGGCATTTGATTCAATTTCAATCGCTTCCTGCTTTACAACATATGCATTCCTCCAGGTTTCCTGACTGGTCTATTCATGAGACTTCTTTCCAAACATATTATTTTCGATTTCCATAATCACTTTTGAAACAAAACTCACACACTGTTCATGATAAACCAAAACACTAATATTACCATTAGATGTATAATTGGTGGGAATGAATGATTGTATATCAATATAAGATTTCCTGTAATTTTTAAGATATCAGTTCAATCCATTATTTAAAGTTGGAACAAGTTTTATTATTTATTCACTGTATTGTCTATTCGTACTTTATCTCTAAATTCATAGACACAGGGTGCACCTCTTTGTAACCCCAATACTAATTTTACGTCTTGAATATATTGCTTCCAGAAATGGTGGAAGAAATACTCATGTCACCTGATCTACATATACATTTTATCACAGTAGTATTCTGGACAAATAATGTAATGGTCACGGTTATGATTGCACGAAGGACTAAATGGAAAGTGAACATGGATTACTAAAAACATCTATGTCCCGGTTGCCTAATGCTCTCAAATGTCAATCCTATTGGTGACTACATATTTTTTTCTTCCTAATATTATGTATTCAAACTCAACCCTGTTGAAAATGTCTAATCCTATCACTCACTTTATACTTTGCCTGATTTCGTAATGTCTCTATTGATATCTGCTTTTCTACATTTTTTCCCAGCTCATCATAGTGACTGACTCTTCATATGTGCTGACTTTAACAATCACTCTGTAACCGAAACCCTATTGTTAAAGAACTTTTGTTCCAAATGCTATACTCACACTTCTTCCTAAACGTACTATCTTCCTATTTCTATCAACTATCCCTTTTTGACTGGATGTTCTCTTCTACATTCAATCATTATAGTAAATGTCCGGCGAGCTTCACAGGAGGAAACCACCAACAGACTATCTCATGCAACAGCAAAGGGTTTATTGAGTGTCCAGCATGCTGGTGCTCAGAGCTCACTTGAATAGAGCAGATAGCCCTGAGAATAGCTTAAGTAGAGCTTATATACTTTACCTGGAGAGGGCAGGGAGGGAAGTTTATTGATGGATCGGGGTGAGTGGGCGATTTGCGTGCAACTGGGTGAGGGAGCACATTCTGCAGTTGGGCAGTTGGGGACAGCACATACTGGGAACAAGATTTGCAAGCATTTTTCAAGATTTCAACAGTGTTTTGTTAAGCATACAGAAAAACAGGAAGTGACAAGTACCTATTTTACTAACCTTTTATTCCCCACTTCTTCTTCTGGCTACTTTTAATCATAAAAATGATCATTGGGGGGGTGTCACATTCTATGTATACTAGTAGGGTATTACCATAAGTTTAACTCGTCCAATTTGAGCCTGGAGAAAAGAAATTACACGGTTGAGAAAACAGGGTTTAATAGTTAGCAATAACATGAGGATTACTATTGGACCGGCCAGGGTTGATAAAAACGTAGTTAACCAGGAAGACTGTGTGAACCAAGACTCAAACCACCTTTTTTGGGCCTCTCTGTCTCGTTGATGCTTTTCAAGGCATCTTTTTAATTTACTCTTAGATTTTATTACAAGTCCAGTATGCTCGGCATACAAACAACTTTCTTCTCTCAATGTAGCACAAAGCCCCCTTCTCTCATGACGAGGAGGTCCAACCCTCGAGTGGTCTGAAAAACAACTTCAGAGAGAGAGGTAAAAGACTCATGCAAAGCTCTGATGGAGGTTTCTAATATCTTAGTTTTGGTCTATTGCTGTCATTTGTTGGGTCATTTGTTGAGTCCCTTGGACAAAGGCAGTGGTTCCCGTGGCCACCAGTGCAGCAATTTCTATTCCTAATAGGATGGCTACATTGAGAGATATATATTTTCAGTGGAACCGGGTTGAATGCCCCCCTATTTGATCTTCAAATGAATCTGCGTCGTGATAGAGCACTCTGGGAAACATCTGCACGATTACACAATTAATCACATCTGTTGACCATTTCATGAAAACATTAACAATGTTTAAGTATATAGAATCATGCTGTATTAGGGAAGGACAAGACAAGGCACCTAAGATAGCACTGAAGACAGGGAAACAGTCCTATTTGGTTGCAACCAGATTCAGAGGGCATTGATTCTGTTGTAATCAACTAATCCTCTGAAACCCAAGTTTAGGTAGTTTCAGAATTTTGTACCCAACATGTAAGGGAAGGGGCTCAGAAGTTCACAGTCTGCAGAAGTTGAAAAAAGCAGTTTTTGTTTCTGTTTTTTCCTCGGTTCTGGGCAAGTTAACTTTTCAAGGACACCTGGGAGGGAAAGAGCTTTTTCTTCCCTTTCTTATTTTCCCATTGCCAGCTGTTACTACGGAGCCCAGTTGCTAACTTCGTTAACTTAGAAATGTAGCCATCTCTGTGAAGCCCCACGTCAAGGCCAGAGGCCTTGTTCACATATTTTTGTGAAAAACTAGTAAGGGGGTGTCTGGATTAGGAGTGCTGATTTTTTTAGCCAGTGGCCAAGTAGAACAGGGCAACATGAAAATAGGAAGTTTAACTACATTGAACTTTTTTATAGGGACTCTTTTGCTGAAAGTCCTAAAGTCAGCCATGGTGAAGACTTCTGGAGAAGGTCAGTTAAAGACTTTTCTGTGGGCCTGGTATAGAGGGGAAAGACGGAGAAGGTGGGGCTGAGAGCAGCTCCGAGGATCTGAGAATGAGAAAAGAGAGATGTAAAAAAATAATGGGAAAGTGGTTTGGAATTTTCCTAGCAACAAATATTTGAGCAGTAGAACAGGTCAAGCAGAGGGGAAGATGGAAGATGGTAGTGAGTATCCCAAAACGCAGAGGGACTTTAAATTTGTAGTAAACTGTTTTCAGTGATGACAAAGCAACTTTAAAGGCCATTTTCATTACATCTTGGATAGAGATCTGAGGGCTCTCCTCAGCTGGTTTGAGCTTTGGGTTAGTTGGTAAGAGGACCTGGTGGGACCCAGTGCGGGCACTGTCAACAGAAGAGAGGAGTGAGTGGGTGGAGGGGTACCTCAGTACCTGCTACCTCAGCAAGGGGTCAATGGTCTGAGAACCAGCAGAGGTTTGGGTTTTTGATCTAATAATTGTAGTGGAGAAATCAGGTTGCTGAGGTGGGAGTGACAGCAGAGACTCTGGAACAGAAGGCTGAAGGTGAGGATCTATTGGATAAGCATAGTTCAGGATGTGAGCGAAGAAGGGAAAAGGCCTCCACATAGTGGAATCTCCTTTCACCCTTTTGAGCACTAGCAGATGTTAAAAAGGTCATGCAGGATTTGAGGATCTAGAATCCCCTCTGGTGGCCATCAGTTTTTGTTATCTAATTCATAATATGACCAATGCTGTCTACTGAATTTAATGCAGGGTTTGGGTTCCATCAGGCAGCCCCTGTACGCTAACATCCCCATGACTTACAGAAGAAGTCGGCTTTTCCCCCACACAGCCATGGCTGTTTTTGGCTTTGACAGTCGGCCGGGTAAACACAGTAATCTAGGCTAGCCAACCTGCATCTGGCTCGTGTGTCCCTACATCCATAATATTTGTTTCCATTATCTATGGTAAGGAAGGGATTTAATGGAATTTTAGTGGGATCCTCTTCATCAGGGATATCCCATTAGGAAAGACCTATAGCCAGCTGACAAATGTCTGGGTGGAGAGATGGTCACCAGGTCCCTAAGTGGGCTGCATGCAAGATAGATTATACTTCTTTTCCAGTAGAATTTGTGATCAGCCATCGCTGCTGAACGGGCTGATGAGGGTTAGGACTACTTGTGGCCAAGGGGAGAGTCTATAGGCTTATCCACACGGTGAATATGCAATTTGAAAGTGTTACCAGTCTTTTCCAGTTTCCAGCCAGAGTGTGGACAGGGCGCAGGCTTGAGATGAGAGGCATGGATCCAGGAAGTGATTCCGTTTACCTTTACCACTATAGATGTTATAAGTAGCACCTGGTATGGTCCTTTCCAGTGGGGTTCCAGGGATGACACCTGATATCATCTTACGTAGATGAAGTCTCTTACTTGATATCGATGTGGAGTCCCCTCGTCCCCAGTTTGGTAGGGAGTGGCCAGCTGTTTCCACAGGTATCACTGAGATCTTTCAAGAGCTTTAAGTCTGTCAAACAAGGGGGTGTGAAAGGGATCGTTAGGTCTTAGAGTTGGGCTTTGGTCCGTTACTGGAAGAGAGGCACCCTAGATATTCACAGGGGGTGTGGTTACTCAAAGAAACAGAGGGCATATTTCTTGCATGAAACATTGTATAAGGCATGAGCTTAGTCCAATCATTTATGCTGGTCTCTAAGCTTAATTTCGTTGAGGTCTCTTTAATGGTTCTATTTATTCTTTCTACCTGTCCTGAACTCTAGGGTCTGTAAGCACAATTAAACTTCCAATGAATCCCCAGGTTCCTGGCTAACCCCTGACTTACTTGGGCCATGAACGCCGGTGCATTATCAGACCGTATTACCTTTGGCAGGCCGTATCTTTGAAAAATGTCTTTCAGGATCTGCTTGACCACCATTAGCACTGTTTCTTTTTTTTTTTTTTCTTTTAGTGGGGAAGGCTTCAATCCATCCTAAAAATGTATCTACAAAGACTAGAAGATATTTATGTCCATACCTTGCTGGCTTAATTTCAGTAAAATCAACTTCCCAGAATTGTCCTGGTCTGGTTCCTCATAGGTGCTTTCCTGCAGGAAGCTTGGAAGGGTAAGAATTTACCAATTGATGGACTCGACAGGCTTTTTTTTCCCATTCAGTTATTTCTTTTTGCTGTGAGTCAGTTAGTGGAAAACTCTGTTCTTGATACTTCAGAAATACCTGCAGTTTCTTTGAACCAAGGTGAGTGAGTTGATGTGCATTTTCTACTGACATATTTAGAGCTGTGACTATAGGAGTTTTTACTGAAGGATTTAGAAATTCCACTTGGGGGCCTTCAGGGTTAAAAGTTATTTTGGACCGGAACTTGGTGAGCAGATCTCTGCCCATCAATGGGGCTAGGAATTCTGGGATTACTAGGAAGGAGTGATGGATTTTTCCTTTCCCCAGTTCCATGATCCTCTTAGTTGTCCAAGCCCGATATTTACTGTCATTAGCCCCTTGAACTAGAGACCTTTTATTTGATAGAGGGCCCAATGTGACATTAGGGGTGAGTATATTGCCCCTTTATCCACTTCAAAGATTACTGGGGTCCCCTCCACTTCAAAAGTTACCCTGAACTCGGGGAGGGGATCTGAGCCCCGACTTTCATACTCATCCTCCAGAGTCAGAATGGCTGACTGGCATGGCTGTCCCTTTCTAGGGCACTCTTTGGCCCAGTGTCCTTTTTTTTTTTACAGTTGGTACATTGATCTGAGGCCAGGGGTGGCCTCTGGCATGGGACCAGGTATCCCTTCCTGTCTCCCTGTTTCTTAATTTCTGGCCCTTTTGTTGTTGTGACCAGGACCTTAGTCAACGCCTTAGTCTGTCTTTTGTTTCTTTTATCCTCACTTTGCTTCTTTCTCTTCCTCAGTTTCTCTCTTAAGGTATATTTTCTTGGCTTCTCTGACTAAATCTCTAAAAGTCATATCTTGTAATCCATCTAAGCATTGTGACTTTCTTTTAATATCCAGGGCAGCTTGCCCAATAAAGGCCATCATGACAGATGCCTTTTGATCCTCTGCCTGTGGATCGAAAGGAGTATATCTCCTACATGCCTCCATAATTCTCTCTAGAAACATAGAGGGAGATTCATCAGGCCTTTGAATAATCTCTATTACCTTAGCCAAATTAGTTGGTCGCCTAGTGGCCACTTGGAGGCCCACTATTAGAACCTGGCGATAAGTTGACAGATGCTTTCTAACTTCAATGTTGTTGGTGTCCCAGTTGGGTTGTTTCAAGGGAAAACCAGCTTTGATTAAGTTGGGAAGATGTGTCCGTCTCCAATCTGGTCGGAGGACATTTTTTTATAGCTTCAAGGAAGATTCTCTTTTGTTCCTCTGTCGTGAAGAGAGTCCCTAGGAATTGTTGACAGTCATCCCAAGTAGGCAGGTGTGAAAACATCAATGACTCAACCAGACCTGTGAGCCCGATGGGGTCCTCGGAAAAAGGGGGATTGTTATTTTTCCAGTTATATAGGTCGGAAGAGGAGAAAGGCCAATATTTGTAGGCTTGCATTTTCCCCCCATGGCCTTCGTCAATCAATGGTCCGTAGGGACATAGGGGGAGCATCACAGGAGGTCCAGGGTTTTCAATCATTCGCCACCATCAAGTTCCCTTAGCTGGGCTAGCTTCCTCCTGCGGAGGAGGGGCTGTGTGTGCTGCGGGGGAGTTATCTGGAGGGCGCTGGGCCAGCTTAGATTCCTCCAATGGTAGAGAGGCTGAGTCAGCTGCAGGAGAATCACTTAGAGGGTGTTGGTGGTTGGGGGACAAGGGCAGGGTATAATACGAGGGAAGAGAGTCCAGTAGAGTCAAATCTTGTGACTCAGGGATTACAAAGGGTGGAGGAGGAGGAGGAGCAGTGGGTTTGAGAGATCATGGGGGAAGGAGTAGGAGCAGGGGAAGGGACAAAGAAAGGATTCACCCATTGAGGAGGAGATTTGCAGAGGTCCTGCAAAGTTAAGATATATGGCTGTTGATCCGGATGGCTATGTGTGCCTGGGTGAAAGACAATATCTCTGACTTCTTAAATTAGTGGGAAATAGAAAGATCCTTCTAGGGGCCATCCAAATTCAAAGGTGGGCCATTCTGAGGCACAGAGATTCCGAAAGGTCCAACGTTTTACTAAAAAAGAAAGATTCTAAGCCCTTAAGCGGACTTTGGTCTAGTGATCAAGGGTCAGGGACAGGGGCATTGAAGTGCTGTGTCCCATAATGAAAGATACACAAAGAGTGAATGCAAGACACACGACACAGACAAGACAAGACAATAAAGACATTCAATGGACATCCAAAACTGAGACCAGGACTGAGTAGCCAGCAAAACCCAATGGCTTGGCAATTCCGAATCTGATACAAAATATTACTGAGTCGAGGAGACTATTGTTCCTCGATTTCCCGAGTCTTTGGGAAGTCCCCCAGGGACGTGGCCTGCGGCTCTGTGACACGTCTGTCAGCCACCATCGGAGAGAACTCACGCTCTTCATCGACAGCCATTTTGCCAAGCCCTAACCTTAACACTGAAACAAGAAAGAGGGGCCTTACTTAACCCGAGAGGAACCCGTTAGGGTCTTTTGTCCGCCGCTGCCAAAACTCGGTGGAATCTCCATATGTAAAGGTCGGGCGAGCATGGAAGGAAGAGACCACTAACAGACTGTCTTATCCAACAGCAAAGGGTTTATTCTGGGTCCAGCATGCTGGGGCTCGGAGCTCACTTGAATAGATCAGAGAGCCCTGAGAACAGTTTAAGCAGAACATATATATTTTCCTTGGAGAGGGCAGGGAGGGAAGTTTACTGATGGTTCAGGGCGAGTGGTCGGTTTGCGTGCAACCAGGTGAGGGAGTACATTCTACACTTTGGCACTTGTGGACAGCACATTCTGGGAACAAGATTAGCAAACAGTTCTCAAGATTTTAACAGTGTTTTGTTAAGCATACAGAAAAACAGGAAGTGACAAGTACCTATTTTATTAACCTTTCACTACCGACTATCCTTTTTGACTGAATGTTCTCTTCTACATTCTATGATCTAAAGTACAAGGTCTTATGCCATTGTATATCAATTAATTCAAAGCTAAGTATCCCAATCAAGGGCCCAGTGCCCTTCTGGGCTTCAAATGTTACTTAGATTTCTGTTTTTATACATATATTTCACCTATATATTTTTATACATATTGCAGGTTTCCAATACCATTATTTATTCAGCATAATGATTCCTAACCCAAATCAAACATGTTATTAACCCTAACCATACATGGTTCCCTCAATCTAACTTTACAGAAGAGCAGGGACAGAGTTGGTCTTACAATACAGGAATATAGGGAATCTTCCACCTGCTGATAACCTCAAAGGTCCATGCAGATATAATCTCTGGAGAAGATGTAGGCAACTCTGAAAGACCTGAGAGTGCAAAAGTCATCTTCCATGGAAAACAACCTGGTCAGGGTGAAGTGTTCTGTCTGAATCAGCCTCTCCATTCTTAATGTAGAGAAGATGGACCAAATGAGACCTGTGTGGAGAGCTGCTCCTGGATGCCTATGGGTGATATACCATTCTAACTTGTGAAAGTGTGACAGGAAGCAGGGGCAGCCTCCATCTCATGGGAAGCTTGGAAGCAACTCTTAGGACAGATTGGTTCCCAAGGCAGTGAACTCATTCAGTTTCTGACGGAAGTGACCTCACCTCACTTCCTTGGTGATGGAACTCTGTGAACTTGCGATCCAGGAAGCCAGTCAAACATTGACAGTCCCAGTCCCAGTCTCAGTGGTTATACTTTTTGAATTTCCCAACGACAGAGTCAGTCTTTCTTGGTACCTACTAATGTTAGGATGGCCAAATGGCAGGAAAACTCTGAAGAGGGGCCTTTCCTGAGAAAACAGGTAGTGGCTCACTGCTGGCTCCTGACAACTTCAGAGAGTTGGCAAAGGACACAAAATCTGAGACAGGACAGGCCATTTCGGGGGAACGTAGAATGGCCCACAGTCAGAGGACACTCCAAATAGTCACAACCTACTTGGAGGAAAGAGGTGCCTTTGTGGGTGTGGGTGTGGGTTTGTGGTTTTGGCTCATGTTCTGAGAAGAGGTAGGAAATGAGGTTTGTTTAGTTTGGGGTGAATTGTTTCTAGTAAGTCATTTGACAATGCGAGTGTTTCTGTGTCACTGTATCCCGCTGTGTCCGTTATTGTAGATATTAGAAAAGAGAAAGCATCAATAGATGTGTCCTGTCTTTTAGAAAGCTTACCAGCATTCATGCTGCACAATTTATAAATGGAATGCGGCTTGCCATAATGATGGGCAACACCTACGATCTTCCTTAGTTCCTGTTTTCTTCCTGAAATCTGGTCACTCTCCATAATAGGCTCATGGTTTTGTATCCAAGATATGTACCACCTCCATGCTCTGTGACATGGCCATGTACTGAATAACTGAAGTGAATTGCGAGCATCTCAGAAAACTCACATACCTGTTTAACCTGTAAAGTCTCATTGGAGAAACCCTGCTTTGGGCCTTTTGCTTACCTATTGTTCTGTTTCCCTGAATGTCAGGAAGGTCTTTGCCTCAGGACAACGCTTTGCGAAGTCTAAAGAAAACCTTTTTCAAATAAAAAAGAATGGGCATCAGCTGTGGCTCTTTGCTTAATTGCTTTGCAAAGAGATGTGTATGAATCAGCCTCTTGGCCCTGTGTTAGGCTGTAGCTTAGATTCTCAGCAACTGATTGATCTAAAGAAAGATCCCATGTGTGCATCCAAAACCAAAATAGCAAAAGAGCAGTCATTGTGGATGAAGTCTTTCGCCTTCCTCTGTAAGGTTTCTGAAATCAATCAAGTGAGAATAGGGATCCTTAAGTCAAATGAGTTCTTCAGTTCCCTGCAGAGGCTAGCCCATAGGTGGTTGGGTTTTCTCATGACTCCAATTCATATAAAGAATTTAAACCCCACAGTCAGTAGTTCTCAAATTTGAGAAGTGGATCAGTATTAACGGCAGGCCTATTTGATCACTCCTGGTTCACAGGAAGGGTGTCCAGGTCACGCAGAATTTAGGTAAATGAGGGGCAAGAAAGCATATTTTGGACACTCTCTTGGGCTGCATTCCTCATGAAAATCTCCAGTCAGAGGTTATGATGAGTGTCTATATGGAAGAAGATGAGGGCCATGTGGGAGTGTTTTGGATTTAATTGTGGTTATTTTTGTGGCAGTTGAAAGGGATGACTGAGTCCACCTGGGTTTGAACTCTGGTGTGATTCCCCTTAGAGGCTGAGTACAGGAACTGAACTTAGAGAAGTATTGCCATGAATTGTGTTGGGATTTTAGAAGACCAAGCATGAGAGTCACCCTTGGAAACTGAGATCTAGGCCCAGGGTGGCTTTCCAGAGACCACTGGGAATCTCAGGCTTGATATCACATGATTTTATTCTTAACGACTTGGTAGTCTTAGTTGAGAGTCAAAACACACATGGACGTTACATTGTAGACCTCAATGGGCCTGGATTTATGTGACACTTTGGCCAATCTTTGGGAAACCTTGCCAGTGAGAGTTCTCCAGAACTTCATTTGAAATGAACTTCCACAACATTTAATGGTCCCTGAATGAATTGAAACCCACATGCTGCCAACTTCATCCTTGAAAAATTGCTAGATAAATACCGTGAAATTTTTGAAATTCCCATGACCAGATGGCACTGGAGAAACTTTGGTTGTCCTGTTGCTGAACATGATTATTCAGGACAGTGACTTGATTGACTGAGTTTCATGAAAATGGTGTATAACAGAGATTCCAGGAAGTTGGACCCTGCAGAGTAGTGGGCCTAGTGCAGTGAAGGGCAGGTGTGTGATAAAAAAAAATCTGTGGTGGGGCCATGTGGATCTGCCATTGTCTTCCAATTGGCTTGTGACTGACATGGTGCAGCCAGCAGACGCTTCTATGTAAAGGTATCTTTTTATATGGAGAGGTTTCAGGCCAATGTTCAGAATCCGGTTGCTATGGTCAAGGAGGCAAGCTATGTGGAAGAGAAGCCTGGTTGGTACCTTCTTCTGCAGGCCCTGACACACCACAGGTGACAGAACTCCCTCCAGCACTGTGTCCCAGGTGAATTCCTTGTATTTCTTGAAGCAAATACGAAACTCCCAGTGCAGCAGTAAGAAACACCAGGAAAACTGGAGGATGACCAAATGGCTTCAGAGTCCACAAGAGTAGACAATTAGTCCCCAGTGGCCACAGTTTACCTACAAACAGAAAATTAAAGACAGCTTCCTCATGTTTATTGGAAAATAAGAAATCATGAATTCCAGGTCACATAGAAGCATACCCAGATTTGATTGTCTCACTACAAAGGAAGCTAAATCTCCTGACTACAACACATATTTCAAGTGCCCAACCTCAGAGGCAGTTCCTCAAGAAGTCTTTAGTCCAGCAGAGCTCCATGTTTGTGGAGTGTTTACCCTGTCCCTTACTTTTGGAATCTCCTCTACCACCTCCAAGTTTGTGAACTCGTGAGCATATTTGATTCCAGATATGTATTCACAGATTTTCTAACTCTTCTCCTCTAATTGTGTCTAACTTGGGGCCAAGGTAATCTCAAGGCATTGTTATGCATGAGATTGGGAAGATACTTTTGTAGCATATATTTGCATAAACATTGGAATCATTTTCCAAATGATTCCAAATCCCTGACACAAACCCATGCCAACTAGACTCTGACTACTAATTCTAATATGATGGAGAAAATTAACCCAAACAGAATAGAAATACAAGCAGTTCAGAGGACGAATGGTGTATCATTGGAATTGCCTTTTGCTTTATATAGGGTAGGAGTTATAAATCTAGTCAATTTTTTGTTGAAATGGTTCTCCATGTGTTTTTCAAGTTAACAAATATGTGAATTCCTGTCTACCTTTCTCTGTATCCTATTCAGCGCATGTATTTTTATATGCACATATAGAATCCTACCTGGTACCACACGTACATTCTTGTGAGGTGGCTCACTTGGCAGACACAAATTGTGAAAAGAGATCACTCCTACTAAACGCTGTTGAAACTGAAAATTCAAACTATTGATGCGCTTCCTAGTACAATAAAATTATACATGAATCCATGTTCAGTAAAACGAATTTATCTGGATCTGTGGATGACATATATTTCGTGGTGAATTTCAATTGGCTTATATTGCTACTTTTTAATGTCTGTTTGTGTGCGTGCCTGTGTGTGTGTGTGTGTGTGTGTGTGTGTGTGTGTGTTTATATATATATACACACACACTCTACAGATTTTTCAAAATATGAAATATATGTGTCTTATTATACACTCCGTAAATTCATTCATATTCATGTATGTGGATTAATAATCAACTTTTCACAAGATTATTCTGAGAAATATTCATCCACCTGAACTACATATTTGATTCCTAGTACTGAAAACTAACAGTAAATGGTGCATACAAATCCTAATATCTCTGCAGTAACTGACACAGTTTTATATCAATGCAAGTAGATTCCTATGGGACGTGATGTGTATTTTGTCTTTCATTTTTATTCAATACTGGTACATTACTTTTTCTTCAGTTAATGCACATGGTAGGATATATATTTAATCCACTAGTTCAGAAATTTATAGGCATTTTGTCTTACTTTCCATCACTTCCTAATTCAGAAAACATGTTTTCCACAGGGTTTCTTGACTGGTCTTTTCATGAGACTTCTTTCACAAAATGCAAAGGTCACACTTATGTTTGTACCGAAGTCTAAATGGAAAGTGAGTATGGATTACTAAAAACATCTATGTCCAGGTTGCCTAATGCTATCAAATGTCAATCCTATTGGTGACTACATATTTGTTTCTTCCTAAGATTATATATTCAACCTCAACACTGTTGAAAATGCCTGATCCTATCACTTACTTTATACTTTGCCTGATTTCCTAATGTCTCTATTGATATATGGTTTCCTACATATTTTCTAGAGTTCATCAATGTGACTGGCTCTTCACATGTACCGATATTTACATTCATTCTCTACCCGAAACCCTACTGTTAAAGAACGTTTGGTTCAAATCCTATACTCACTCTGCTTTCTAAACCTACTGAATATCTTCCTAATCCTACTGACTATCCTTTTGACTGGATGTTCTTTTCGACATTCAATCATCCAAGGTACAAGGTCCTATGCCATTGTATACCAATTTATCTGAGACATCTGTGCAGAATATAATTCAAAGCTGAGTATCCCAATCAAGGGCCCAATGCACTTCTGGGTTTCAAATCTTACCTAGATTTCTGTGTTCATACTTATATTTCACCTATATATTCTTGTAAATATCGCAGGTTCCCAAAACCATTATTCATCGCACAGAATGATTCCTAACCCAAATCAAACCTGTTATTAACCCTAAGCATACACTGTTCCATCAATCTATCTTTACAATAGAGCAGGGACAGAGTTGGTCTTACAATACAGGAATTTAGGGTATCTTCCACCTGCTGAAACCTCAAAGGTCCATGCAGAAATGATCCCTGGAGAAGACTTAGGCAGCTATGAAGGACCTGAGAGCGCAAAATCATCTTCCATGGCAAAAAAACCGGTCAGGATGAAGTATTGTGTCTGAATCAGTCGCTCTGTTCTTAATGTAGAGAAGATGGACAAAACCAGGCCTGTGTGGAGAGCTGTTCCATGGTGCCTGTGGTTGATATACCATTCTAACTTATGACTGAGTCAGAGAAAGTAGGGGCAGCCTCCATCTCATGGGACCTTTGTAAACAACTGTTAGGACAAAGTGGTTGCCAAGGTATTGACCTCATTCAATTCCTGAAGGAAGTGACCTACCTCACTTCCTTGGTGATACAACTCTCTGAACTTGGGATCCAGGAAGCCAGGCACCCAGAGCCAGTGCCAGTCCCATTCCCAGTGGGCACACTTGTTTGAATTTTCCAAGGACAGAGTCAGTCTTTCTTGGTACCTCCTGATGTGAGGATGACCAAATGCCAGGAGAACTCTGAAGAGGGGCCTTTCCTGATAAAGCAGGTAGTGGCTCATTGCTGGCTCCTGACAACTTAACAGAGTTGGCAAAAGGGACCTGATCTGATACAGGACAGGCCATTTGGGGGGAACATAGTATGGTCCACCAGTCAGAGGACACTCCGGATAGTCACAGACCTAGTTGTGGGAATGAGGTGCCTTAGTGGTTGTGGGTGTGAGTTCGTGCTTTTGTCTCATGTTCTGAGAATATGTAGCAAAGGTGGTTTGTTTGGTTTGGAGTCGACTGTTTCTAGTAAGTCGTTTGAGAAGGCGAGTTTTTCTATGTCTGTGTATCCACTGTGTCCGTGGTTGTAGTTATTAGAAAAGCCAATACATCAATGGAGGTGTCCTGACTAGTAGGAAGCTTCCAGGCATTTATTCTGCCCTTTTTATGAATGGACTGCAGCTTGCCTTATGGATTGACAACACCTACTATCTTCCCAAGTTCCTGTTCACCTCCTGATTTCTGGCCTCTCTCCAGAATAGGCTGATGGTTTTGTGTCCAAGATATGTACCACCTCCAAACTCTGTGACATAGCCATATACTGGATAGCTGAATGGAATGGGAACATCTCAGAAACCTCAGAGATCAGTGTAACCAGAAAAGTCTCAGTGGAGAAACCCTGCTTTGGGCAATTTGCTTACCTATGGTTCCCTTGCCCTGAATGTTAGGAATGTCTTTGCCTCAGGCCACCCGTTTGTGGAGCCTGAAGAAAACAATTTTCAAATTGAAATGAATGGGCATGACCTGTGGCTCTTTGCTTAATTACTTTGGAAAGGGATGTGTCTGAATCAGCCTCTTGGCCCTGTGTGAGGTTGTGGCTTTGATTCTCAGAACCTGATAGATCTAAAGAAAAATCCCATGTGTGCATCCAAAACCAAAATTGCCAAAAGAGCAGTCATTGCTGATGAAGTCTTTCACCTCCCTTTGTAAGTTTTTTGACCTCTATCAAGTGAGAATAGGAAAGATACACCAAGTCAATTGATGGCTCCTATTGGAAAAATTCTATCACTGATGACAGCATCAGCATAAGTACCCCAACACTACGACAATTCGCTGCAGCAGCAGATAGTTCACAATGCATACAAGTGAGTTCACAATGCACACAAGTGATACATAATCCAGGCAAGTTCTGCAAGCAGTTCAGTGATGGCTATTGCAGAATCTGTAGATTGGTTTTATCTTTGTCTTCAGTGGCACTGGGATGAAAATAGGAATTCTGGCAGTAATGGCTAAAGAAAAAATTATGTAACATTCCTGAGGGCACTAAAAGAAAACAATTTTCTTAACAATTTACATTATCTTGAAGAGAATAATTAAATATAATGAAAAGGAAAAGTGAAAGTAAACAAGCACGTCTGTTAACCTCCTATTTTTTCACATATTAAGACAATCCTGAACAGTTGTTTTCCCAATTTAAATTAAACAATTTAATTCACGTGAATAAAAAAAAATGGATATATTATTTCATTAGCACTCATCATATGTGATATATGGACATACGCACATTCAAATATATAACACAAAACACAAGTGTGGACACATAATAAATACATACAACACATAATATAATAATAAAGGCCTTATAACTTTTTACATGTGAAATCATCATTGCAATGTTTAAAAACTCTATAGTCAAAAAATAGAACTGATAAGCAAAACATTATCCTAGGTCTGTATGAGCTCAAAAAAAACAAAAGAGAACTTCATGATGTGGGAAAGGGCAATAATAAAATAGATATTGAAAAAAGCATCCCTGTTCTGTCGCAGATGTAAGGATAGCCAAACTGGAGTTTTCGATATCAGCTGTTATGGATTTGAGCCAAATCATCTTATTTTGGTCTATTGAAAGCGCTTCAGTTAATCTCTCTGGAATCCAAATCGGCTGCTGTTCTCCTTTTGGAAACACATAAACAGACCCCCGACTCCAGGCAATCACTGGGTCGGGACCTTAGTTAATCTCTCTGGAATCCAAATCGGCTGCTGTTCTTCCTGTGGAAACCCAAAAACAGACCTCCAACTCCAGAAAATTAATGGGTCAGGACCTTTCCATTTTCCTGTTAGAATATCCTTCCAAAGTACCTCGGGTTTATACACATTTTTGGACACTTATGCCTTTCTGCAGCACTAAGTCCTGAAAATCCAAATTTAAAAAGTTTAGATTAAAAAGGGTTATTTTAATTTTATCTTTGGGGAATTTATATTCCTTCCCAATTCTGTCTTCTTACTTTAATGAGTACATTTTAATAGTGTGATGTGCTCTTTCAACTATGGCTTGTCCCTGTGGATTGTATGGGTTTCTTGTTATATGAGTAATGCCAAATGATGAGCAAAATGGTTTAAAAGAGGTAGAAGTATAACCGGGGGCATTATCTGTTTTTTACTGTTTTGGAATGACCACAGTGGCAAAATTTTGTAAGCAATGAGCTATAACATCTTTAGTTTTTTTTTCCCCCATGAAGGGAGCCCATCAAAAATCCAGAAGAAGTATCAACTGTAACATGCAAATATTTTACTTTTCCAAATTCTGGCAAGTGTGTGACTTCCATCTGCCATATATGGTAAGGTATCAATCCTCTAGGATTGACTCTAAGATTAAAATGTGGTAAAATGGTCACACAATTTTGACATTGTTTTATTATTTGTCTAGCTTGCTCCTTAGTTATTTTAAAATGCTTTTGTAAAGTATTAGCATTGATATGAAACTTTTCATGAAAATTTATAGCTTCTTCTAGTGTAGAGAAAATATGTATGTATGTCATGTGTAGTTTTACCTGCTAAATCATTGCCCAAACTAAGGGCTCCAGGCAATCCTGTATGTGCCAAGATATGTCCTATTAAGAATGGATCTTTTCTGTCCCCGATTAGACTTTGTATACTGGAAAGCAAAGAGAAAACAGTAGAGGAAGGGGAAATCCTACCAGCATCTTCAAGGGATACTATAGCATTAACTATATACTGACTATTGGAAAATAAATTAAACACAGAATCTTTAAACATCACAAAAGCTTATAATACTGCATTAAGCTCTACCTTTTGAGCTGATTGTTGGGGTGCTAAAAATGTAAAAATTTGATCAGGTGTAACTATTGCTGCTGTACCATTATTTGACCCATCAGTAAATATATTTGGAGCATTCATGATAGGTGTTTTCTTGTAATTTTTGGAAAAATTACAGGATGCAATGACCCAAAAGACAATAAAAGATTAGATGGTAAGTGGTTATCAAATGAAACATTAGATTTACACAGGATTATTGCCCAAGTATTTAACTCATTAGCTAATTCATCAATTTGATTCATAGTGTATGGAGTAATAATTTTATTGGGAGAAATTCCAAACACTCCCTTTGCTGCTTTTATTCCTATTAGTATTAATTGTCCCTAAGCCTCAGGATACCTAGTAATAATAGTGTTAGAAGAATAAGATAAATATATCCATAATAATGGACCTTCTTGCCAAAATACTCCTGTAGGAATATTTTTTTGTTGGTAGCACAATGAATAATAGAGGCATTATTTTATCAAATCTATCCAAATGCATATTTCCCATATATGTTTCAATGATTTTTAATGCCTTTCTTGCTTCAGGCATTAACATTCTGGGTGAATTTGGATCAGATGGACCTTTTAGGATATCAAATATAGGTCCCAACTCTCCTGTTGGTATACCTAGATAAGGCCTTATCCAATTAATGTCTCCTAATAACTTTTGAAAGTCATTAATTGATTTGAGTTGATCTACTCGTATTTGAATTTTTGGTGGACTGACCATGGTTGAGGATAATAGAACTCCTAAATAATTAATTGGAAAATTTAATTGTACTTTATCAATTGATATCCCTAGGTTATAATTTTTTAATAAGTTTGTAAGTGTGGCATAACATTCTAGCAATGGGTTTTTAACTTGTGTGCTAATAACACATCATCCATATTATGAAATATTTGTAGTTCAGGATTTTGATTTCTAAGTGGCTGGATTACTTTGTTAACATAAATTTGACAAATAGTTGGGCTGTTAGCCATCCCTTGAGGGAATACTTTCTACTCATACCTCTGATCAGGACCTTCATGATTCAGTGCAGGGATAGTAAATGCAAAACTTGGACTATCCTCAGGAAGAAATGGAAATGAAAAAAAAAAAACAATCTTTAATATGTATAACTAAAACATACCAAGTTTTTGGCAAAGCAGACAATTGAGGAATCCTTGATTGAGCAGGTCCCAAAATAACCATCTCATTATTAATGGCTCTTAAATCTTCCAATAATCTCCATTTACCAGATTTCTTTTTGATGACAAAAATGAAAGTATAATGGGGAGATACAGAAGGTTGTATATGTTCTTCCGCTAATTGTTGTTTGACCAGGAACTGGGCTGCTTGTATCTTTTCTTTAGTCAGGGTCCACTGAAGAACCCATACTGGTCTTTCTGATTTCCAAGTAATTTTTATTGTCTCAGTGGCCCTTTCTGAAAATCCAACCCATGTCTGTCTGTTGCTTGGTCTATTTGTATTGGTGCTGATATACCTTGATCTTGTTTTTCTAATCTTTTTCCTTTCCTAAAACCTTCTCTAGCCATAATAGTGGGTGCATTTTGATTGATGTTATTTGTTAATGTCAAACCTAATTGATCTAGGACATCTCATCCCCATAAATTTAAGGGAAGATGATCCAATACATATGGCTGTATAGTTCTTTCACATTCTTCAGGATCCTTCCAATCCAATGCCATTGCACTTCTATGGGGATTAGTTGCCACTCCTAGGTCTCAAAGTATTTTAGTGTACTGTTGTAATGGCCAATGTTTTGGCCATTCTTGATGAGAGACGATGCTAACATCTGCACCTGTATCAAGTAGCCCATTAAATTCATGTCCTTGAATATTTAGTTTTAGCCTGGGGCGAGAATCTAAATTTAAAGAAAGCATAACCAAATCTACACCTGTGGAGCCTAATCCCTTGGAACCTCTTTCTACAGCACGACTGGAAAATTTATCATGCAGACTGAGTATTATTTGTAACTGTGCTATTCTATCTCCTGGTGAAATTACTGATATGTCCTTTGGAGAACTGGCTATAATTTTATTTCACCTTCATAATCGGGATCAATTACCCAAGGACTTATCATAAGTCCTTTTAGATTAGAAGAGCTGCGTCCCAATAATAAGCCTACCGTTCCTTTGAGAAGAGGTCCTCTCACCCTGTGTGAATGATTTGAACCCCCATCTCTACAGTTAGTACTGATCTGACGGAGGTGCAGATATCTAACCCTGCGCTCCCTCTGATTTGTCTGATGAGGCGTCTGATGGACAATGTGTCCTGGGCACTACACTGATGGGGTTGCTGGGTTCCTCCAGTGCTCTGTATATTTGTGGTTTTGGGCCCCAGAGCATTGGGCTCCCCTGTCCATTTTTTGGCAATGGAGCCCGATGCCTTTCTCCATGATATCGTGGATAAACAGCTAGTCCTTGTTCATTTTTGATAATGAAGTACCCTCTATGGTGGTTTGAGAACGGCATTCATTAGCCCAATGTCTCCCTCTACGGCATCGTGGGCAAATACCCATGTATTCTACTCCTTTGGTACCTAGTTTTGTTAAACCCTCTTCCTATGGAGCAATTCCTTTTAAAATGTCCTGTTTGTTCACAATTGTAGCATGTTCCTGGTCTGGCATCTAAAGCCTGTTTTACTGCAGCTGCCACAAATTGCCCTTGTTCATTGATGTCTCTGGCATCTAAAGCCTGTTTTACTGCAGCTGCCATGACTTTCTCTTATTCATTAATGTCTTTACATAATTTAATATATGTGTTTAAATCTTCATGTTTCCATGGTCTAGTGTTATCTCTGCACCAATGATTCGCTTGGTCATAAGCCAGTTTTTTATTAATGGCATTGCTTGTTCTGTATTCCCCAAAACTCTGGTAGCTGTTTGAATAAGCCTATCTACAAATTCAGTGTAAGATTCATTAGCTCCTTGTATTACCTTAGATAATTGACCTTGTAAACCTCCATGTCGTTGTAAAGTCTTCCATGCCCTAACCGCCTCTGCAGCAATTTTTGCGTATACGCCAGGATCATATGCAATTGGTTGCTGCTGATCCTCATAAGGTCCCTTTCTAACAACATATCTAGATTTCTCTGAGGATAACCAGTTTCTGCATTACGCCTAGCCGTCTCCTTGCAAAATTCCTCATTGGCAACCTTCCATAAAAGGTATTGACCTCCATTTAGCACAGCTTTACACATATTAGCCCAATCTACTGGCGTCATATTCAAGTTGTTAATGGATTCGACCAAGCTTACAATGAAGGGTGCTTGAGGACCATAGGTTGTTACAGCCCCTTTTAGCTGCTTCACTATTTTGAAATTTAAAGCATGGTGAATTCGCTGCCCTCCTACCTCAAAATCAGGGCATGTTCATACTTGAGATCCTGTCTCAGGATCCGAACTATCAACTGTGGGGTTTGGGGGCCTCCCAGCATATGGAGGTGGCCTTGTTATTTGGACATTTACATCCTCTGGTGATAGAAAGGTGTTAGTAACAGTCTCCTGTAGAGGAGGCGCTGTTGGTTGGACATTTACGCCCTCTAGTGATAGAAAGTTGTTAGTAGCAGTCTCCTTTTGTAACTTTGCCCCTGATGGCTTTTTCTGCCCTAAGCTTTGTTCTTCTATCTTTGTCTGAACTGAAGTCTTTGGACTAAGCAAACCAGATATGAACGTCCTCAATGGCAATGTGCCAACTGGCAGAGTCCCTGGGCTGTTCTTTTACCCCCTTTTAAATCTTCACCATGATGGTTCCATTATGGTATATTTAACAACTCCTTAAAAATCCATGGGCTACATTTTTGTATTGTATCAACGTATGCCCTGACTGTTCTTGACTTTACTGAGATGCCTCCTTCCTCTAACAATTTACTTAACACTCTTTCAGTTTGTTTTTTTACTAATTTCTGATCCCGTATTTCTACTATAATACAACCCAACAAGACGATGTCAAACAAAACCGAGACAGAATAAAATAAAAAGGGAACAACAAAAAGTCATTATAGCCTTTATATCCTACTGACATGTGCATCCGTCCTTTCTCCCTATCTGTTCCTCAGAAGTAAATAATTTTTTCTCAGATGTGAGCAGTTTTTCATCCATCTCACTCATCTCCATGGACAGGCAACAAAAGTGAAGCAAAACAAAAGAGGAATCTTTAATGGCTACCCATCCTCTCGCCCTTCGCTCAGGGGCGAGCAGTTTACCTTATCACTTACCCTCAGTGGCTCCCCGTGCAAGCCATAAAAATGCTGCAGTCTGGCTGGGCACGATTCAAGAGCCACTTTTCAAAAGAAACAAACTTTATTTTTAGAACCACACATGCCAAAAAAAACAGCTCCTCAGGAAAAACCCTCAGAGCCCAACTGCCACCACTGGCTTCCTTGCAAAGTTTCTGTCACACCCACAAGCCTCTCCACCTCCCACAATCCTCCTGCTCTTGAGGCTATTTAGCTGGGTCAGGTGGGTGGAGCCAAAAAAGTCCCACAATGAGCAGCTCTGTGGTCTGAAAGGGCAGGGAAACTGCCCAATGAGTATCACCGCAGAGGAGCCAATCAGCTAGATGTTGCTGGGGCCGCTGTGAGCCAATAATCATCTGGCAGGGGAATGTTGCTGGTAGCTGGAAGTTTAATGGGGGCCCCTTAAGCTGTGGCTTTCAACAAATTGGTGTCTCCTTTCTCTGTAGACTATTCAGCACGTGTATTTTTATATGCACATATAGAATCCTACCTGTTATCACACGTACATTTTTGTGAGGTTGCTGACTAGGCAGATACAAGTTATGAGAAGAGATCAATCCTCTTAAATACTGTTGGAATTGAAAATTCAACCTATGGGTGAGCTTGCTAGTAGAACAACATTATATATAGATCCATTTTCAGTGAAATCAATATTTTTGCACCTGTGGATGATACATATTTCATGATGAATTTCGATTGGCAAATATATTGCTAGTTTTAATGTCTGTGTGTGTGTGTGTGTGTGTGTGTATATATATATATATATATATATATATATATATATATATACTCTCCAAATTTTTCAAAATATGAAATATATGAATCTTATTATACACTCCTTAAAATCATTCATATTTATGTATGTGGATTTATGATCAACTATTCACAAGATTATTCTCAGAAATATTCATCCACCTTAAATACAGATTTGTTTCCTAGTACTGAAGACTAACTTCAGTGAATGGTGCACACAAATCCTAATATTTCTACAGTAAAACCTAGTTCAACATCAATGCAAGCATTTTCCTATGGGATATGATGTGTATTTTGCAGTTCATTTTTATTAAACAGTGGTACATTACTATTTCTTCAGTTTATGCACATCATATGATATATATTTCATCCACAAGTTCACAAATTTATAGGCATTTGTTTCAATTTCAATCACCTCCTGCTTCAGAACACATATATTCCTCCAGGGTTCTTGACTGGTCTTGTCATGAGACTTCTTTCCAAACACATTATTTTTGATTTTCATAATCATATTTGAAGCAAAACTCACACACTCTTCATGATAAACCATAACCCTAATATTACCGTTAGATGTATAACTGGTTGTAATGAATGTATGAATATCAATTTAAGATTTCCAGTATATTTTCAGATATCAAATCAATCCACTATTTAAAGTTGGAACCAGTTATATTATTTATTCACAGTATGGTCTATTCATACATTATTTCTATATCCATTGACACAGGGTACTCCACTTTTTTCCCCCAATATTTATACGTCTTCAAAATATTGCCCCCAGTAATGGTGGAAGAAATGCTCATGTCACCTGATCTACATATAAATTTTAACACAGTAATATTCTGGACACAGAAAGCAAAAGTCACTCTTATGATTGTAGCAAAGCCTAAAAGAAAAGTGAGCATGGATTACTAAAAATATCCATGTCCCGGTTTCTTAATGCTGTAAAATGTAAATCCTATTGATAAATCCTATGTATTTGTTTCTTTCTAAGATTATATATTCAAACTCAACCCTGTTCAAAATGTCTAATCCTAACCCTCACTTTATACATTGCCTGATTTCTTAATGTCTCTATTGATATCTGCTTTCCTACATGTTTTCCCCATTTCATCATTGTGTCTCACTCTTCACATGTGCTGATATTTACATTCACTCTCTAATTGAAAACCAATTGCTAAAAATCTTTTGGTCCAAATCCTATACTCATTGTTGTTTCTAAACCTAGAGAATATCGTCCTAAACCTACGGACTTTCCCTTTGTGACTGGATGTTCTCTTCAACTTTCAATCATCCAAGGTACAAGGTCCTATGTCATTGTATATCGATTTATCTGAGACATCTGTGCAGAACATAATTCAAACATAAGTAACCCACTCAAGGGCCCAATGCCCATCTGAGCTTCAAATCCTGCCTAGATTTCTGTTTTCATACTTTTATTTTACCTATATATTCTTGTAAATATTGCAGATTCCCAGAACGAATATTCATCCTGCAGAATGATTCCTAACCCAAATCGAACGTGTTATTAACCCTAACCATACACTGTTTCCTCAATCTAACTTTACAGAAGAGCAGGGACAGTGTGACCAGGAAAGTCTCAGTGGAGAAACCCTGCTTTGGGCCTTTTGCTTACCTATTTTTCTGTTGCCCTGAATGTCAGGAAGTTCTTTACCTCAGGCTAACCCTTTGTAAAGCCTGAAGAAAACAGTTTTCAAATGGAAATGAATGGGCATCACCTATGGCTCTTTGCTTAATTTCTTTGGAAAGGGATGTGTCTGAATCAGCCTCTTGGCCCTGTGTGAGGCTGTGACTTAGATTCTCAGCACCTGATGGATCTAAAGAAAGATCCCATGTGTGCATCCAAAACCAAAATGGCAAAAAGTTCACTCATTTTGGATAAAGTATCTTCCCTTCCTCTATTAGATTCCTCAACTCCATCAATTGAGAATAGGGATTTTTTGGGTCATATGAGTTCTTCAATCCCTAAAGAGGTGCTTGGGTTTCTCATGATTCCAATTCACATAAAGAATCTGTACCTATCAATCAGAAGTAGTTAGTCAATATTGCTCCCAGAAATGGTGGAAGAAATACTCATGTCACCTGATCTTCATATACATTTATTCACAGAAATATACTGGACACTAAATTCAAAGTTCACATTTATGATTGTACCAAAGCCAAAATGGAAAATTAACATGGATTACTAAAATCATCCATGTCCAAGATTACTTATGCTCTCAAATGTCAATCCTATTGATGACTACATATTTGTTTCTTCCTAAGATTGCATATTCAAACTCAACCCTTTGAAAATGTCAAAGCCGATCTCTCACTTTTTACTTTGCCTGATTTCATAATGTCCCTATTGATATCTGCTGCTGCGCCCCTCCCCTGACTCAGGCAATGGCAAGGCCCTACTGAGGTGGATGGCGCAAGGCGTCCATCCTCTGGAGGAGCGCAGTATGTTTCTGGGAATGGGCTGATTTGTTTTTGTATTCCTTTAATAAGTATACTTGTGACTTCTCATATGACCATTAAGTATGAAGGAAAAAACATGACTTTCCCAATTAATACAACTACTTCTAAAGAATGGATCTGTTTGCTCTAAATGCAATGATTCAGCTGTGGAGTGTAAATTGTTAATGTCTAATGAAAAACTCCCTGTATTCCTGTCAAGGAAGTTTTTGAGAAATTAAATTAAAATCTAGAGAAGAAAAATTAATGTTAAGAAGACAGATTAGTGCTTAGTACTGGGCAACTTGTTCTTGTTCCTGTGCACAATGGTTTGTGCTCTTACTCTTGTTTGATTAAAACTAATAACAAGTCAACCACTTGCCATAACCATGGCACCGGTTCCAGTCAGTAAGTCAAGAAAGAATAGTCAAGGTATAGGCCAATAGTTTGGGACATTTGTAACTATTATTAAAAGTTAACTAAGCAAAAACAGCTCAAAGCAAAACACGAACTGAAAGTACAAATGTTTGCTTATGTATAAGCCAAGATACATTCTTCTATTCTGATTGTAGCTAGGTAATATTTTGTTTCTTTGAATAATGATTCCTGTTTTGTAACCACAAAGTACTGTGAGCCTGCCAAAATGAAAAGTATATATGATCAAGTTCACAAGTAAAGATTGGGATCAACACCTGCACTTTGGTGTCTGTGTTGTTTCTCCACCCCTCTTTCGCCGACTCCTCACCATCCGTTCGTCTCCTGAGACCCCCTGTTGGAGCTGGTCTCCGACATCTGGCGCCCCCCGAACAGGGACGATCGGTAATCCGTAAGTCTGATGCATTAATTTCATTCAGAAGTTTCCGGGTGAGGATAGGATTCTTACCTAGGGTACTGCAGACCCCTTAGCAAGGTGCTAAGTAAGTGAAGGGTAAGTAATCAGAGAACTTATTTTGAGAAGTCATGGGCCATAAGGAGTCTAAAGAAAGAGGACTCTTTATTGACATAGCTAAGCATATACTCCATAAACGGGGCATTTCAGTTTCTTCTAAGCAGTTAAGACATTTTTTTCATTTTATTCAAGAATGCTCTCCTTGGTTCCCTGAGGAAGGAACCTTAAATTTAGAAACATGGAAAAAACTAGGTAAAGAGATGAAGGTTTACTATGATCATCATGGGCCAGAAAAGATTCCTGTAGATGCTTTTTCATTATGGAATGTTTTTAAAAATGCTTTGGATCCGACCCATGAGGCAGTTTGTTTGGCTGCTCAAGTGACCGAGTCTGAACAAACCCCCTTTATCGGGGCTGCTGCTACATCTAGATTTTATAAAACTACATCCCCTCAAAAACAGTCTCAATCTGATGATGAACAAGGGGATGAAGAGGAGGATAAACAACTTTCTCCTCAAGATCAGGAGGACTTAGAGGAGGCTGCAGCTCGATATCATAACTCTGATTGGCCACCAAATTTGTTAGTCTCTATGTCTCCTGTGCCTCCTACACAGCCCTCTGCTCCTCCTGATTATTCTCAACAATATAAGACACCTAAAAAACAACCTAAAAATCTTCCCTTTCTGGGAGCCATCACTGAAGCAAAAAATCAGGGTGATTATTCTTTATGCTTTCCTGTTATCCCTCAAGGAGAATTTGATGACTCACCTCAATGGGAACCTCTTCCCTTTAAATTAATAAAAGAATTAAAAACCTCTGTTACTAATTTTGGTCCAACTTCCCCTTATACTTTACAATTGGTAGACTCAGTTGCTGCTGAATGGCTTACGCCTTTTGACTGGCAGCAGACAGCCAAATCCTGTCTGCCTCCTGGACAATATTTACTCTGGAAATCTGAATTTGAAGATCAAGCAAAACAATTAATAGGAAGAGGTATTATTAAAAGAGGACAAAAATATACTTTAGGTATGTTACTGGGTACTGGAGATTATGCTTCTCCTCAGAGCCAACTTTCCCTTAACAAAGAAACCTTAACTGAAATCTCAAAGTGTGATGTTACTGCATGGCGAAGCTTACCCAGTTCTGAAACAAAACAAAATTTTCTTTCTAACATTAAACAACAGGCTACAGAGTTATATGAAGATTTTGTGGCCCGCCTACAGGAAACTGTTTCTAAGATTATTACTAATACTGAAGCTGCTGATATACTTATAAAGCAGTTGGCCTTTGAAAATGCTAATCCCACTTGTCAAGCTTTACTTCGACCCATTAGAAAAACAGGGTCTTTATCTGATTTTATTCGTATATGCATGGATTCTACTCCAGCCCATATTCAGGGGATTGCTATTGCTGCTGCATTACAAGGCAAGACTTACTCACAGTTTTTAAAGGGTTATAGTACTAAAAATAACAATAAAAATTTTCCTTCAAAAAATAATACCCCTAATATTAAAGGTCAATGTTTTTCTTGTGGACAAACAGGACATTTTAGTCGTGATTGCCCAAATAAGCTATCTAATAAAAATCCTTTTATACAAAATAATCCTCCAAAAATTCCCTGCCCCAGGTGTCATAAAGGCTTTCATTGGGCCAAAGATTGTAGATCAAAATTTGACAAGGATGGAAACCCTATAGTCCCTACTTCTCAGAATCCAACGGAATCAAAAAACGGACAATGGGGCTCCCCCCGGGCCCCACAAAACAACAGGGGCTTTCCCAGACAAATCCCTTCTTTCGTGGGCTCTCAATTAGCGACTTGGCCCGAGCAACTCCAGGAAGTGCAGGATTAGACTTGCCCTCTTCAGTTCATGCTATACTTACTCCAGATTCTGAAGTTACTTTGATTCCAACTGGGGTCTATGGACCTCTTCCCCAAGGCTATTTTGGTCTAATATTAGGAAAAAGTTCTCTATCTTCCCAAGGCATTTTTATCTTGCCAGGTATTATTGATTCAGATTTCCAGGGAGAAATTAAAGTTATAATTCAACCTCCAGTTAAAACTGTTCAAATTAGACCTCAGCAAAAAATTGCACAAATTTTAATTATTCCTTATTTAAACAATCCTAATACTGTACTTAAAAGTAATAGAGGAGATCAAAGTTTTGGTTCTAGTAATGTTGTTGCATGGATACAAAAGATTACACAATCTAGACCTATGAAATATATTTCTGTGGAAGGTTTACAAATAAAAGGTATTTTGGATACAGGAGCTGATGTTTCTTGTATAGCTGGAAAAGACTGGCCTCCTTCTTGGCCCACTAGTAAGTCTCCTTCTACTCTTATAGGATTGGGACTTGCCTCCAATGTTGCCAAGAGTACACAAATATTACATTGGCAATGTGAAGAAAAAACTGGGACTTTTCAGCCTTATGTCATCCCCTCTTTGCCTTTTACTTTATGGGGACGAGACATTTTACAACAATTTAATGTTGTTCTGACAAATGATATACCTCAGATTTCAAAACAGCCTTTTTCTTAGGGGCCGCTGTCCTTAAAGAGGCTGATCCTATTGTTTGGAATTCCAACAACCCTGTTTGGGTGGATCAGTGGCCCTTAACTCAGGAAAAACTGGATGCTGCCTCTCATCTAGTTAAAGAGCAATTAGAGTTGGGACATATAGAACCATCTACTAGTCCTTGGAATACTCCTATTTTTGTTATAAAAAAGAAATCTGGCAAATGGAGACTCCTACAGGATTTAAGAGCTATTAACAAAACTATGGAAACCATGGGAGCTCTACAACCAGGCCTCCCTTCTCCTGTGGCTATACCAAAAGGACAATATCTTGCAGTTATAGATCTACAGGACTGTTTTTTTACCATTCCTCTTGCAAAACAGGATTGTAAACATTTTGCTTTTAGTTTACCATCTTCTAATTTACAAAGACCTTTCCAAAGATTTCAATGGAAAGTTTTGCCTCAGGGAATGAAAAATAGCCCCACCTTATGTCAAAAGTTTGTTGATGCAGCCTTAGTGTCCACGAGAAGTAAGTTTCCATCTGGATATATAATTCATTATATGGATGATATTTTATTAGCTCATGCTGATTATTTGATACTCCAACAAATACTTAATTTTATGATTACAAGTTTACAAGACTGGGGATTAAAAATTGCTCCTGATAAAATTCAAACTCAGGCTCCTTTTTCTTACCTAGGAAGATTAATTAATTCCAACAATATAACTTCTCAAAAAATACAGATTAGGGTTGATTCTTTACATACTTTAAATGATTTTCAAAAACTTCTTGGGGATATTAATTGGATTAGGCCTTACTTAAAATTAACCACTGCTGACCTTAAACCTTTATTTGAAATTTTACAGGGAGATTCAAATCCAAATTCACCTAGACAATTATCTCCTGAGGGAAAGAAGGCTTTATTTAAGGTGGAGAAGGCTATTTCAGATCATTATTTACAACAAATAGACTACAATAAGCCCTGGATGTTAATAATCTTACAGACTTCACACACTCCTACTGGATGCCTATGGCAGGATGATCCTTTAGAATGGATTCATTTGCCTTCTACTCCAAAAAAGATTAATATTTCATATCCCACCCAGGTGTCATCATTGATTTGTAAAGGTAGACTTCGAAGTAGAGAGCTCTTTGGACGAGATCCATCCTCCATTATTATTCCATATAAAAAGGAACAATTAGATTTCTTATTAAATGTTAATGATGAATGGCCTATAGCATTACAGGGATTCTATGGAGAAATATTGTTTCATTTGCCTAACCACCCATTACTACATTTTATGACTAAGGTAAATACTATTTTTCCTAAAAACTTTTCTCATGTGCCCCTCGATGAGGCTTCTCTAATTTTTACAGATGGATCCTCTAATGGAATAGCTGTTACTATTATAGATGACCAAGAGCCAATAGTTCAACAAACAACTGAAACCTCTGCTCAAAGGACGGAATTAATTGCTATTATAACTGCTTTTGAAAAGGTTACACAGCCTTTTAATCTTTATACTGATTCCCAATATATAGTTAATCTCTTTCCAGCCATAGAAACATCTTCTTTGTCCTCTCATTCATCAATTATTAATATATTACAAAAGTTACAAAAATTAATATTACAGAGATCCTATAAATTTTTTATTGGACATATTAGAGGACATTCTGACTTACCTGGACCTTTAGTGGCAGGAAATGCTAAAGCTGATTTATTAACTAGGACTGTTTATAACGTTATTGAACAAGCTACTAAAGATCATCAATTACATCATCAAAATTCTGCTGCTCTTAGAGCACAGTTTCATATAACTAAAGAACAAGCTAGACAAATTGTTAAACAATGTCAAATCTGTCCTACTCACTTTCCTTCTCCACAGATGGGTGTCAACCCTAGGGGTTTATTACCTAACAAATTGTGGCAGATGGATGTTACTCATATTCAAGAGTTTGGAAAGTTATCCTTTGTTCATGTTTGTGTGGATACTTTCTCACATGTTATTTTTGCTACAGCACGTACTGGAGAAGCTTATAAGGATATTGCCCAACATCTTTTTGCCTCCTTTGCATATATGGGATTACCTCTTCATATTAAGACAGACAATGCTCCTGCTTATATTTCAAAAACCTTTAAACACCTATGTCAGACACTTAACATAGTTCATTCCACAGGCATCCCCTATAACCCACAAGGACAAGCCATAGTGGAAAGAGCTCATCAGACCTTAAAATCTCAAATTAATAAATTAAAAGAGGGGGAACTACATTATAGCTCTCCTCATCAAATTCTTCAACATGCTCTATTTGTCATTAATCATTTAAATGTAAATGATTCTAAATTAACTCCAATGCAACGTCATTGGTCTGAGCAAACAGTAACTCAAAAACCTTTAGTTAAATGGAAAGATCTTCTTACTGGACAGTGGAAAGGACCTGATATTCTCTTAACATCGGGTCGAGGATACGCTTGTGTGTTTCCACAGGACGCTACTTCACCTTTGTGGATTCCAGATCGACTCATCAGACATTATGACTCACCCATATCGCAGGCGGAGGTTCCTCCCCAAGCCATACCCAAGGATGCCATCGACCCAGGATGAAGAACTTGCCGAAGACATGACTAATCTTCACCTTCATTCCCCCCGACAGGCACGAGCAACATTGACATCAAAATTACCTTCCTGGGGTCAAATAAAACATCTGACCAGTCAGGCACAAAACTTGGTTGTTAACCAAGGTGCCTCTGCCTCTCCTGAAAAGGTGTTTCTTGCTATGCTAGCACTCTTATCCTGTCAGGTATCACTGATTTCTGCTAATCAATCTTATTGGGCTTATTTTCCTGACCCTCCTCTTTTAAGAGTTACTGATTGGGGAAAACTTAATATTAAGGTGTTTACTGATAATCCTGATTTGTTAGGAGGGATTTCTGACTCCCTTATTCCTCATAAGATGTCCTATAATATTAATTTCAAGGGTTTAATAGAAGAGACTCCTATTTGCTTTGCTACTGATAATAAATTCATCCCTCAAGGATGTATGCCTATTAATTATAGACAATATTTTACTGATTGCCCTCCTGGCTTCCCAGACATGGATGATAAAAAGAGGAGCCTTTGGCTCCTCGAAATGGTTTCTTTAGGATATTATATAGTTAATGAAACCTATGTTAATAAAACATTACCTGAAGCCATTGATCCATGTGGATTAAAGAATAACAAAAAAGATTTTTATTGGAATAATATGATTGATCCTTGGGAAGAATTTCCTCATTGGTTTCAATGTGGATTTATACAAAGGGCACAAGTCTTTCAGCCTAAGTCTTCAGATGTTAAGATCTATGATTGGTCTGCTTCTGCCCCTCATTTTGATTATAAAAATTATTTTAAGACTAAATCTCAAAAATTTAATCATACTGAAGGAATGTATACAAGTTCTCCTATTCATAGATGGTTCTCACCTGGTTGGGTCACTCCCATATTTCAGAGTGAGTTCCCTAATGGAAAGGTTTCATACTTCCCAGATCTCTTTAGATTAATAGCAGCTACTAATATGGTTCTTTTAACCAGACCTGGTAAAACTCCAGAACCTTTCAATGTTCGTGCTTGCATTAATGCTCCTCATGCTATTTTAGTAGGTAATAATAATACCTTGACAATTAATCGTAATAATAGTGTTTATTCTATTTCCTGTGATCAATGTATGTTAACTAATTGTATACATGCTAATCTTCCAAAAAACTACACTACTTTTATAATTATACATCAGCCTTCCTATGTAATGATTCCTGTCCTTCTTAATGATGATTGGTATGATGATGAAGGGTCACAAATTCTTAAAAATTTTAATGAATTAATTAGACCTAAGCGATTTGTTGCAACATTAATTTTAGGAATTACAGCATTAATAGGAATTATTACTTCTTTAGCTTTATCTACTACAGCTTTAGTTAAAGAAATTCATACTGCTCATCATGTTAATGATTTATCTCATAATGTTTCATTAGCATTAGCTATTCAAGAAAAAATAGATAAGAAATTGGAGGCCCGAATTAATGCCTTAGAGGAAGCTTTATTATATGTAGGAAACCAGATTCAAAATATAAAAACTCAAATGACAACCAAATGTCATGCTAATTTCAAATGGATCTGTGTTACTCCCTTAAAATATAATCAAACTAAATATGGATGGAATCAAGTACAAACTCATTTATTAGGGATCTGGAATAAAACTGAAATAGGCCCCAATATACAAGATTTACAACAACAAGTAAAATATATAAGTAAGGCTTATTTATCTACTGACTCTACAGCTGACTTTGCTGCAGATTTATACAAAAATGTACAAAAAACTATTTCCAATAGTACTTGGTGGTCATATATGATTAATATTGGTTTTGGCTTTTTATTCATTGTTCTTGTTTGTCTCATTCTTCCAGTCCTCTTCAGACTTGTCTGGAAATCAATCAGAAGCATCTCCGTCCAAATCGAACACCTCAAATTAAAAAATAAAAAAGGGGGAAATGCTGCGCCCCTCCCCTGACTCAGGCAATGGCAAGGCCCTACTGAGGTGGATGGCGCAAGGCGTCCATCCTCTGGAGGAGCACAGTATGTTTCTGGGAATGGGCTGATTTGTTTTTGTATTCCTTTAATAAGTATACTTGTGACTTCTCATATGACCATTAAGTATGAAGGAAAAAACATGACTTTCCCAATTAATACAACTACTTCTAAAGAATGGATCTGTTTGCTCTAAATGCAATGATTCAGCTGTGGAGTGTAAATTGTTAATGTCTAATGAAAAACTCCCTGTATTCCTGTCAAGGAAGTTTTTGAGAAATTAAATTAAAATCTAGAGAAGAAAAATTAATGTTAAGAAGACAGATTAGTGCTTAGTACTGGGCAACTTGTTCTTGTTCCTGTGCACAATGGTTTGTGCTCTTACTCTTGTTTGATTAAAACTAATAACAAGTCAACCACTTGCCATAACCATGGCACCGGTTCCAGTCAGTAAGTCAAGAAAGAATAGTCAAGGTATAGGCCAATAGTTTGGGACATTTGTAACTATTATTAAAAGTTAACTAAGCAAAAACAGCTCAAAGCAAAACACGAACTGAAAGTACAAATGTTTGCTTATGTATAAGCCAAGATACATTCTTCTATTCTGATTGTAGCTAGGTAATATTTTGTTTCTTTGAATAATGATTCCTGTTTTGTAACCACAAAGTACTGTGAGCCTGCCAAAATGAAAAGTATATATGATCAAGTTCACAAGTAAAGATTGGGATCAACACCTGCACTTTGGTGTCTGTGTTGTTTCTCCACCCCTCTTTCGCCGACTCCTCACCATCCGTTCGTCTCCTGAGACCCCCTGTTGGAGCTGGTCTCCGACAATCTGCTTCCCTACATATTTTTCCCACTTCATCATTGTGACAGACTCTTCACATGTGCTGACATTTAAATTCATTTTCTAACTGAAACCCTATTGCTAAAGAAATTTTGTTCCAAATCATACACTCACCCTTTTTTCTATACCTACCTACTATCTTCCTATTCCTACTGACTATCCCTTTTTGACTGGATGTTCCCTTCTACATTCAATCATCCAAGGTACAAGGTCCCATGCCATTGTATATTGATTTATCTGAGACATCTGTGCAGAATGTAATTCAATGCTAAGTATCACAATCAAGGGCCCAATGCCCTTCTGGGCTTCCAATCTTACTTGGATTTCTGTTTTCATACACACTGTTCACCTCTATATTCTTATAAATTTCGCAGGTTGCCAATACCATTATTCATCCACAAAATGATTCCTAACACAAATTGAACCTGTTATTAACCCTAAACATACATTGTTCCCTCAATCTTACTTTACAGAAGAGCAGGGACAGAGGTGGTCTTATAATACTGGAATGTAGGGATCCTCTACCTGCTGAGAACTTCAAAGATCCATGCTGAAAGGATCCCTGGAGAATATGTAGGCAGTTATGAAGGACCTGAGAGAGCACAAGTCATCTTCCATGGCAAACAACCTGGTCAGGATGAAGGGTTGTGTCTTAATCAGCCTCTCTCTTCTTAATGTAGAGAAGATGGACCAAATCAGGCCTGTATGGAGAGCTGTTCCCAGGTGCCTATGGTTGATATACCATTTTAACTTGTGAAATTGTCACATTAAGTAGGGGAAGCCTCCATCTCATGGGACCCTTGGAAGCAACTGTTAGGACAAAGTGGTTGCCAAGGCAGTGACTTCATTCAGATCCTGAAGGAAGTAACCTCACCTCACTTCCTCGGTGATGGAAATTGACATCCAGGAAGCCAAGAACACAGAGCCTGTCCCAGTCCCACTCCCAGTGGTGTCACTAGTTTTGAATTACCAAGGACAGAGTCAGTCTATCTTGGTACCTACAGATGTGAGAATGGCCATATGCCAGGAAAGATCTGAAGAGGGGGATTGTATGAGAAAAGAGATAGTGGCTCACCACTGGCTTCTGACAAGTCTCAGTGAAGAAACCCTGCTTTGGTACTTTTAATTACCTATTGTTCTGTTGCTCTGAATGTCAGGAAGTTTTTTGCCTCAGGCCACCCCTTTGGGAAGACTGAATAAAAGAGTTTTCAAATGGAAATGAATGGGCATCATCTGTGGCTCCTTGCTTAATTGCTTTGGAAAGGGATGTGTCTGAATCAGCCTCTTGGCCCTGTGTGAGGCTACGGCTTAGATTCTCAGCACCTAATGGATCTAAAGAAACATCCCACGTTTGCATCCAAAACCAAAAGAGCCAAAAGAGCAGTCATTGTGGATGAAGTCTCTCACCTTCCTCTGTAAGGTTCCTGACGTCCATCTATGAGAATAGGGATCCTTTGGGTCCAATGAGTTCTTCAAAGCCCTGCAGAGACTAGACCATACGTTCATAGGTTTTTCATGACTCCAATTAACATAAAGAATCTAAACCCCACAGTCATTAGGCCTCAAAATGGAGAATCAGAGCAGTATTAAGGGCAGGCCTCTTTGATCACTCCTGGTTCACAGGAAGGGTGTCCCAGCCACACTGACTTTAGGCAAATGGGGGCAAGGGACCTTATTTTGGATACTGTCTTTGGCTGTGCCCCTCATGAAAAACTACAGCCTGAGGTTATGATGAGTGTCTATATGAAAGAAGATGAGGGCCATGAGGAAGTGTTTTGCTTTTAATTGTGGTCATTTTTGTGGCTGTTGGAAAAGATGATGGGTCCACCTGGTCTTGAACACTAGTGTGATTCCCCTTAGAGACTGAGTTATGGAATGGACCTCAAAGAAGTATTGCCATGTATTGTTTTAGGATTTTAGGATGCCACGCATGAGAGTTGTCCTTGGAAACTGAGATCTAGGCCCAGGGTGGCTTTCCACAGAGCACTGGGAATCTCAGGAAGAATATCACATGATTTTATTCTTAAAGAATTGGCAGCCATAGTTGCAAGTCAAAACACAAATGGACCACACATTGTAGACCTCAAACGCCTGGCTTAATGTGACCTTTTTGCCTGTCTTTGGGAAGCCTTGCCTGTTAGAATTCTCCAGAGCTTTTATTGAAATGAGCTTCCTCTCCATTTAATGGTTCCTGAATGAATTGAAACCCACAGTGCCTCCAACTTCATCCTTGACAAATGCCTGATAAAAAACATGAAATTTTTGAAATTCCCATGACCACTTCGCACTGTAGAATCTTTGGATGTCCTATTGATGATCCCGAGTGTACCAGACAGTGCCTGATTGACTGGGTTTCATGAAAATGGTGTAGAACAGAGATGGCAGTAATTTGGAGCCTGCTGAGTAGTTGGCCTAGAAAAGTGGTGTGAAGGTGTGTGTTAAAACATCTGTGGTTGGGTGATGTGGATCTGCCATTGGCTTTCAAATGGTTTGTGACTGACATGGTGCAGCCCCCAGACCCTTGTATGTAAAGGCATGTTGTTATATGGAGAGGTTTCAGTGCAATGTTTAGAATCAGATTGCTAAGGTGAAGGGGGCAAGCTATGTGGGATAGAAGCCTGATTGGTGCATTCTCCTGCAGACCCTTACCCACCACATGTGACAGAACTCTTTTCAGTACTGTGTCCCAGTTGAACTCTTCGTATTTCATGAAGCAAATACCAAACTTCCAGTGCAGCTGCAAGAAACACAACAAAAAGTGGAGGATGAGCAAATGGCTTCCAAACTGGAAGACACTTAGCCCCCAGTGACAACAGTTTACCTACAAAAAGAGAATTCAGCACTGCTGCCTCATGTCCTTTGGAAAATAAGAAACCATGTCCTCCAGGTAACATACATGCAGACCCAGCTTAATGGTCTCACTACAAAGGGAGCTAAAGCTCCTGACAACAACATATATTTCAAGTGCTCAACTTCAGAGGCAGTTTCTCAAGAAGTCTTTAGTCCAGCAGAGCTCCATGTTTGTGGAGTTTTACCCTCTCCCTTACATTTGGAAACTCCTCTACCACCTCCAAAGTTGTGAACTCCTGAGCATTTTCCATTCTTGATGTGTATTCACAGATTTTCTAACTCTTCTCCTCTAATTGTGTCTTAGTTGGGGTGAAGGTAATGTCAAGGCATTGTTCTGAATGAGAGTGTGAAGATTTTTGGGTAGCACATATTTGCATACACATTGGATTCTTTCTCCAATTTTTCATTTGAAATACTGAATCCCTGACTGTAAGGGGTAGAAGGAATTCTTTTTCAAAGAATAGCCTGACACTTACAAGAAACAGCCCCCAGGGAGACATCCTGTCTGGGAGACATCCTGTAGTCATCTGTGTTGCTGAGACATCCTGTGGCCATCTGTCTTCCTGAAATATTCTGAGGTTATCTCACCTTGTGAAGACATCCAGGAACTGCCGATAAGAGAGCTTTCAAATCTCCAGCATATAAATTCCCCTGTGTGAACAATAAAAGTTTGCATCTTGATCAGAACTTTTGTCTTGCTGTCATCTCTCATGTCTCTTGTCCCTTCATTCCTCCCCATCTAGGTTCGCTACCCACGTTGATGTGTCCTGCAGGCTGGGACAACTGGCGCCCAACGACTGGGGCTCGAGCCTTTGACTGAGGGGGAAGATTTGGACAAGTGGAGCTCACGATTGCCTCAGCAGACACCACTGAGAGACAGATCCAGGAGGAGAGTGGGGATGATGCACAGTGAGTGACCCACCATGGGAAAAGCAATTTCGTCACATGATTTGTTTTTGTCAGGCCAAAAGGAATCCTTAAATACATGGGGGCACGTGTTAAGAAAAATGACTTAAAATTTTTCTTTTCATACATTGAAAAATTGTTTCCATGGTTTCCCCTTGAAGGGACCATTGATGGTAAAAGATTGCTTAGAGTAGGAGACATTTTAAAAGATTATTATGAATCCTTTGGCCCAGAAAAAGTGTCTGTTCCTACCTTTTCTTTCTGGAAATAAATTAGTGAAATTCTTAAAAGTTCACCCTTTGACAATGGTACCTTAATACTTGTCAGGATTGGGGAAGAGACTATGCAAAAGACCTCTCGTCCCTTCTCGGCATGCCCATCAGTTAGTATAGACATAGACCCTTCTTAGTCTCCCCAGGACCCTGGGAACCTTCCTGATCTTCCTCAAAATCCCACCCTAATGAATAAGGCTCCAATGGTTTCCAACAGCCTTTATGCAGTTTTAAATCCCAGAGAAACATTGACCCCTGGGGAGGAGGCTACCTTGGAGAAGGAAGCAGCTCGCTACCATTCAGAAGACCCGCCACCTCTCAGGACCCTGCCACAGCCTATAGGACTTACACATTCCCCTCCCTCCTATATCCCTCCTGCCTTTTGTGCTCTGGCCCTTCAGGGGCCAAATGTCCCCCCAGATATTTTTTCCCCACTTCCCTTGCCTAATCCGGCTCCCTTGAGAGAGTCTCTCCAACATGGATGGGAACAAATCCAATTTTTAAAAGAATAAAGATCCCTTGACTCTGAGCTCTCTCCATTAGCCTTAGGAATGGAGTCAACACAAGCTGACCCACAGTGGTCTAATACAAAGGCGAAGCCACTCCATCGGCCTGTGCTCGCCTTCCCAGTCACCAACAGTCAGATAGATAAGCCTGCTCAGGCTGAGGTCAAAGACTTAGAAGAGGATCAAGAGGAGGAAGCGGAGGAAATGGATCAAGGAGATCAGGACTTAGAGGATGAGAAGTTCACCCCTAGGCAGGAAGGAACCCAGAGTGTCTACAAAAAATTTAGCCTCCATTTTCTTGAAAAACTTAAAAAGGCTTGTGCTCACTATGGCCCCACTGTGCCCTACACGTTGGCTTTATTAGAAAGCCACAACACACAATTTCTTACTCCCAATGATTGGAAATTTTTAGACAGAGCTGCCCTCAGTGCCGGAGACTTCCTACTATGGAATGCAGATTTCAAAGAGCCCTGTCAGAAACTGCTCAAAAAAAATTTAACAAAGGCCTCCTCTAAATCCTGGACTTATGTTAAGCTAGTGGGCAATGCAACTTTTGACACTAAAACTAAACAGGCACGTTTCCCTGCTGGACTTTTTGCGCAGATTTAGATGGCTGGCTTACATACTTGGAGACGCTTCCCTGAAAGGGCCTCGGCTATCACTTCCCTGGCCAGAATTCGACAAGGGCCCGAGGAGCCTTATAGCGACTTTGTTCCCCGGCTTAACCTAGCTGCGGAATGCTTGCTTGGACCAAGCGAAAGCGAAAGCACCTTTGTAAAACATCTTGCCTTTGAAAACGCCAACCCAGCATGTCAGGATGTTCTTCGACATCATAAGGATAAAGGGAAACTTTCTGACTTTATTAGAGTCTGTGCAGGGGTGGGTGCAGCCCATGCCATGGGTTTCACTTTAGTGCTCCCTTTACCAAGGCCTTTTACAATCCTGGCTCACGTATTTGCTTTACTTGTAAACAACCAGGCCATTTTGCACGCAAGTGTCCGACAGGCAAACAAAGAGTAAGAATAGCGTCTCCTCAAACTGGAGCTAAACCGCCCCCAGCTACACTTTGTCCTTGATATGGTAAAGTTCATCACTGGGCCAGTGAGTGTAGATCAATGACAAATGCCCTCGGACAGCCTATTTCTTCCTGCTTCTCAGGAAACTCCCTGGGGCAATAAGGTTTGTTCCCTTCCAAACTCCCAACCTACCTCAAAATCCTTCTCCACAATTGGCTCCCTCCAACTACCCACTCCAGGCAGTGCAGGATTGGACCTCTGTACCACCACTGATACAACATTAGACTCAATGCAAGGGCCCCAGATAATACCAACTGGAATTATGGGTCCCCCTCCATCTCATACGTGTGCCCTTCTTCTTGGAAGAGCCTCTACTACCTTAGAAGGTGTTCAGGTCTTCCCTGGCATTAATGATAATGATTTCACTGGAGAAATAAAAATACTGGCCACAGTTATTAATAGAGTTGCGGCCATCCCAGGAGGAAAAAGTCTTGCACAATTAATACTCCTTCCCTTAGATTAAGGGGCACTTCCACCACCCAAACCTACTGTGGGGGACTGCCTCCTTGGGCTCCTCTGAGGTATATTGGGTTCATCCCATTTCTCATAATAAACACACCCTTACCTTACTTATTGAAGGAAAGGAATTCCAAGCAATTTTAGTTACTGAAGTTGATGCGACAATTATTTCTCAAAAATACTGGCGATCAGGTTGGCCCCTCACCCCATCCTTGACTGACCTTAAAGGGATAGGAAAGTCAAAAAATCCTCTGGTCAGCTCTACTGCTCTTAGCTGGACTGATAAAGAGGGTAATAAGGGAACTGTCACTTCTTTCGTTGTTCCTGACCTCCCTGTTTACCTATGGGCCTGAGATATTTTGAGTCAAATGGAAGTTATTCTTGCCAGTCCCAATTCCATGGTGACTCATCAAATGCTCCGTATGAATTTTGTCCCTGGTACAGGCCTTGGGAGGCTGAGACAAGGACTGGTGGGGCTTATACAACCCATAAAAAAAATACATATGGACTTGGATATTTGGATTTTTAGTGTCGGTCCCTGACCCTCCTGTACCCCATGCAGATAAAATTATTTGGGAGACTCAGACTCTTGTGTGGGTGGATCAGTGGCCCCTTACCCATGAAAATTTGGAGGCTGCCTCCATGTTAGTGAAGGAACAGGTGGCAGCCCGCCATGTAGAGCCCTCAACCTCACCATCGTACACTCCTATTTTTGTTATCAAGAAAAAATCAGGCAAGTGGCGCCATTTACAAGATTTGTGTGCCATTAATAAAGTTATACTCCCGATGGGAGAACTACAGCCAGACATTCCCACACCAGTGGCTATTCACAAAAACTATTGTAAAATGGTTATGGACTTAAATGTTTGCTTTTTTATCATTCCTTTACATCCTGAGGATAGACCCTATTTTGCCTTTAGTCTTTCTTGCATTAATATTCAGGGCCCTATGCAGAGACTTCAATGGAAGGTTCTTCCCCAAGGTATGGCCAACAGCCCTACACTTTGCCAAAAATAGGTTGCTCAAGCAGTAGACCCTGTGAGAGAGTGAGGGCCACAAATTTATATTTTACATTATATGGATGATTTGTTAATTGCTGCACCTAATACCCATGACCTTAATAATTGTTACTTGGACTTTTACAAAATCCTCACTACCTTGGGACTACAGATAGCTCCTAATAAGGTTCAAACACAGGACTCTTATAAGAGTTTGGGCCTTAAAATTCTAGAAAATCAGATCCAAATTTCTAAAATACAAGGACGTGTGGACCATCTTCACACCCTTAAAGATTTTCAGAAATTACTGAGGGATATTCAATGTCTAATAACATATTTAAAATTATGCACTTGTGTACTTTTGACCCTTAATGATATTTTGAGAGGTAATTTCCACCCCTCCTCCCCTCAAAATCTTACTCCCAAGGCATGACAGGCATTAAACCAAGTAACAGAAGCCATTGCCCAACAATTTGTTACACAAATTTCTTATAACCTTCCTCTGGTTCTGGTTATTTTACACACTCCTCATACACCCACAGGAATATTTTGGCAGCGAGATCCACATTTTAAAAATAAAGACTGCCCCTTGTTTTGGGTCCATTTACCCACCACATCCTCGAAGGTTATTACTGTTTATCTTGCTCAGGTAGCTTCTATTATTTTTAAAGGTCATTTGATTTCTCTACAACATTTTGGCAAACACCCTGATAATATTTTTATTCCATATACTAAGGACCAAACCCAATTTTTACTAGAGACAAGGGATGAATGTGGTATTGCCCTATTAGGCTTTTGGGAACAATTGATCACTACCTCCCCAAAGACCCCCTTTTACATTTTGTCCAGTTACATCCATTTACTTTTCCTGAAATTACTCAAAAGGCTTCCATTCCTCAATCCCTTACTGTCTTTACAGACGGTTCCCGTAATGGCCGAGCGGTCTTTGTTGTCAATAACAAGCCTACCACCTTTGATACTGTCTATCAGTCACCACAGTTTGTGGAATTGTTTGACATAACACAAGTTTTTATAACATTTTTATAATCCTGTTAATATTTATAAAGACAGTGCCTACATTGCTCATTCTGTGCACCTGCTGGTGATTTCACCCCCCATTAAGGCTTCTAACAATGCGGCCTTTCTGTTACACCAGCTTCATCAGCTAATTCAGGCCAGACAACACTCATTTTTCTTAGGACACATCAGGGCACACTATGATCTTCCAAGCCCTCTAATTCAAGGTAATGCCCAAGCTGATGCAGCAACTCGTTCCATCTTTCCAATTTTTGTTGGCTCCATTCAAAAGGCCATGGAGTTACACAATATACACCATTTAAATTTCCAGAGCCTTTGATTACTTTGTAAAATTACCAGCAACAGGCACGAGAAATAGTAAAAGCATGCCCTGGTGGTGCTGTCTCCCTCCCCATTCAACACTTGGGAGTTAACCCCCGAGGATTACTGCCCGATCAGTTTTGGCAAATGGATGTTACTCATTTTCTTGAATTTGTAATAACCAAATATATACACGTTTCTGTAGATACCTTCAGCGGCTTTATTTTTGCATCACCACATTCTGGAGAGGCTACCAAAGATGTCCTTTCTCATCTTGTTTCAGCCTTTTCTGTTATGGGTAAACCAATACATATTAAAACAGATATTTATCCTACATTTACCATTGCCAAGTTTAAACAGTTTTGTGCTACCTTGCAAATTTGTCATACTACTAGAATTCCATACAACCCTCAGGGCCAAGGCATTGTGGAACTTGCCCACCTTAACTTAAAAACTTGGCTATCCCTCCTTAAGGCTTCCTCCCTTGTATTTACCACACCCAGGCATCGCCTTAACAATGCATTATTTGCCCTTACTTTTCTTACACTAGACAATGAAGGCGATTCGGCAGCAGACAGACACTGCCATCCCTCGTCCAATTCTGTTCACCCACCTGTTATGTGACACAATCCACTTAAAAATAAATGGAAAGGCCCAGATCCTGTCCTCATCCGGGGAGGAGGCTCAGCTTGTGTTTTGGACCAAGATCAAAGAGCCCCAAGATGGTTACCAGAACTCCTAGTTAAACAGGTTAATGACTTACCTCAAAACAGGGACAGAGGCACTCCTCATGAGGACAAAATTTCCTTTTTTTCAGATGCAGCCAACAATCTGCCAGCCTTGGAATAACAGTTCCTGTGGGCACAGGTACACTGGCTTAGGCACGTCTATTCACTCTTACCATCGCCTCTCTCAACAAATTATAAACTCTATCAGGAACAACTGATAAAAACTCTATCAGGAACCATTAAAGATTTGCAGGACCAAATAGACTCCCTGGCAGAAGTGTTCCTTCAAAAAAGACGAGGCTTAAATTTGCTGACAGCTAACCAGGGAGGTATTTGCTTGGCCTTAGGGGAACGATGCTGCATTTATGCCAATAATTCTGGCATAGTATGCACTAAAATTAAGCAGCTTCAAGAAGATCTAGAAAAGAGATGAAGGGAAATATTTGAAAATCCCCTCTGGACTGGGCTTAATGGATTTTTACCCTACCTTCTTCCCCTATTAGGCCCTTTGTTGGGTTTACTTTTAATGGTGTCCCTAAAACCCTGCATTATAAACAGGCTGGTACAATTTATTAAAGAACAGATTAATATTTTGGCCTCTAAGCCCATACAGGTCCACTATCATTGCCTGGATATGGAAGACCGTGCTGTCAACATTTAAAGGATGTTCTACCCTCCTCACAAGCTTATTTCTTAAGTTTACATGCCCACAGATCTCGCTTTCTTACATAAAACTCTAAGTAACAGCTCTGACCAACGATCTTCTGCACTTTCCATAAGGGTTCGTCCTCCATGGGCCGCTCCACTTGGGGGAGGACGCACCCATGGAGTGAGGACGTTAGGGCATAATAACGGAGGGTGCAGGAAGGACTGCAGGAGGATGGATCCATGGTTCCCAAAATCCAAGTCTTCTGAGTGACACGCTCTGGTGCATGGCAGTTGGCATGCTTCCCCCTCAAAGCCGTCTCCTCAAAAAACATGCCAAGGCCACCACGAAATCTAGTAAACATGCTCGATCAGATCAGGAGATATTCTAAGGCCTGCTAGAGAAACAGAGCCTCTATAACCCCCTAAAACATTGGCCTGTAAGGTATGGTCAAATATTTTATATAAGAAAGGGAGGAGATGTCAGGGGCTAGAAGGAAGTTCTCCTTCAAAGAATAGCCTGACACTTACAAGAAATAGCCCCCTGCGAGATATCCTGCCTGGGAGACATCCCGCAGCCATCTATCACCCTGAGACATCCTGCAGCTATCCGTCTTCCTGAAATATCCTGAGGTTATCTCACCCTGTGAAGACATCCAGCAACTGCCGATAAGAGAGCTTTCTCATCCGCAGCATATAAATACACTGTGAGAACTATAAAAGTTTTCAGCATGATCAGAACTTTTGTCTTGCTGTCATCTCTCATGACTCTTTTCCCTTCATTCCTCCCCAACAAGGTTCAACGCCCACGTTGAAGTGTCCAGCCGGCCCGGACACCTGACACTAAACCATAACCTACTAGACTCTGACTACTAATACTAATATGATGGAGAAAAATAATCCAACAGAATGGAAATGCAAGCAGTACAGATGAGGCATGGTGTATAGTTGGACTTGCCTTTTGAATGATATAGGGTAGGTGTTATAAATCTAGCTAATTTATAATTGAAATAGTTCTCCACATGTTTTTAAAGTTAACAAATATGTGAATGCCTGTCTCCCATTCTCTGTAGCCAATTCAGCACATGTATTTTTATATGCACATATAGAATCCTACCTGGTATCACACGTATATTTTTCTGAGGTGTCTCACTTGGCAAATACAAATTGTGAGAAGAGATCACTCCTCCTAAACTCTGTTGGAACTGAAAATTCAACCTATGGGTGAGCCTCCTAGTAGAAAATTCAACCTATGGGTGAGCCTCCTAGTAGAACAACAAGCCATACATAAATCCATGTTGAGTAAAATAAATATTTTTGCATCTGTGGCTGATGTACATTTCATGAAGAATTTCGATTGGCATATATATTGCTACATCTTATTGTCTGTTTTTGTTTTTTTAATATATATATATATATATATATATATATATATATATATATATATATATACAATCTTCAAATTTTTCCAAATATAAAATATATGTGTCTTATATACACTACCTAAATTCTTTCATGTTCATGTATGTGGATTTATAATCAACATTTCACAAGATTATTCTCAGAAATATTCATCCACCTGAAATACATATTTGTTTCCTATTACTGAAAACTAACTTCAGTGAATGGTGCATACAATCCTAATATTTCTACATTAACTGACCCTGTTTAACATCAATGCAAGTAGATTCCTAATGGACATGATGTTTATTTTGAAGTTTATTTTATTCAACACTGGTACAATACAATTTCTACAGTTTACGAACATCATAGGACATATATTTCATCCATAAGTTCACAAATTTATAGGCATTTGATTCACTTTCAATCATTTACTGATTCAGAACACATGTATTCCTCCAGGTTTCTTGACTGGTCTTTTCCTGAGACTTTATTTCAAACACATTATTTTCAATTTCCATAATCATTTTGAAGCAAAACTCACACACTCTTCATGAAAAAACATAACCCTAATATTACCATTAGATGTATTACTGGTTAGAATGAATAATTGTATACCAATATAAGATTTTCGGTATATATTCAGATATCAATTCAATCTATTATTTAAAGTTGGAACCAATTATATTATTTATTCACAGTATGGTCTATTCATGAATTATCTCTACATTCATAGACAAAGGGTACATCTATTTGTAACCCCAATACTAATTTATTCGTCTTCAAAATGTTGCTCCCAGAAATGGTGGAAGAAATACTCATGTCACCTGATGTACGTATGCATTTATCACAGTAATATTCTGGACACAATAAGCAGAGGTCACACTTATGATTGTACCAAAGCCTAAATGGAAAGTGAGCATGGATTACTAAAAACATTCATGTCCAGGTTGCCTAATGCTCTCAAATGTCAATCCTATTTATGACAACATATTTGTTTCTTCCTAAGACTATATATTCAACCTCAACTCTGTTCAAATGTCTAATCCTATCACTCACTTTATACGTTCCCTGATTTCCTAATGTCTCTATTGATGTCTGCTTTCCTAAATATTTTCACCAGTTCACCATTTTGACTAACACTTCACATGTGCTGACATTTACGTTCACTGTCTATGTGATACCCTTTTGCTAAAGAACTTTTGGTCCAATTCCTGTACTCACTCTTCTTCTGAAACCTACAGAATATCTTCCTAATCCTACCGACTATCACAGTTTGAGTGGATACTCACTTCTACATTCAATCATCGAAGGTACAAGGTCCTATGCCATTGATTATTTATTTATCTGAAACATCTTTGCAGAACATGTATCAAAGCTAAGTATCCCAATCAAGAGTGCAATGCCCTTCTGGGATTCCAATCTTACCTAGATTTCTGTTTTCATACTTATATTTCACCTATATATTCTTATAAATATCACAGGTTCCCAATATCATTATTCATCAAGCAGAATGATTCCTAACCCAAATCAAACCTGTTATTAAGCGAAACCATACACTGTTCCCTAATCTAACTTTACAGAAGAGCAGGGACAGTGTTGGTCCTAAAATAGAGGAATGTAGGGAATCTTCCACCTGTTGAAAAACTCAAAGTTTCATTCAGAAGTGATCCCTGGAGAAGATATAGGCACCACTGAAGGACCTGAGAGAGCAAAAGTCAACTTCCATGGCAAACAACCTGGTCAGTATGAAAGGTTGTTACTGAATCAGCCTCTCTGTTCTTTTTTTTATTATTGGTTGTTCAAAACCTTACAAATCTTTTGACATAACATATTCATACATTAGCATACATTAGCTTCAAGTGATTTATGAACTCCCATTTTTACCCCAGATACAGATCGAAGAATCACATCGGTTACACATCCACATTTTTACATAATGCCATACTAGTAATTGTTGTATTCTGCTACCGTTCCTATCCTCTACTATCCCCCCTCCCCTCCCCTCCCATCTTCTCTGTCTACCCCATCTACTGTAATTCATTTCTCACCTTGTTATTTTCCCATTCCATTCACAACCTCTAATATGTAATTTAGTATAACAATGAGGGTCTCCCTCCATTTCCATGCAATTCCCCTTTTCTCTCTCTTTCCCTCGCACCTCATGTCTCTGTTTAATGTTAATCTTTTCTTCCTGCTCTTCCTCCCTGCTCTATTCTTAGTTGCTCTCATTATATCAAAGAAGACATTTGGTATTTGTTTTTTAGGGATTGGCTAGCTTCACTAAGCATAATCTGCTCTAGTGCCACCCATTAGAATATGGACCCAAACAGTCCTGTTTGGAGAGCTGGTCTTGGGTGCCTATGGTTGATATACATTCTAACTTGTGAAAGTGTCACAGTACGTAGGGGCAGCCTCCATCTCATGGGACCCTTGGAAGCAAGTGTTAGGACAAAGTGGTTGCTAAGGCAGTGACCTCATTCAGTTCCTGAAGGAAGTGACCTCACCTCACTTCCTTGGTGATGGAACTCTAAGAACTTGTTATCCAGGAAGACAGGCACCCAGAGCCTGTCCCATTCCCAGTCACAGTGGTCTCACTTGTTTGTATATACCAAGGACAGAGTCAGTCTTTCTTGGTACCTACTGATATGAGAATGGCCAAATTCCAGAAAAGCTCTGAAGAGGGGCCTTTCCTGAGGAAAGCAGATAGTGGTTCACCACTGGCTCCTGACATCTTCACAGAGTTGGTTAAGGAGACCAGATCTGAGACAGGACAGGCCATTTCTGGGGAACATACTATGGCCCACCAGTCAGAGGACACTCTGGATAGTCACCAACCTACTTTGGGGAAGGAGGTGCCTCTGTGGGTGTCACTGTGTGTTTGTGGATTTGTCTCATGTTCTGAGAATAGATAGAAAAGGCGGTTTGTTTGGTTTTGAGTGAACTATTTCTAGTAAGTCATTTGACAAGGCGAGTGTTTCTATGTCTGTGTATCCCACTGTGTCCATGGTTATAGACATTAGAAAAGAGAATGCATCAATTGATGTGTCCTGTCTAGTAGAAAGCTTCCCATCATTTATTCTGCCAAATTGATGAATGGATTTTGGCTTGCCTTATCGATGGGCAACACGTGCTATCTTCCAAAGTTCCTGCGTTCTTCCTGAATTCTGGCCACTCTACAGAATAGGCTCATGGTTTTGTGTCCAAGATATGTACCACTTCCAAGCCCTGTTACATGGCCATGTACTGGATAGCTGAAGGGAATGGCGAGCATCTCAGAAAACTCAAATATCAGTGTGACCAATAAAGTCTCAGTGGAGAAACCCTGCTTTGCTTACCTATTGTTCTGTTGCCCTGAATGTCAGGAAGGTCTTTGCCTCAGTCCACCCCTTTGTGAAACCTGAAGAAAACAGGTTTCAAATGGAAATGAATGGGCATCACCTGTGCCTCTTTGCTTAATTGCTTTGGAAAGGGATGTGTCTGAATCCGCCTCTTTGCCCTGTTTGAGGCAATGGCTTAGATTCTCAGCACCTGATGTATCTTAAGAATGATCCCATGTGTGCATCCAAAACCAAAATGGCCAAAAGAGCAGTCATTGTGGATGAAGTCTCTCCCCTTCTTCTGTTAGGTTCCTGACCTCCATCAAGTGAGAATAGGGATCCTTTGGGTCAAATGATTTCTTCAAACCCTGCAGAAGCTAGCCGATAAGTGTTTGGTTTTCTAATGACTCCAATTCACATAAAAAAATAAACCCCACAGTCAGTAGGCCTCAAATTAGAGAAGCAGAGAAGTATTAACAGCAGGCCTATTTGATCACTCCTGGTTCACAGAAAGTGTGTCCAGGCAACCCTGATTTTAGGCCATTAGGGGCAAGGGAGATTATTTTGGAGACTGTCTTGGGCTTCGCCCCTCATGGAAACATCCAGCCAGAGGTTATGATGAGTGTCTATATGAAAGATCATGAGGGCCATGTGGGAGTGTTTTGGTTTTAATTGTGGCCATTTGTTTGGTGGTTGGAAGAGATGACTGGGTCCACCTTGACATGAACTCTGGTGTGATTCCCCTTAGAGACTGAGTTCTGGAACTGAACTCAGAGAATTATTGTCATGAATTGTGTTAGGATTTTAGGAGGCCATGCATGAGAGTCCCCCTTGAAAACTGAGATCTAGGCCCAGGGTGGCTTTCAACAGAGCACTGGGAATCACAGCCAAGATATCACGTGATTTTATTCTGAAAGACTTGGCAGCCATAGTTGAGAGTCGAAACACACATGGTCCTCATTGTAGACCACAATGGGACTGGCTTCATGTGACCATTTGGCCACTTTTTGAGAAGCCTTGCCTGTGAGAATTCTCCAAAGCTTTCATTGAAATGTGCTTCCTCTACATTTAATGGTTCTGGAGTGAATTTTAACCCACAGTGCCTCCAACATCATCATTGAAAAATGGCTACAAAAATACCATAAAATTTTTGAAATTCCCATGACCAGGTGGCAATGGAGGACATTTGGATGTCCTGTTGCTGGTCATGAGTATACCAGACAGTGCTTTGATTGACTGGGTTTTATGAAAATCGTGTAGAACAGAGATGCCAATAAGTTGGAGCCTGCTGAGTAGTGGGCCTAGAGCCGTGGTGGTCAGGTGTGTGATAAAACATCTGTGGTGGGGCCTTGTGGATCTTCCATTGGCTTCCAAATGGCTTGGAACTGACATGGTGCAGCGAGCAGTCCCTTCTATGTAAAGGCATCTTGTAATATTGAGAGATTTCAGGGCAATGTTCAGAATCATGTTGCTATCGTCAATGGGGCAATATATGTGGGCTAGAAGTATGTTTGGTGCATTCTCTTGCAGAAACTGACCCACCACATGTGACAGAACTCTCTCCAGCACTGTGATCCACTAAAACTCCTTGTATTTTTGAATCAAATAGCAAACTCCTAGTTCAGCAGCAAGAAACACCATGAAATTTGGAGGATGACCAAATGGCTTCACAGTCCACATGGGGAGACACTTAGACCCCAGTGGTCACAGTTTACCTACAAAGAGCAAATTCAGCACTGCTGCCTCATCTTGACTGGAAAATAAGAAACCATGTCCTCCAGGTCACATAGATGCAGACCCAGCTTTGATGGTCTCACTACAAATGAAGCTAAAGCTCCAGAAAACAACATATTTTTCAGGTGCCCAACCTCAGAGGCAGTTCTTCAAGAAGTCTTTAGGCCAGCAGAGCTCCATGTTTGTGGAGTGTTTACCCTGTCCCTTACTTTTGGGAACTCCTCTACCACCTCCAGTGTTGTGAACTACTGAGCATATTCCATTCCAGATATGTATTCACAGATTTTCTAACACTTCTCCTCTAATTGTGTCTTACTTGGGGCAAAAGTAATGTCAAGCCATAGTTCTTGATGAGAGTGGGAACATTTTTGTGTAGCACATATTTGCATACACATTGGATTCATTTTCCAATTTTCCATTTGAAATACTGAATCCCTGACACTAACCCCTACCCTACTAGACTCTGACTACTAATCGTAATATCATGGAGAATAATAACCCCATCAGAATAGAAATACAAGCAGTTCAGAGGAGGCATGTTTGGTATTGTTGGACTTGCCTTTTGCATTATATACGGTAGGAGTTATAAATCTAGTCAATTTTTTTGTTGAAATAGTTCTCCGTGTGTTTTTAAAGTTAACAAATATGTGAATTTATTTCTCCCTTTCTCTGTAGCCTAGTCAGCAGATGTATTTTTATATGCATATATAGAATCCTACCTTTTATCACACGTACATTTTTGTGAGGTGGCTGACTTGGCAGATACAAATTGTGAGAAGATATCAGTCCTCCTAAACGCTGTTGAAACTGAAAATTCAACCTGTGGGTGAGCCTCCTATTTGAACAACATTATACATAAATCCATGTTCAGTAAAACTAATATTGTTGGATCCGTGGATGATATGTATTTCATGATAAATTTCGGTTGGCATACATAATGCTACATTGTAATGTCTCTATGTGTGTGTATATATATATATATATATATATATATATATATATATATATATATATATATACTCTCCAGATTTTTTAAAATATGAAATATATGTGCCTTATTGTGCACTCCCCAAATTCATTCATATTCATGTATGTGGATTTATAATCAACTTTTCAAAAGATTATTCTCAGAAATATTCATCAACCTGAAATACATATTGGTTGCCTAGTACTGAAAACTATCTTCAGTAAATGGTGCATACAAAACATAATATTTCAACATTGCAAGTTGGCCGCAAATAGAGTGCATCACACCCAGTGTACCACGCCACATTGCAGGTGAATAACGAGTTAAAATGACAAAAGACTATTTTGTTAGGATCTTATAGAAAAATGGGTGTGCACCGAAACCTAAAAGAATGATTTCCACCAACGAGGTCCGGTAATTGAGTCTCAAACGTGAGCTGAATATGCAACCGGAGATCCGGGCTTATTGATCCCTGTGGCCCGCCCCATGGCTGCAGACATCGAGGCACCACCGAGAAGCGACTAGCATGCAGGGAGAAACGTTGCTGCAGATTCTGTGGAATCCTGCCGGCTGACACCGCACTGAGCCCCAGGCCGAGTTCGGGATTTCAGTCAGGGAAGGAAGCTCTACAGTTCTATCCCCCACAACGGAAACTCCACCAAGGAAACCAATGGCCACCATCTTGGAGAGCTGAAGTAACCACCGCCACTCTCCGACAGATTGCAACAATAAAACAGTTGTGTGTTTTCCGCTCATCTCCCATACAGTAGGAAATTTGCATAAAATCTCTCCTAAGATTTCCAGGGGAGGGATTTTCAGAGAGAGCCTGCATAAAGATTGGGGGGGGAAACTAGAGGCACCTGACCTTCAACTCCCCCTCCCATCAGTGGTGAAAGCGAAATCTGTCTAGCCAGGGATGGGGGAAAGGGCAAACGGAAAAAATAATAAAAATAGAGTGCTGGGGTTCCCAATAGACACAATCCACACCCAAGAAACGGCAAGCCAGAGTACAGTTTGAGCTGCCGAGGGCATTACACAGGGGAAATCTGGTCTAGCAGGAGAAACCAGGACTAGCAGGAGAAACCAGGGGACTAGAGGCCAGGCCTGCGTGACTGGGCGCCTGGAGAACGCTCGCCCGCCGGCAATAGCCGGCCCGCTGCAGGTGCGACTGGACGGCTGGAGACTGCCTGCCCACCAGCGACCAATCGCCTGACATATGCCCGCCCTAATGGGTGGCTAGAGATCGCACAACCGCCGGTGACAGCCCACCAGCTGACTGCGCGACTGGACAGCTTGTGACCACCTGCACGCCGGCGACCGGGAGCTGAAACCAAACAGAGACAGTACAGTCCCACACCCCCATGCGAACACCCGGGCAAAGAGCCTGGGGCCTACCATAGCAGAGAGGTGACATCACTGGAGCTCGGCCGTCGGAATTCCTTCCCAGTGGAATCCACTTTAGCATTCACAGTCTGCCAACACAAAGGAGAGTCAATAGAGATATATAAAACCAAAACAAATATATAGAAGAAAGCAGAAACACAGCAATCAAATGGAGCTGGAAAGTAATGTGAACTTCATGAAAAAACAAGGGAAAAAGGTGAACAAATAATGCCGGACAACTTAATTTTACAGGAGGACCTAGAATCATCAGAAACAGGGATAGGGAAAAAACTCAATGCATCCCTAACTCAGATGGAAAGAAATATTAGAGAAGACATGAGGCAGCAAGTCCAAGCAATAAAAGAATATTTTGAAAATGAATTAAACAAACAAATTCACATGGCAAAGAACGAGCTTCACCAAAAGACAGAGATCTTAAAAAAAAATCAAACAGTAATCCTAGGAATGCAGAAAAATATAAACCACATTAAAAATTCAAACGAGAATATTGTAAATAGACTAGATCAAGTAGAAGTCAGAAGATCAGATAATGAATACAAAGTTTATCAACTTGAAAAGAATATAGTCAACACAGAAAAGATGCTCATATCCCATGAGCAATCTATTTAAGAGATATGGGATGTCATAAAAAAACAAATTTGAGAGTCATTAGGATAGAAGAAGGCATAGAGATTCAAACCAAAGGAATGGACAACATATTAAATGAAATAATTCTAGAAAACTTCCCAGAGATGAAAGATGGAATGGATTGCCAAATCCTTGAAGCCTACATGACCTCAAACATTCAAAACCATAATAGACCAACTCCAAGACATAGAATTATGAAGATAGCCAACATGCAGAACGTGGATACACGTTCTTCTCAGCAGCACAAGGATCCTACTCAAAGATAGATCATATATTATGCCATAGGGCAACCCTTAGTAAATATAAAGGCGTGGAGATAATACCATGCACCATATCTGATTATATTGGAATGAAACTGGAAATCAATGATAAAAGAAGGAAGGAAAAATTCTACATCATATGGAAAAATGAACAATATTCTACTGAATGTTCAATGGGTTACAGAAGACATAAAGGAGGATATAAAAAATTCTTAGAGACAAATGACTATACAGACACAATATACTGGAATCTATAGGAAACAATGAAAGCAGTTTTAAGAGGGAAATTCATTTCTTGGAGTTCTTTCCTCAAAAAAAAAAAAAAAAAAAAAAACAAATAAATGAACTTACACTACACCTCAAAAACCTAGAAAAAGAAAAGGAAAACAACAGCAAATGTAGTAGAAGACAAGAAATAATTAAAATTAGAGAAGAAATCAACGAAATTGAAACAATAAAAACATTGAAAAAATTGATAAAACTAAAAGTTGGTTCTTTGAAAACATAAATAAGATTGACAGGCCCTTAGCCATGCTAACGAAGAGAAGAAGAAAGAGAATTCAAATTACTAACATACGTCATGAAAAAGGCATTATCACAACAGACACTACAGAAATACAGAAGATAATTAGAAAGTATTTTGAAACCCTATATTCAAATGAAATAGAAGATAGTGAAGATATCAATAAATTTCCTAAGTCATACGATGTGCCCAGATTGAGTCAGGAAGACACACACAATTTAAACAGACCAATAACAAAGGAAGAAATATAAGAAGCCATCAAAAGACTACCAACCAAAAAAAGCCCTGGAGCGGATGGGTATAGAGCGGAGCTCTACAAAACCTTAAAAGAAGAATTAATACCAATACTTTTCAAGCTATTTCAAGAAATAGAAAAAGAAGGTGCTCTTTCAAATTCATTCTATTAGGCCAAAATCACCCTGATCCCAAAACCAGACAAAAACACTTCAAAGAAAGAAAACTACAGACCAATGTCTCTAATGAACTAGGATGCAAACATTCTCAATAAAATCCTGGTGAATGTAATACAAAAGCATATCAAAAAATTGTGCACCATGATCAAGTAGGATTCATCCCAGGGAAGCAAGGCTAGTTCAATATACGGAAATCAATAAATGCTATTCACCACATCAATAGACTTAAAGACAAGAACCATATGATCATCTTGATAGATGCAGAAAAAACATTCGACAAAGTTCAGCCTCCCTTTATGTTCAAAACACTAAAAAAACTTGCATCCCAGGGAAGCAAGGCTAGTTCAATATACGGAAATCAATAAATGCTATTCACCACATCAATAGACTTAAAGACAAGAACCATATGATCATCTTGAGAGATGGAGAAAAAACATTCGACAAAGTTCAGCCTCCCTTTATGTTCAAAACATTAGAAAAACTAGGATAACAATGTTGAGTTACCTCAACATTGTAAAAGCTATATATGCTAAACCTCAGGCTAGCATCATTGTAAATGGAGAAAAACTGAAGGCATTCCCTCTAAAATCTGGAACAAGACAGGGATGCCCTCTATCACCACTTCTATTCAATTTAGTTCTTGAAATACTAGCCAGAGCAATTAGACAGACAAAAGAAATTAAAGACATAAAAATAGGAAAAGAAGAACGTAAATTATCGCTATTTGCAGATGACATGATAATATATTTAACAGACTCAAAAGGGTCTACAAAGCAACTGCTAGAGTTAATAAATGAATTCAGCAAAGTGGCAAGATATAAAGTCAACACGCATTAATCAAAGGCATTCCTGTATATCAGCAGCAAAACTTCTGAAATGGAAATGAGGAAAACCACTCCATTCACTATATCCACAAAGAAAATAAGATACTTGGGAATCATCCTAACGAAAGAGGTGAAAGATTTATATAATGAAAACTACAGAACCCTAGGGAAAGAGATAGAAGAAGATCTTAGAAGATGGAAAAATGTACCCTGTTCATGGATAGGCAGAACTAACATCATCAAAATGTTGATATTACCCAAAGTTCTCTACAGGTTTCAATCGGTGCCAATAAAAATCCCAACTGCATTTCTTGTAGAAATGATAAAGCAATCATGAAATTCATATGGAAAAACAAAAGACCCTGAATACCAAAAGCAATTCTAAGCAGGAAGTGTGAATCTGGAGGTATAGCGATACAAGAGTTCAAACTGTACTACAAAGCAATAGTAATAAAATCATCGTGGTACTGGTACCAAAAGAGGCAGCTGGACCAATGGTATAGAATAGAGGACACAGAAACCAATCCACAAAATTACAACTTTCTTATATTTGATAAAGGGGCTAAAAACATGCAATGGAGGAAAGATAGCATCTTCAACAAATGGTGCTGGGAAAATTGGAAATCCATATGCAACATAATGAAACTGAATCCCTTTCTCTCACCATGCACAAAAGTTAACTCAAAATGGATCCAGGAGGTAGATATCAAATCAGAGACACTGTGTCTAATAGAAGAAAAAGTTGGCTACGATCTACATACTGTGGGGACGGGCTCCACATTCTTTAATAGGATGCCCATATCCCAAGAGTTAATAACAAGAATAAACAAATGGGACTTACTTAAACTAAATTGTTTTTTTTCTCAGCAAGAGAAACAATAAGAGAGGTAAATAGAGAGCCTACATCCTGGGAACAAATTTTTACCCCTCACACTTCAGATAGAGCCCTAATATCCAAAATATACAAAAAACTCAAAAAATTAAACAATAAGATAACAAATAACCCAATCAACAAATGGGCCAAGGACCTGAACAGACACTTTACAGAGGAGGACATTCAATCAATGAACAAGTACATGAAAAAATGCTCACCATCTCTAGCAGTCAGAGAAATGCAAATCAAAACCACCCTAAGATACCATCTCACTCCAGTAAGATCGGCAGCCATTATGAAGTCAAACAAAATAAGTGTTGGTGAGAATGTGGGGAAAAGGGTACACTTGTACACTGCTGGTGGGACTGCAAATTGGTGAGGCCAATTTGGAAAGTACTATGGTGATACCTGGGAAAGCTGGAAATGGATCCACCATTTGACCCAGCTATCACCCTTCTCGGACTATTTCCTGAGGATCTTAAAAGAGCGTACTATAGAGATACTGCCACATCAATGATCATAGCTGCACAATTCACAATAGCTAGACTGTGGAACCAACCTAGATGCCCTTCAATAGATGAATGGATAAAAAAAATGTGGCTTTTATACAAAATGGAGTATTACTCTTCATTAAAAAATGACAAAATCATAGAATTTGCAGGGAAATGGATGGCATTAGAGCAGATTATGCTAGGCGAAGCTAGCCAATCCTTAAAAAACAAATGCCAAATGTCTTCTTTGATATTAAAAGAGCAACTAAGAAAAGAACATCGAGGAAGAGCATGAGGAAAAGTTTAACATTAAACAAAGATGAGTGGGGGGAGAGAAAGGGAGAGAGAAGGGAAAGCATATGGGAATAGTAGGAGACCCTCAATGTTACACAAAATTACATATAAGAGGATTTGAGGGGAAATGCGGGGGAAACAGTGGAGAGAATTGAACAACAGCAGATGAGGTAGAGAGGGAAGATGGGAGGGGAGGGGAGGGGGAATATTGGGGGATAGGAAAGGTCGCAGAATACAACAGTCACTAATATGCTATTATGTAAAAATGTGAATGTGTAACCAATGTGATTCTGCAATTCATATTTGGGGAAAAAATGGGAGTTCATAACCCAATTGAGTCAAATGTATCAAAGATGATATATCATGAGCTTTGTAATGTTTGGAACAACCAATAGAAATAAATAAATAAATAACGGTTTAAAATTGAGTGGGAAGAAATCAGCTAAAAATGGGTTGAGATGCATTCATTTTGCTAAGCAAAACTTTGTTTTGTTTAGTTGTAACTATCACAAATTTATTTTACCAGGAAATTGGCTTTTGAAAATGCACATAAATTGAGATTAAAGGATAATTCACCTACCTTCTTGAAAAATTCATAGCATTTCCTATATTTTTCAAATTTTCTTTTTTTCGTGAATATTTTGTCATGGACCAGGTCTAGTCTTAGGCTATTCTTCCAGAATACTACCTCATCTGACAAATTCGTACAATCTGTTAGATTGTTGTTTTCACCTTTTATTTAATAGTTTCTAGCTGATAATGTGTATTTTCTTTATCTTTATTTGTACGTATATACCCAAGAATATCTTTGCATTTTATGTTTTACTGGGGAAGAGACTGATCAAAAGCTCTTTGTTATATGTATCAACAATCAGACATTTAGAGCACGCAATTATTCTTAATTTTGCATGAAAATATCTTTGTACTCTTTTCTTATACAGATTTAGAATTATTAATATGTCCCTACTGTAATAAGTAATTACTTACAAGAAGAATTAACAATTGACTTTATATCAATTATGAATATGAAAAGTACTAAAATAAGGATTTGGCAATTAATACACAATTGATAGAAATTGAAATCACAAGAAAGCCATTTAAAATGTCAGTGCATATGGTCCTTAAATAATAGGTAATTCAAAAAACTTTTTTTTAATTCATAAGATTTAACATGCCGTATTACAGCTTAATGTGATATAAAACCTTAAATTATCAGTATTGATAAAAAAGAATGATACCTGTTTATTTAAATATGTTTATTTGATTTTCACTGTAAGATGTTAATTCTGGAAGGCTTGAGAATTAAGAAAGTTTTGGTCTATATTATTTTTAACAGGCTAATCAAAGTACTTTTAAATATATATATATATATATATATATATATATATATATATATATATATATATATAACATGTAATGCATATGCATGAATATAGATACATATGTATAAAAATGTATTTTAATATATCTATCAGGTGATTATAATTATTAAATTTTCTCAAGAAAAAAACAATGACTATAAAAACAGTCTTAAATTTAAATTTCATAGCATACTACTGTTTGTAATGACATGAGAGAAAAACAGATATGAAAGGAAAACGAAAAAGGAAGAGAGAGAAGGGGGAAAATGAGGAAGAAAGTGAGTAAAGATGAGGGAGAGGCGTGTTCGATGTAAAGATAAAAGTGGAGGGGCTGGGTTTGTGGTTCAGTGGTAACATGCTTTTCTAGCATGTGTGGGACACTGGGTTCTATTCTAAGCACCACATACAAATAAACAAAATGAAGGTCAATCACAACTGAAAAAATAAAAAATAAAAAAGTAGAAATATTAGCAAAACTCCAAGCTTTTATGAATGTTAATTTTTAAAAAAAATTATGTAACATAGCCTTATGTAATTTCTAGACTATCCAAAAGAGTCATTAAATGTTAGATTATTAGTGCAATAACTAAAAATCCATTGCTCTTTCCTCAACATTCTGTGGCATGCTAGTGGTAAAATAAATTCTATTATAACACCAAAAAAAAATCTAATATTTCTATAGTAACTGACCCAGTTTAATATCAAGGCTAGCAGATTCCTATGGGACATGATGTGTATTTTGACATTCATTTTTATTCAACACTGGAACATTACTATTTCTTCAGTTTATGCACATCATAGGATATATATTTCATCCACAAGTTCGCTAATTTATACGCATTTGTTTCACTTTCAGTCACTTCCTGCTTCAGAACACATGTATTTCTTATGTTTCTTGACTGCTCTTTTCATGAGACTTCTTTCCAAACACATTATTGTCGATTTCCATTATCACATTTGAAGCAAAACTCACACACCCGTATGATAAACCAAACCCTAATATTACCATTAGATGTACAACTAGCTGGAATGAATGATTGTATATCAATATAAGATTTCTTACTTAGTTTCAGAAATCAATTAAATCCATTATTTAAAGTGGAACCAGTTATATTATTTATTCACAGTATGGTCTTTTCATGCATTATCTCTATATTCATAGACACAGGGTACACCTCTTTGTACCCCCAATACTAATTTATACGTCTTCAAAATATTGCTCCCAGAAATGGTGGAAGAAATGCACATGTCACCTGATTTACATATACATTTTATCACAGTAATATTCTGGACACAAACAGCAAAGGTGACACTTATGATTTTACCAAACCTAAATGGAAAGTGAAGATGGATTACTAAAAACATCCATGTCCAGGTTGCCTAATGCTCTCAAATGTGAATCCTATTCTTGACTACATATTTGTTTCTTACGAAGATTATATATTCAACCTCAAGCCCCTTGAAAATGTCTAATCTTATCACTCACTTTATCATTTGCCTGATTTCCTAATGTCTCTATTGATATCTGCTTTCCTACATATTTTCCCCAGATTATCACTGTGACTGACTCTTCACATGTGCTCACATTTACATTCAATCTCTACCAGAAGCCCTATTGCTAAAGAACTTTTGGTCCAAATGCTATACTCACTATTCGTTCTAAACCTACCGACTATCTTTCTAATAATACCGACTATCCCTTTTTGTCTAGAAGTTCTCTTTGACATTCCATCATTCAAGGTACAAAGTCCTATGCCATTGAACATCGATTTATCTGAGACATTTCTGCAGAACATAATTCAAAGCTAAGTATCCCAATCAAGGGCCCAATGCCCTTCTGGGCTTCAAATCTTACCTAGATTACTGTTTTCATTCTTATATTTCACTTTTACATTCTTGTAAATATTACAGGTTCCCATTACCATTATTCATCCCGCAGAATGATTCAAATCGAACTTTTATTAACCGTAACCATACACTCTTCCCTCAATCAAACTTTACAGAAGAGCAGGGACAGAGTTGCTTTTACAATACAGGAATGTAGGGGTTCTTAAACCTGCTGAGATCCTCAAAGGTCCATGCAGAAATGATCCCTGGGGAAGATGTAGGCAGCTATGAAGGAGTTGAGAGAGCAAAAGTCATCTTGCATGGCAAACCCCCTTGTCAGGATGAAGGGATGTGTCTGAATCAGTCTCTCTATTCTAAATGTAAAGAAGATGGACCAAACCAGGCCTGTGTGGGGAGATGTTCCCAGGCGCCTATGTTTGATATACCATTCTATCTTGTGAAATTGTCACCGAAAGTAGGGGCAGCCTCTATCTCATGGGACCCTTGGAAGCAAATGTTAAATCAAAGTGATTGCCAAGGTAGTGACCTCATGCAGTTCCTGAAGAAAGTGACCTACCTCACTTCCTTGGTGATGTAACTCTCTGAACTTGGAATCCAAGATGCCAGGCTCCCAGAGCCAGTCCCAGTCCCAATCCCAGTGGGCTCACTTGTTTGGATGTACCAAGGACAGAGTCAGTATTTCTTGGTATCTACTGATGTGAGGATTGCCAAATGCCAGGACAGATCTGAAGAGGGGCCTTTCCTGAGAAAGCAGGTAGTGGCTCACCGCTGGCTCCTGAGAACTTCACAGAGTTGGCAAAGGAGACAGATCTGAGACATGACAGGACATTTCATTGGAACATAATATGGCCCAACAGACAGAGGACACTCCAGATAGTCAGAGACATACTTGCGGGAATTAGATGCCTTTGTGAGTGTGAGTGTCAGTTTGTGGTTTGTCTCATATTCTGAGAATAGGTAGGAAAGACAGTTTGTTTGGTTTGGAATAGACTGTTTCTAGTAAGTTTTTTGACAAGGTGAGTGATTCTATATCTGTGTATCCCACTGTGTCCGTGGTTGTAGACATTAGAAAACAGAATGCATCAATGGATATGTCCTGTCTAGTAGAAAGCTTCCCAGCATTCATCCTGCCCAATTTATGAATGAACTGCAGCTTGCCTTATGGATGGACAACACCTACTATCTTCCTAAGTTTCTGTTTTCTTCCTGAATTCTGGCCACTCTGCAGAATAGGCTCATGGTTTTGTGTCCAAGATATGTACCACCTCCAAGCTCTGTGACATGCCCATGTACTGGATAGCAGTAAAGAATGGGAACATCTCAGAAAACTCAGATATCAGTGTGACCAGGAAATTCTCAGTGGAGAAACCCTGCTTTGGGCCATTCTCTTACCTATGTTTCTGTTGCCCTGAATGTCAGGAAGGTCTTTGCCTCAGGCCACCTCTTTGTGAAGCCTGAAGAAAACAGTTTTCAAATGAAAATGAATGGCCATCTCCTGTGGCTCTTTGCTTAATTTCTTTGGAAAGGGATGTGTCTTAATCAGCCTCTTGGACCTGTGTGAGGTTGTGGCTTAGATTCTCAGCACCTGATGGATCTAAAGAAAGATCCCATGTGTGCATCCAAACCAAAATGGCAAAAAGATCCGTTATGGTAGATGAAGTGTCTTGCCTTCCTTTGTTAGGTTCCTGACCTACATCAAGTGAGAATAGGGATCCTTTGGGTCAAATGAAATCTTCAAAGCCCTAAAGAAGTGCTTGGGTTTTCTCATTATTCCAAATCACATAAAGAATCTATACCTGACAGGCAGTAGGCTTCAAAATGGAGAAGCAGAGCAGTATTAACTGCAGTCCTATTTTATCACTCCTGCTTCAAATGCAGGGTGTCCAGGCCCCCATGACTTTAGGCAAATTAGGGGTAAGAGAGCTTATTTTGGACACTAACACATACCCCACTAGACTCTGACTACTAATCCTAACATGATGGAGAATAATAACCAAAACAGAATAGAAATACAAGCAGTTCAGAGGAGTCATGTTGTATAATTGGACTTGCCTTTTGCATTATATAGGGTAGGAATTATAAATCTAGTCAATTTTTAATTAAAACAGTTCTCCATGTGTTTTTAAAGTTAACAAATATGTGAATTCCTCTCTCCCTTTCTCTGTGGCCTATTCAGCACATGTGTTTTTATATGCACATATAGAATCCTACCTGGTATCACATGTACATACTTGACAGGTTGCTGACTTGGCAGATGCAAATTGTGAAAAGAGATCACTCCTCTTAATGCTGTTGGAACTGAAAATTCAAACTATTGGTGACCTTCCTAGCTGAACAAAATTATATATAAATCCATGTTCAGTAAAAAGCATATTTTGGGATGTGTGGATTATATATATTTCATGATAAATTTTGATTGGCATATATATTGCTACTTTTTAATGTCTGTGTGAGTGTGTGTGTGTGTGTGTGTGTGTGTATATATATATATATATATATATATATATATATATATATATACACTCTCCAGATTTTTGAAAAAATGAAATATATGTGTCTTATTATACACTCCCTAAATTTATTCATGTTCATTAATGTGGATTTACTATCAACTTTTCACAAGATTATTCTCAGAAATATTCATCCACCTGAAATACATATTTGTTTCCTAGTACTGAAAACTAACTTCAGTGAATGATGCATACAAATCCTAATATTTCTACAGTTACTGACCAAGTTTAAGATCAATGCAAGTAGATTCCTATGGGACATGACATGTATTTTGATGTTCATTTTTTTTTCAACACTGGTACATTACTATTTCTTCAGTTTATGCACATCATAGGATATATATTTCATCCACAAGTTCGCTAATTTATATCAATTTGTTTCACTTTCAATTACTTCCTGCTTCAGAACACATATATTCCTCTATGTTTCCTAACTAGTCTCTTCATGAGACTTCTTTACAAACACATTATTTTCGATTTCCATAATTACTTTTGAAGCAAAACTCACACACCCTTAATGACAAACCATAACCCTAATATTACCATTAGATGTATAACTGATAGGAATGAATGACTGTGTATCAATATAAGATTTCTTATATATTTTAAGATATCAATTTAATCCATTATTTAAAGTGGAATCAGTTATATTATTTATCCACAGTATCATCTATTCATGCATTATCTCTATATTCATAGACACAGGGTACACCTCTTTGTACCCGCAATACTAATTTATACATCTTCAAAATATTGCTCCCTGAAATGGTGGAAAAAATACTTATGTCACCTGATCTACATATACATTTTATCACAGTACTATTTTGGATACAAAATGCAAAGATCACACATATGTTTGTACAAAAGCCTAAATTGAATGGGAGCATGGATTACTAAAAACATTGATGTCTAGGTTGCCTAATTCTCTCAAATGTCCATCCTATTGGTGACTACATATTTGTTTCTTTGAAGATTATATAGTGAATATCAACCCTGTTAAAATGTCTAATCCTATCACTCACTTTATACTTTGCCTGATTTCCTACTGTCTCTATTGATGTTTCCTTTCCTACATATTTTCCCCAGTTTACCTATGTGACTGACTCTTCACATGTGCTGACATTGACATTCATTCTATTACCGAAACCCTATTGATAAAGAACTTTTGGTCCATATCCTGTACTCACACTTCTTGCAAAACCTACTGACTATCTTCCTAATCCTATGGACTATCCCTGTTTGAGTGGATGTTCTTTTCTACAATCTATCATCCAAGGTACAAGGTCCTATGTCATTGATTATCGATTTATCTGAGACATCACTGCAGAACGTAATTCAAAGCTAAGTATCCCAATCAAAGGCCCAATGCCAATATGGACTTTAAATCTTACTAAATTTCTGTTTTCATACATATTTTTCAACTCTATATTCTTATATATATCACAGATTCCCAATACCATTATTCATCCAGCAAAATGGTTCCTAACCCAAAACAAACATGTAATTAATCCTAACCATAAACTGTTCCCTCAATCTACCTTTATAAAAGAGCAGGGACAGAGTTGGTCTTACAATACAGGAAAGTAGGGGATTGTCCACCTGCTGAGAACCTCAAAGGTCCATTCAGAATTGATCCCTGGAGAAGATGTAGGCAGGTATGAAGGTCCTGAGAGATCAAAAGTCATCTTCCATGGCAAACAACCTGGTCAGGATGAAGGCTTTTGTCTGAATCAGCCTCTCTCTTCTTAATGTAGATAAGATGGACCAAATGAGGCCTGTGTGGAGAGCTGTTCCCGGGTGCCTATGGTTGATATACCATTCTAACTTGTGAAAGTGTCACAGAAATACGGTCAGCCTACATGTCATGGGAACCTTGGATGCATGTGTTAGGACAAACTGGTTGCCAAGGCAGTAACCTCATTCAGTTCCTGAAAGAAGTTACCTCACCTCACTTTTTTGGTGATGGCACTTTCTGAACTTGGGATCCAGGAAGCCAGGCATCTAGAGCCTGTCTCAGTCCCAGGCCTAGTGGTCTCACTTGTTTGATATAACAAGGACAGAGTCAGTCTTTCTTGGTATCTACTGATGTGAGGATGGACAAATGACAGGAAAGCTCTGAAGAGGGGCCTTTCCTGACAAAGAAGGTAGTGGCTCACTGCTGGCTCCTGACAACTTCACAGAATTGCCCATGGACACCAGATGTGAGATAGGAGAGGCTATTTGGGGGAACATAATATGGCCTATCAGTCAGAGAACACTCCGGATAGTCACAAACCTACTTGGAGGAAGGAGGTGCTTATCTGGCTGTGGGTGTGGGTTTGTGGTTTTTTTCTCATGCTCTGAGAATATGTCCGAAAGTCGGTTTGTTTGGTTTGGAGTAAAGTGTTTCGAGAAAGTCGTATGAAAAGGCGAGTGTTTCTATGTCTGTGTATCTCACTGTGTCCATGGTTGTAGACATTAGCAAAGAGAATGCATCAATGGATGAGTCTTGTCTAGTAGAAAGCTTCCCAGCATTCATCCTTCCCAATTTATGAATGGACTGCGTCTTGCCTTATGGATCGGCAACACCTGCTATCTTCCTAAGTTACTGTTTGCTTCCTGAATTCTGGCCACTCTCCAGAATAGGCTCATGGTTTTGTGTCCAAGATATGTACCACCTCCAAGCTCTGTGACACGGCCATGTATTGGTTAAATGAAGGGCATGGCGAGCATCTCAGAAAACTCAGATATCAGTGTGACCAGTAAAGACTCAGTGGAGAAACCATGCTTTCGGCCTTTTCCTTACCTATTGTTCTTTTGCCCCTTGACCTTGTGTAATTCTGTGGCTTAGATTCTCTGAACCTGATGGATCTAAAGAGAGATCCCATGTATGCATCCAAAAGCAAAATGTCCAAAAGAGCAATCATTGTGGATGAAGTCTCTCTCCTTCCTTGGTAAGGTTCCTGACCTCCATCAAGTGAGAATAGGGCTCCTTTGGGTCAAATAAGTTCTTCAAAGCCCTGCAGATTCTAGCCCATAGGTGACTGGGTTTTCTCATGACTCCAATTCACATGAAGAATCTAAATCCCACCATCAGTAGGCCTCAAATTTAAGAAGCAGAGCAAAATAAACGGCAGGCCTATTTGATCACTCTTAGTTCACAGGAAGGGTGTCCAGGCCACCCTGACTTTAGGCAAATGAGGGGCAAGGGAGCTTATTTTGGACACTGTCTTGGGCTGCACCCCTCACGGAAACCTCCAGCCAGAGGTTATGATGAGTGTCTGTATGGAAGAAAATGAGGGCCATGTGGGAGTGTTTTGGTTTTAATTATAGTCATTTTTGTGGCGGTTAGTAGAGATGACATGGTCCACCTTGGCTTGAACTTTGGTGGGATTCCGCATAAAGACTGAGTTCTCGTACTGAACTCACAGAAGTATTGCCATGAATAGTGTTGGAATTTTAGGAGGCCACGCACGATAGTCGCCCTTGGAAACTGAGATCTAGGCCCAGGGTAGCTATTCACAGAGCACTGGAAATCTCAGCCAGGATATCACATGATTTTATTCTGAAAAACTTGGCAACCATTGTTGAGAGTCAAAACACACATGGACCTCACATTGTAGACCTCAATTTTCAAGGATTCATGTGACCTTTTGGCCACTCTTTGGGAAGCCTTTCCTGTGAGACATCTCCAGATATTTCATTGAAATGAGCTTCCTCACCATTTAATAGTTCCAGAATGCCTCCAACTTCATCCTTGAAAAATGGCTAGGTCAATATATCATGAAATTTTTAAAATTCCCGTGACAAGTTGACACTGGAGATTCTTTGAATATCTTGTGGCTGATCATGAGAATAACAGTCCGTGCCTTGATTGACTGGTTTTCATAAAAATTGTGCAGAACAGAGATGCCAGGAAGTTGGAGCCTCCTGAGGAGTGGGCCTAGAGCAGTGGTGGGCAGGTGTGTGATAAAACATCTGCGGTGTGGTCATGTGGATCTGCCTTTGGCTTCCAAATTGCTTGTGACTGATATGGTGGAGCCAGCAGTCCCTTCAATGTAAAGGCATCTTGTTATATGCAGAGGTTTTAGGGAAATATTAAGAATCAGGTTGCTATGGTCAAGGGGGCAACTATGTGGGATATAAGCCTGTTTGGTGCATTCTCCTGCAGACCCTGACCCACCACACGTGACAGAACTCCCTCACGCACAGAGTAACAGTTGAATTCTTTGTATTTCGTGAAACAAATACCAAAATCCCAGTGCAGCACCAAGAAACAACACGAAAAGTGGAGAATGACCAAATAGCTTCACAGGCCCATGTGGATACACTTAGCTGCCCGTGTCCACAGTTTACCTACAAAGAGAGTATTCAGCACTGCTGACTCATGTTCAGTGGAAAATAAGAAACCATGTCCTCCAGGTCACATAGATGAAGACCCTGATTTGATGGTCTCACTACAAACGAAGCTGAAGCTCCCGACAACAACATATATTCCAAGTGCCCAACCTCAGAGGCAGTTTCTCAAGAAGTCTTTAGGCCAGCAGAGCTCCATGTTTTTGGAATGATTACACTGTCCCTTACTTTTGGAATCTCCTCTACCTCCTCCAAGATTGTGAACTCCTGAGCATATTCCATTCCAGATATTTATTCACAGATTTTCTAACTCTTCTCTTCTAATTGTGTCTTACTCTGGGCGATTGTAATGTCAAGGCATTGTTCTGGATGAGAGTGGGAAGATTTTTGTGTATCACATATTTACATACACATTGGATTCATTTTCCAATTTTCCTTTCAAAATACTGAATACCTCACACTAACACCTACCCTACTAGACTCTGACAACTAATCCTAATAAGGTGGAGAAAAATAAACCAAAAAAATAGAAATGCAAGCAGTTCAGAGAAGGCATGGTGTATAGTGGAATTGCCTTTTGCATTATTTAGGGTAGGAGTTATAAATCTAGTCAATTATTTGTTAAAATATTTCTCCATGTGTTTTAAAGTTAACAAATATGTGAATTCCTGTTTCCCTGTCTCTGTAGCCTATTCAGCACATGTATTTTTACATGCAATTATAGAATCTTACCTGATACCACACGTACATTCTTGTGAAGTGGCTGACTTGGCAGATACAAATTTTAAGAGATCACTCCTCCTAAGCGCTTTAGAACTGAAAATTCAACCTATGCGTGAGCTTCCTAGTTGAACAACATTATACATAAATCCATGTTAAATAAAATAAATATTTTTGGATCTCTGGATGATATAAATTTCATGGTGAATTTCCTATAGCATATATTATGCTATTTTTAATGTCCGTGTGTGTTTGTGTGTGTGTATGTGTGTGTGTGTATATATATATATATATATATATATATATATATATATAAATTCTCCAGATTTTTCAAAATATGAAATATGTGTCTTATTATAAACTCCCATAACTCATTCATATTCAAGTATGTGGATTTATAATCAAATTTTCTCAAGAGTATTCTCAAAATATTCATTCTCCTGATATACATATTTGTTTCTTAGTACTGAAAACTAACTTTAGTGAATGGTGCATACAAATCCTAATATTTCTACAGTAACTGACCTAGTTTAACATCAATGCAAGTAGATTCCTATGGGACATGATGTGTATTTGGATGTTCGTTTTATTCAACACTGGTACATTACTATTTCTTCAATTTATTCACATCATGGGATATATATTTCATCCACAAGTTCGCAAGTTTATAGGCATTTGTTTCACATTCAATCATTTTCTTCTTCAGATCACATGTATTCCTCCATGTTTCTTGACTGGTCTTTTTATGAGACTTCTTTCCAAACACATTATTTTCGATTTCTAGGATCACTTTTGAAGCAATACTCACACACCTTTCATGATAATCCATAACCCTAATATTACATTTAGATGTATTACTGGTTGAAATGAATGATATTATATCAATACAAGATTTCTTATAATATTTTATATATTAATTCAATGCATTATTTAAAGTGGGAACAGTTAAATTATTTATTCAAAATGTGGTCTATTGATGCATTATGTCTATATTCATGGACACAGGGTACACCTCTTTGTACCCTCAATACTAATTTATAGCTCTTGAAAACCTTACTCCCAGAAATGCTTGAAGAAATGCTCATGTCACCTGATCCACATATACATTCTATGACAGTAATATTCTGGACAAAAAATGCAAAGGTCACACTTATGATTGTACCAAAGCCTAAAAGGAAAGTGAACATGGATTACTAAAAGCATCCATGTCCAGGTTTCCTAATGCTCTCAAATGTCAATCCTAATGGTCACTGCATATTTGTTTTCTCTTATGATTATATATTCAAACTCAACAGTGTACAAAATGTCTAATCCTATCACTCACTTTATACCTTGCCAGATTTTTTAAAGTCTCCATTATTATCTGCTTTTCTACATATTTTTCAAAGTTCATCATTGTGACTGAATTTTCATATGTGCTGACATTTACATTCACTCTCTAACTGAAACCCTATTGCTAAAGAAATTTCCGTCCAAATCCTGTACTCACTCTTCTTCCTAAACCTACCGACTATCTACCTAATCCTACCGACTATCCCTTTTTGACTGGATGTTCTCTTCCTCATTCAATCATCCAATGTACAAGGTCCTATGCCATTGTAAATGGATTTATCTGAGACATCTGTGCAGAACCTAATTCAACACTACGTATCCCAATCATGGGCCCAATGCCCTTCTGGGCTTCAAATCCTAGATTTCTGTTTTCATACATATATTTTACCAATATAATTTAATAAATATCGCAGGTTCCCAATACCATTATTCATCGCTCAGAATGATTCCTAACAAAATCGAACCTGTTATTACCCAAACCATACACTGTTCCCTCAATCTAACTTTGTAGAAAAGCAGGGACAGAGTTGGCCTTACAATACAGGAGTGTAGGGAAACTTCCACCTGCTGAGAACCTCAAAGGTCCATGCAGAAATGATCCATGGAGAAGATGTAGGCAGCTATGAAGGACCTGAGGGAGGAAAAGTCAACTTCCATGGTAAACAACCTGGTCAAGATGAAGGGATGTGTCTGAATCAGCCTCTTTCATCTTAATGTAGAGAAGATGGACCAAACCAGGCCTGTGTGGAGAGCTGTTCCCGGGTGCCTATGGTTGATATACCATTCTAACTTGTGAAAATGTCAGAGCGAGTAGGTGCATCCTCCATCTCATGGGACTCTTAGAAGCAACTTTTAGGACAAAGTTGTTGTCAAGGCAGTGACCTCATTTAGTTCCTGAAGGAAGTGACCTCACCTCACTTCCTTGATGAAGGAACTCTCTGAACTTGGGATACAGGAAGTCAGGCACCCAGAGCTAGTCCCAGTTCATGTCCCAGTGTTCAAACTTGTTTGGATTTTCCAAGGACAGAGACAGTGTTTCTTGGTACCTACTGATGTGAGGATAGCCTAATGCCAGGAAGGTCTGAGGAGGGGCCTTTCCTGAGAAAGAAGGTACTGGCTCACCGCTGGCTCCTAACAGCTTCACAGAGTTGGACACGGAGACCAGATCTGAGACAGGACAGCCCATTATGGGGGAATATATTATGGCCCACCAGTCAAAGGTCACTCCATATTTTCACAGACCTACTTGGGGGTCTGTGTGGGTGTGGGTGTGGGTGTGGGTGTGGGTGTGGGTTTGTCATTTTGTCTCATGTTCTGAGAATAGGTAGGAAAGTCGTTTTGTTTGTTTTGGTGTGAAATGTTTCTAGTAAGTCTTTTGACAAGGCGAGTGTTTCTATGTCTGTGTATCACACTGTGTCCGTGGTTGTAGACATTAGAATAGAGAGTGCATCAATACATATGTCCTATCTAGTAGAAATCTTACCAGCATTCATCCTGTCCTTTTTATGAATGGTCTGCGGCTTGCCATATGGATCGGCCACTCCTAATATCTTCCTAAGTTCCTATTTTCTTTCTGAATTTTGGCCAAACTCCAGAATAGGCTCATGGTTTTGTGTCCAAGATATGTACCACCTTTAAGCTCTGTGACATGGCCATGTACTGGATAGCTGAAGGCAATGGTGAGCATCTCAGAAAACTCAGATATCAGTGTGACCAGGAAAGTCTCAGTGGAGAAACCCTGCTTTGGGCCTTTTGCTTACCTATTGTGTTATTACCCTGAATGTCAGGAAGGTCTTTGCCTCAGGCCACCCCTTTGTGAAGACTGAAGAGATTTTAAATGGAAATGAATGGGCATCACCTTTGGCTCTTGGCTTAATTGCTTTGGAAAGGGATGTGTCTGAATCAGCTTCTTGGCCCTGTGTGAGGTTGTGGCTTAGATTCTCAGCACCTAATGGATCTAAAAAAATCCCATGTGTGCATCCAAAACCAAGATAGCCAAAAGAGCAGTCATTGTGGATGAAGTCTCTCACCTTCCTCTGTAAGGTTCCTGACCTCCATCTTTGAGAATAGTGATCCTTTGGGTCAAATGAGTTCTTCAAATCACTACAGAGGCTAGGCCATAGGTGCTTGGGTTTTCTCATGACCCCAATTAACATAAGGAATCTAAACCCCACAGTCACTAGGCCACAAAATGGAGAATCAGAGCAGTATTAAGGGCAGGCCTCTTAGATCACTCCTGGTTCGCAGGAAGGGTGTCCCTGCCACACTGACTTTAGGCAAATGGGAGAAAGGGACCTTATTTTGGATACTGTGTTTGGCTTTGGCCCTCATGGAAACCTACAGCCTGAGGTTATGATTAGTGTCTATATGGAAGAAGATGAGGGCCATGTGGGAGTGTTTTGGTTTTAATTGTGGTCATTTTTGTGGCCGTTGGAAGAGATGACTGAGGCCACCTGGGCTTGAACAGTGGTGTGATTCCCCTTAGAGACTGAGTTATGGAACTGACCTCAAAGAAGTATTGCCATGTATTGTGATGGGATTTTAGGAGGCCACACATGAGAGTCGCCCTTGGAAACTGAGATCAAGGCCCAGGGTGGCTTTCCACAGAGCACTGGGAATCTCAGGAAGGATATCACATGATTTTATTCTTAAAGAATTGGCAGCCATAGTTGCAAGTCAAAACACAAAAGGATCACACATTGTAGACCTCAAACGCCTGGCTTAATGTGACCTTTTAGCCTGTCGTTGGGAAGCATTGCCTGTTAGAATTCTCCAGAGATTTCATTGAAATGAGCTTCCTCTCCATTTAATGGTTCCTGAATGAATTAAACCCCACAGTGCCTCAAACTTCATCCTTGAAAAAAGGCTAGATAAATACCATTAAATTTTTGAAATTCTCATGAACAGGTGTCAGTGGAGAACCTTTGGATATCTTATAGATGATCATGAGTGTACCAGACAGTGCCTTGATTGACTGGGTTTCATGAAAATCGTGTAGAACAGAGATGCCAGTAATTTGGAGCCCGATGAGTATTCGGCCTAGAGCAGTGGAGTGTAGGTGTTTGTTAAAACATCTGTGATGGGGTCATGTGGATCTGTCATTGGCTTCCAAATGGTTTGTGACTGACATGGTGCAGCCCCCATACCCTTGTATGTAAAGGCATCTTGTTATACGGAGAGGTTTCAGGGCAATGTTTAGAATCAGATTTCTATTGTCAAGGAGGCAAGCTATGTGGGATAGAAGCCTGGTTGGTGCACTCTCCTGCAGACCCTTAACCAACACACGTGACAGAACTCCCTCCAGCACTCTGTCCTAGTTGACCTCCTCGTATTTCATGAAGCAAATACCAAACTCCCAGTGTACCTGCAAGAAACACCATGAAAAGTAGAGGAAGACCAAATGGCTTCAAAGTCCACACTGGGAGACACTTTGCCCCCAAATGGCAACAAATTACCTACAAAGAGAGAATTCAGCCCTGCTGCCTCATGTTTATTGGAAAAAAAGAAACCATGTGCTCCAGGTTACACAGAAGCAGACCCAGATTTGATGGTCTCACTACAAAGGAAGTTAAAACTCCTGACAACAACATATATTTCAAGTGCCGAACCTCAGAGGCAGTTTCTCAAGAAGTCTTTAGGCCAAGAGGGCTTCATGTTTGTGGAGTTTTTACCATGTACCTTACTTTTTGAAACACCTCTACCACCTCCAAGGTTGTTAACTACTGAGCATTTTCCATTCCAGATGTGTATTCACAGATTTTCTAACTCTTCTCCTCTTATTGTGTCTTACTTGGGGTGAAGGTAATGTCAAGGCATTGTTCTGAATGAGAGTGGGAAGACTTTTGGGTAGCATATATTTGCATACACATTGGATTCATTTTCCAATTTTCTATTCGAAATACTGAATCCCTGACTGTCAGAGGTAGAAGGAATTCTCCTTCAAAGAATAGCCTGACACTTACAAGAAACAGCCACCAGGAGACATCCTGTCTGGGAGACATCCTGTAGCCATCTGTCTCCCGGAGACATCCTGTGCCCATCTGTCTTTCTGAAACTTCCTGAGGTTATCTCACCTTGTGAAGACATCTAGGAAGTGCCGATAAGAGAGATTTCCCACATCCAGCATACAAATACCCCTGTGTGAACAATAAAAGTTTGCAGCTTGATCAGAACTCCTGTCTTGCTGTCATCTCTCGTGTCTCTTGTCCCTTCATTCCTCCCTATCTAGGTTCGCTGCCCACGTTGATGTGTCCTGCCGGCCGGGACATCTGGCGCCCACTGACTGGGGCTCGAGCTTTTGATTGAGGGGGACCCCGTCCTCCTGGAAGATTTGGTCAAGCGGAGCTTACAATAACCGCAGAAGACACCACCGAGAGACAGATCCAGGAGGAGGGTGGGGATGACACACGGTGATTGACCCACCATGGGGCAGGCAGTTTCGTCACATGATTTGTTTTTGTCAGGCTACAAGGAGTCCTTCCAGACATGGGGGCGCGTATTAAGAAAAAAGACTTAAATTTTTTTTCTTTTCACACATAAGAGAGCAGTGTCCATGGTTTCCTCTTGAAAGGACCATTGATGGTAAAAGATGGCTTAGAGTAGGAGACTGTTTAAAAGATTATTATGAATCCTTTGGCCCAGAAAAAGTGCCTGTTCCCACCTTTTCTTACTGGAACTTAATTAATAGAATTCTTAAAAGTTCACCCTTTGACAATAGTACCTTAAAAGTTGTCAAGGTTTGGAAAGAGACTATGCAAATACTTCTCATATCCCCTCGGCATGCCCATCATTTAGTATAGACATAGACCCTTCTCAGGCTCCCCAGGACCGTGGGAACCTTCCTGGTCCCCCTCAAAATACCACCCTAATGAATAAGGCTCCAATGATTACCAACTGCCTTTATCCAGTTTTAAATACCGGAGACTCATTGACCCCTGTAGAGGAGGCTACCTTGGAGAAGGAAGCAGCTCGCTACCATTCAGAAGACCCTCCACCTCTCAAGACCCTGCCACAGCCTATAGGACTTACACATCCACCTCCCTCCTATATCCCTCCTGCCTTTTGTGCTCTGGCCCTTCAGGGAACAAATGCCCCCCCCCGATATTTTCTTCCCACTTCCCTTGCCTAAACTGGCTCCTTTGTGAGCATCCTTTCAACATACACAGGAACAGATCCAACCTTTAAAAGAATTAAGATCCCTTCACTCTGAGCTCTCTTCATTAGCCTTAGGTATGGAGTCAAAGCAACTGGCCTACAGTGGTCTAATACAAAGGCGAAGCCACTCCATTGACCTGTGCTCGCCTTCCCAGTCACCACCAGTCTGATAGATAAGCCTGCCCAGGCTGAGGTCAAAGAATTAGACGAGGATAAAGAGGAGGAAGCGGGGAAATGGATTAAGGAGATCAGGACTCAGAGGATGAGGAGTTCAGCCCTAGGCAGGCAGGAACCCAGAGTCTACAAAAAATTAAGCCTGCATTTTCCTGAAAAACTTAAAAAGGCTTGTGCTCACTATGGCCCCATTGCACCCTACACGTTGGCTTTATTAGAAAGCCACAGCACACAATGACTTACTCCCAATGATTGGAAATTTTTAGACCAAGCTACCCTCAGTGCCAGAGACTTCCTGTTATGGAATGCAGATTTCAAAGAGCACTGTCGGGAAACTGCTCAAAAAATTTTAACTAAGGCCTTCTCTAAATCCAGAACTTATGTTAAACTAGTGGGCAATGAGCCTTTTGACAATAAAACTAAACAGGCACATTTCCCTGCTGGACTTTTGATGCAGATTCAGATGGCTGGCTTACATGCTTGGAGACACCTCCCTCAAAAGCCTCGGCTACCACTTCCCTGGCAAAAATTTGACAAGGGCCCGACGAGCCTTATAGCGACTTTGTTCCCCGGCTTAACCTAGCTGTGGAATGCTTGCTTGGACCAAGCGAAAGCAAAAGCGCTTTTGTAAAACATCTTGCCTTTGAAAACGCCAACCCGGCATGTCAGGATGTTCTTCAACCACATAAGGATAAAGGGAAACTTTCTGACTTTATTAGACTCTATGCAGGGGTAGGTGCAGCCCATGCCATGGGTCTTGCCCTAGGTGCCACCTTTACCAAGACCTTTCACAATCCTGGCTCACGTACTTGCTTTACTTGTAAACAACCTGGCCATTTTGCAGGCAAGTGTCCGACAGGCAAAAAAGCCTAGGAATAGCGTCTCCTTCAACTGGGGCTATACCGCCCCAAGCTATCCTTTGCCCTAGATGTGGTAAAGGTCATCACTGGGCCAGTGAGTGTAGATCTAAGACAAATGCCCTCAGACAGCCTATTTTTTCCTGCTTCTTGGGAAACTCCCTGCGGGGCCAGCCCCGGGCCACGACATCCCCCAGGACAAACCCAGGGGCAATAAGATTTGTTCCCTCCCAAACTCCCAACCTACCTCAAAATTCTTCTCCACAATTGCCTCCCTCCAACTAGCCACTCCAGGCAGCGCAGGATTGGACCTCTGTGCCACCACCGATACTATATTGGACTCAATGCAAGGACCCCAGATAATACCCACTGGAATTATGGGTCCCCCTCAATCTCATATGTGTGCCCTTATTTTTGGGAGAGCCTCTACTAACTTACATGGTGTTCAGGTCTTCCATGGCATTAATAATAATGATTTCACTGGAGAAAAAAATACTGGCCACAGCTATTAATGGAGTTGTGGCCATCCCAGCACGAACATGTCTTGCACAATTAATACTCCTTCCCTTGAATCCAGGAGGCACTTCCACCGCCCAAACCTACCGCAGGGGACTGCCTCCTTGGGCTGCTCTGATGTAAATTTGGTTCAACCCGTTTCTCACAAAAGACCCACAATTTCCTTACTTATTGAAGGAAAGGAATTCCAAGGAATTCTAGATACTGGAGCTGATGACACAATTATTTCTCAAAAATATTGGCCATCAGCTTGGACCCTCACCTCATCCTTGACTGACCTTAAAGGGATAGGACAGTCAAAAAATCCTCTGGTCAGCTCTACGGCTCTTAGCTGGACTTATAAAGAGGGTAATAAGGGAATTGTCACTCTTTTCGTTGTTCCTGACCTCCCTGTTAACCTATGGGCCCGAGATATTTTGAGTCAAATGGAAGTTATTCATGCCAGTCCCAATTCCATGGTAACTCATCAAATGCTTCATATAAATTTTGTCCCTGGTACAGGCCTTGGGAGACTGAGACAAGGACTGGTTGAGCCAATAAAACCCATACAAAAAACAAATACATATGGACTTGGGTATTCGGATTTTTAGTGTCGGTCTCTGACTCTCCTGTACCTCATGGAGATGAAATTATTTGGGAAACTCAGACTCTTGTGTGGGTGCACCAATGGCCACTTACCCAAGAAAATATGGAGGCTGCCTCCATGTTAGTGCAGGAACAGCTGGCAGCCGGCCATGTAGAGCCCTCAACCTCAACATCGAATACTCCAATTTTTGTTATCAAGTAAAAATCAGGCAAGTGGTGCCTTTTACAATATTTGTGTGCCATTAATAAAGCTATGTGCCCAATAAGAGCACTACAGCCAGGCATTCCCACACCAGTGGCTATTCCCAAAAACTATTGTAAAATGATTATTGAGTTAAAAGATTGTTTTTTTACCATTCCTTTACATCCTGCGGATAGACCCTATTTTGCCTTTAGTCTCCCTCGCATTAATTTTCAGGGCTCTATGCAGAGATTTCAATGGAAGGTTCTTCCCCAAGGTATGGCCAACAGCCCTAGTCTTTGCCAAAAATACGTTGCTCAAGCAGTAGACCCTGTGAGAGAGCTATGGCCACAAATTTATATTTTACATTATATGGATGATTTGTTAATTGCTGCACCTAATAACCATGACCTTAATAATTGTTACTTGGACATTTACAAAATCCTCACTTCCTTGGGACAACAGATAGCTCCTAATAAGGTTAAAACACTGAACTGTTATACCTATTTGGGCCTTAAACTTCAAGATAATCAGATCCAAATTCCTAAGATACCACTATGGGTGGACCATCTTCAAAACCTTAATGATTTTCAAAAATTCCTGGGGAATATTCAATGGCTAAAAACATATTTAAAATTACCACCTTGTGTACTTTTGTCCCTTAATGATATTTTGAGAGGTGATTCCCACCCCTCCTCCCCTCAAAAACTTACTCCCGAGGCATGACAGGCATTAAACCAAGTCACACAAGCCATTGCCAAACAGTTTTTTACAGAACATTCTTATAACCTTTCTCTGGTTCTGGTTATTTTACACACTCCTCATACACCCACAGGAATATTTTGGCAACGAAATACACATTTTAGAAATAAAGGCTGCCTTTGCTTTGGGTCCATTTACCCACCACATTCTCCAAGGTTATTACTGTTTTTCTTGCTCAGGTAGCTTCTATTATTTTTAAAAGTCGTTTGCTATCTCGACAACATTTTGGCAAAGACCATGATAATATTTTAATTTCATATACTAAAGACCAAATCCAATTTTTACTACATACGGAGGATGAATGGCGTATTGCCTTATCAGGCTTTTTGGGAACAATTGATAACCACCTACCCAATGACCCCCTTTTACATTTTTTCCAGTTACATCCATTTATTTTTGCCAAAATTACTCAAAAGGCTCCCATTCCTCAAGCCCTTACTGTCTTTACAGACAGTTCCAGTAATGGCCGAGCAGTCTTTGTTGTCAATAACCAGCCTAACACCTTTTATACTGTCTATCATTCAGCACAGTTTGTGGAATTGTTTGCAATAACACAAGTTTTTAAAACATTTTTTGATAATCCTATTAATATTTATACATACAGTGCCTACATTGCTCATTCTGTGCGCCTGCTTGAGATTTCACCCACCATTAAGGCTTCTTCCAATGTCGCCCATCGGTTTCACCAGCTTCAGCAGCTAATTCAGGCCAGACAACACCCATTTTTCTTAGGACACAGCAGGGCACACTCTGATCTTCCCAGCCCTCTAACACAAGGTAATGCCAAAGCTGATGCAGCAACTCGTTTCATCTTTCCAATTTTTGTTGGCTGCACTCAAAAGGCCACGGAGTTACACAATCTTCACCATCTAAATTCCCAGAACCTTCGATAACTATGTAAAATTACCAGGCAACAGGCACGAGAAATAGTAAAAGCATGCCCTGGTTGCCCTGTCTCCCTCCCCATTCAACACTTGGGAGTTAACCCCAGAAGATTACTGTCCAATTAGTTTTGGCAAATGGATGTTACTCATTTTTCTGAATTTGGAAAAACCAAATATGTACACGTTTCTGTAGATACCTTCAGTGGCCTTATTTTCGCATCACCACATTCTGGAGAGGCTATCAAAGATGTCCTTTCTCATCTTGTTTCAGCGTTTTCTGTAATGGGTAAACCAATACATATTAAAAAAAGATAATTGTCCTGCATATACCAGTGCCAAGTTTAAACAGTTTTTTGCTACCTGGCAAATTTGGCATACTACTGGAATTCCATACAAGCCTCAGGCATTGTGGAACGTGCCCACCTTACCTAAAGACTTGGCTAACCCGCATTAATGCTTCTGTACTTGTATTTACCACTCACAGGCATCGCCTTAATCATGCATTATTTGCCCTTATTTTTCTTTCCCTAGACAATGAAGGGCATTTGGCTGCAGACTGACACAGGCAATCCTCGTCCAATTCTGTTCGCCCACCTGTTATGTGGCACAATCCCCTTACAAATAAATGGAAACGCCCAGGTCCTGTCCTCATCTGTGGACGAGGCTCAGCTTGTGTTTTGGACGAAGAGCAAGCAGCCCCAAGATGGTTACCAGAACGCCTGGTTAAACAGGTTAATGGCTTACCTCAACACGGGGATGGAGGCCCTCCCCCTGAGGACAAATTTTCCTCTTTTTCAGATGCAGCCAACAATCTGTGTGAGGATCCTACTTAAGGCACTTATGCTGAACAGGATTGTACACGGAGGCTTTGGCCCTCCACCTTCCAACATCATGGAGTACCTTTTTGGCCCTCCCTGTGAACGCAAGGGAGGATCTTGGACTCAGGCTCCCACTAGTTTGACCCAGACTGCTGACTGCGTGACTAAGGTGGCTTACCTCCGGGCCGAGGTTGACCATAAACTCAGAGGAGTTCATCAGCCTAAATTGGTATGTGTTAACAAGCCAAAGATTATTCCCCCTAGTACAAGTAAAGCTCTCCAAAATTGTTCTGCAACTTGAACACATACCCAAGCGATGCATGCCACTTTTTATGCGTCTTCCTCAATTTGTGTTAACAAGCAGGGAGAACAATTTTTTGAAGCCTCCCTAACTAAAACTCATGCAGCAGGAGGGACCACTATTCATTATACCCCCGTTCTTTTTGACCGGGGAGGAGAAGGCAAATACACCAAGCTACAGTCAGCTGGGTGCCAAGGCCCTGTTGGTAAACCCTCCTGCTGCCCCATTAAGGCACCTACAGGGGTCACTGATGGTGGAGGATTCCCTTATGCTGTCAAGCATCCTCAGATAATCAAACTTTTGAAACCCGAAATCCCTGAGCTCACATATCATCCCTTAATATAGCCAAAATGCCAGCTCCCAGGTTTAGATAACAATACATTAGATATTTTGGAAACTACCTTCTCCTTGCTTAATAATTCCAACCCCAACTTTGCTGGTGATTGCTGGCTCTCCATGGCAACAGGGGCAATCATGCCTATGGCAGTTCCTATTAATTCTATCATAGACGATGATAATACATGCCAACCCAGATTTCATTTAAAAGTACAGTCTATAGGCACTTTTACAATATGTCTTTTAGGCGCGATGCAAAATAATACCTATGATATTGATGTTGGAGTTACTTCCTTCGGAAATTGCTCAACAGTACAAAACTATTCCTCATCCACCCCATCTCTTTGTCCCTCCAATGGCACAGTTTTTATGTGTGGAGGAAACTCGGCCTTCCCGAGGCTTCCATCGAATTGGACCGTTGGCTGTGTTCTTGCCTTATTACTCCCTGATATAACTATTGTCCCAGGAGACGAAACTCTATGCATTCCTAATCTAGACACCTCAGTCAAAAGACACAGGCGGGCAATACAGGCCTTACCACTCGTTGCCAGCCTTGGAATAACAGCTACTGTGGCCACAGGTACAGCTGGCTTAGGCATGGCTATACACTCTTAGCGTCGCCTGTCTCAACAACTTATAAATGATGTACAAACTATATCAGGAACCATTAAAGATTTGCAGGACCTAGTAGACTCCCTGGCAGAAGTGTTCCTTCAAAACAGAGAAGGCTTAGATTTACTGACAGCTAACCAGGGAGGTATTTGCTTGGCCTTAGGGGAACGATGCTGCTTTAATGCCAATAAATCAGCTTTAGTACGCACTAAAATTAAGCAGCTTCAAGAAGATCTAGAAACGAGATGAAGGGAACTTTTTGAAAATCCCCTCTGGACTGGGTTTAATGGATTTCTACCCTACATTCTTCCCCTATTAGGCCCTTTGTTGGGTTTACTTTTAATGGTGTCCATAGGACCCTGCATTATAAACAGGCTTGTACAATTTATTATAGAACAGATTAATATTTTGGCCTCTAAGCCCATACAGGTCCACTATCATCGCCTGGAGATGGAAGACCATGCTGCCAACATTTAAAAGGATGTTCTACCCTTCTCATAGGCTTATTTCTTAAGTTTACATCCCCACAGATCTCTCTTTCTTACATTAAACTATAAGTAACAGCTCTGACCAACCATCTTCTGCCATTGCCATAAGGGTTCGTCCTCCATGGGCCCCTCCACTTGGGGGAGGATGCACCCATGGAGTGAGGACGTTAGGCCATAATAACGGAGGGTGCAGGATGGACTGCAGGAGGATGTATCCACGGATCCCAAAACAGAAGACCTCTTAGTGACACGCTCTGGTGCATGGTGGTCGGCCTGCTTCCCCCTCAAAGCCGTCTCCTCCCAAAACATGCCAAGGCCACCACGAAATCTCCTAGTAAACATGCTCTCTCGAATCAGGAGATATTCTAAGGCCTGCTAGAGAAACAGAGCCTCTATCACCCCCTAAAACATTGGCCGGTAAGGTATGGTCAAATATTTTATATAAGAAAGAGAGGTCAGGGGCTAGAAGGAAGTTCTCCTTCAAAGAATAGCCTGACACTGAAAAGAAACAGCCCCCTGGGAGATATCCTGCCTGGGAGACATCCTGCAGCCATCTATCTCCCTGAGACATCCTGCGGCCATCTGTCTTCCTGCAACATCCTGAGGTTATCAAACTTTCTGAAGACATCCAGCAACTGCCGATAAGAGAGCTTTCCCATCCACAACATATAAATTCCCATGTGAGAACAATAAAAGTTTGCAGCATGATCAGAACTCCAGTCTTGCTGTAATCTCTCGTGTCTCTTGTCCCTTCATTCCTCCCCAACTAGGTTCCTTGCCCATATTGATGTGTGCGGCCGGCCGGGACAACTGACACTAACCCATACCCTACTAAACTCTGACTACTAATCCTAATATGATGGAGAAAAATAACCCAAACAGAATAGAAATACAAGCAGTTCAGAGGAGGCATGGTGTATATTTGGACTTGCCTTTTGCATGATATAGGGTAGGTGTTATAAATCTAGTTAATTTTTAATTGAAATCGTTCTCCATGTGTTTTTAAAGTTAACAAATATGTGAATTCCTGTCTCCATTTCTCTGTAGCCTATTCAACACATGTATTTTTATCTGCACATATAGAATCCTACTTGGAATCACACGTGCATTCTTGTGAGGAGGCTGACTTGGCAGATACAAATTGTGAGAAGAGATCACTCCCCATAAACGCTGTTGGAACTCAAAATTCAATCTATGGGTGAGCTTCCTAGTAGAACAACATTTTACATAAATCCATGTTCAGTAACATAAATATTTTTGCATCTATGGATGATATATATTTCATGATGAATTTTGTTTGGCATATATATTGCTACTTTTTATTGTCTGTGTGTGTGTTTTGTATATATATACACTCTTCAGATTTTTCAAAATATGAAATATATGTGTCTTATATACACTCCCTAAATTCATTTATGTTCATGTATGTGGATTTATAATCAACTTTTCACAAGATTATTCTCAGAAATATTCATCCACCTGAAATACATATTTGTTTTCTAGTACTGAAAACTAACTTAAGTGAATGGTGCATACAATCCTAATATTTCTACAGTGACTGACACAGTTTAAAATCAATGCAAGTAGAAATCTATCGGACATGATGTGTATTTTGAAGTTCATTTTGTTCAACACTGGTACATTACAATTTCTTCAGTTTATTCACATCATAGGATATATATTTCATCCACAAGTTCACAAATTTATACGCATTTGATTCATTTTCAATCATTTCCTGCTTCAGAACACATGTATTACTCCTAGTTTCCTGAATGGTCTTTTCATGACACTTATTTCCAAACACATTCATTTTGGTTTTCATAATCATTTTGAAGCAAAACTCACACATTCTTCATGATATACCATAACCCTAATTTTACCATTACATGTGTAACTGATTGGAATGAATGATTGTATATCAATATAAGATTCCCTGTATATTTTCTGATATCAATTCAATCCATTATTTAAAGTTTGAACCACTTTTATTATTTATTCACAGTATGGTCTATTCATGCATTATTTCTATATTTATAGACACAGGGTACATCTATTTGTATCCCCAATACTAATTTATTCATCTTCAAAATGTAGCTCCCAGAAATGTTGGCAGAAATACCCATGTCACCTGATCTACATATACATTTTATCACAGTAATATTCTGGACACATTATGAAAATGTCACACTTATGATTGTACCAAAGCCTAAGTGAAAGTGAGCATGCGTTACTAAAAACATCCATGTCCAGGTTGCCTATTGCTCTCTAATGTCAATACTATTGGTGAATACATATTTGTTTCTTCCTAAGATTATATATTCAACCTCAATCCTGTTGAAAATGTCTAATCCTACCACACAATTTATACTTTGCCTGATTTCCTAATGTCTCTATTGATTTCTGCTTCCCTACATATTATCCCAGTTCATTATTGTGACTGACTCTTCACATGTGCTGACATTTACATTCACTGTCTACCCGAAAGCCTATTGCTAAAGAACTTTTGGTCCCACTCTTATACTCACTCTTCTTTCTAAACCTACCGACTTTTGTCTTAATCGTACCGACTATCACTTTTTGACTGGATGTTCTCTTTGACATTCAATCATCCAAGGTACAAGGCAATTGTATATCGATTCATCTGAGACATCTGTGCAGAATATAATTCAAAGCTAAGTATCCCACTCAAAGGCCTAATGCCTTTATGGGCTTCAAATCTTACCTGGATTTCTGTTTTCAAACTTATATTTCTCCTGTATATTCTTGAAAATATTGCAGGTTCCCAATACCATTAATCATCTTGCACAATGATTCCGAACCCTAATAGAACCTGTTATTAACCGTAACCATACACTCTTTTCTCAATCTCACTTTACAGAAGAGCAGGTACAGAGTTCGTCTTACAATACAGGAATGTAGGGGATCTTCCACCTTCTGAGAACCTAAAATGTCCATGCAGAAATGATCCCTGGATAAGATGTAGGCAGCTATTGAGGAACTAAGAGAGCAAAAGTCATCTTCCAATGCAAAAACCCTGGTCAGAATGAAGGGATGTGTCTGAATCAGCCTCTCTCTTCTTAATGTAGAGAAGATGGACCAAACCAGGCCTGTGTGGAGAGCTGTTCCTGGGTGCCTATGGTTTACATACCATTCTAACTTGTGAAAGTGTCACAGGAAGTAGGGGCAGCCTCCATCTCATGGCACACTTGGAAGCAACTGAAGCAATTGTTAGGACAAAGTGGTTGTCACGGCAGTGACCTCACTCAGTTCCTGAAAGAATTGACCTACTTAACTTCCTTGTTGATGGAACTCTCTGAACTTGGTATCCAGGAAGCCAGGCACCCAGAGCCAGTCCCAGTCCCCGTCCCAGTGGGCTCAATTGTTTGTATTTACCATGGACATAGTCAGTCTTTCTTGGTACCTACTGATGTGAGGATGGTCAAATGACAGAATAGCTATGAAGAGGGTCCTTTCCTTGCAAAGTAGGTAGTTGCTCACCAGTGGCTGCTGGCAACTTCACTGAGTTGAAAAAGGAGACAAGATCTGAGACCGTACAGGCCATTTCGGGGGAACGAAGTATGGCTCACCAGTCAGAGGACACTCCATATAGTCAGAGACCTACTTGGGGGAAGGAGGTGCCTTTTTGAGTGTGGGTGTGAGTATGTGGTATGTCTCATGTTCTGAGAATAGGTAGGAAAGTCGGTTTGTTTGTTTTGGGGTAGACTGTTTCTTGTATGTCGTTTGGCAAGGCGAGTGTTTCTATGTCTGTGTATCTTACTGTGTCAGTGGTTGTAGACAATAGAAAAGAGAATACATCAATGGATGTGTTGTGTCTAGTAGAAAGCTCCCAGCATTCATCCTGCCCAATGTATGAATAGAGAGTGGGCAGCCTTATTGATGTGCAACACCTATTATATTCCTAAGTTTCAGTTTTCTTCCTGAATTCTCTCAACTCTCCAGAATAGGCTCATGGTTTTGTGTCCAAGATATGTACCACCTCCAAGCTCTGTGAAATGGCCATGTACTGAATAGCTGAAGGAAATGTGATCATCTCAGAAAACTCAAATATCAGTGTGAATAGAAAAGTCTCAGTGGAGAAACCCTGCTTTGGGCCTTTTACTTACCTATTTTTCTGTTGCCCTGAATGTCAGAAAGGTCTTTGCCTCAGGTCACACTTTGTGAAGCCTGAAGAAAATAGTTTTCAAATGGAAATGAATGGGCATCACCTGTGGCTCTTTCCTTAATTGCTTTGGAAATGGATGTGTCTGAATCAGTATCTTGGCCCTGTGTCAGGTTGTGGCTTAGATTCTCAAAACCAGATAGATCTAAAAAAGATGCCATGTGTGCATCCAAAACCAAAATGGCAAAAAGATCAGTTATAGTGGATGAAGCTTCTTGCCTTTCTCTATTAGTTTCCTGACATCCATCAAGTGAGAATAGGAATCCTTTGGGTAAAATTAGTACTTCAAAGCCCTGCAGAGGTGCTTGGGTTTCCTCATGACTCCAAATCACATAAAGAATCTATACCTGACTGTCAGTAGGCCTCAAATTGGAGAATCAGAGCAGTATTAAGAGCAGGCCTATTTGATCACTCCTGGTTCACAGGAAAGGTGTCCCGGCCACAATGACTTTAGGCAAATGAGGGGCAAGAGAACGTATTTTGGACACTGTCTTTGGATGTGCCCCTCATGGAAACCTCCAGCCAGAGGTTATGATTAGTATCTATATGGAAGAATATGAGGGCTATGTGGAAGTGTTTTGGTTTTAATTGTGGTCATTAGTGTGGTGGTTGGAAAAGATGACTGGGTCCATCGGGGTTTAAACTCTGATGTGATTCCCCTTTGAGACTGCGTTGTGGAACTGACCTCAGAGAAGAATTGCCATGATTTGTGTTGGCATTTTTGGAGGCCACGCATGAGAGTCGCCCTTGGAAACTGAGATCTAGACCAAGGGCGGCTTTCCACAGAGCACAGGGAATCTCAGCCATGATACCATATGATTTTATTCTGAAAGCCTTGGAATCCATAGTTGAGAGTCAAAACACACATGGACCTCACATTGTAGACCTCTATGTGCCTGGCTTCATGTAACCTTTTGCCCACTCTTTGGGAAGCCTTGCCTGTGAAATTTCTCCAGAGCTTTCATTGAAATGATCTTCCTCAACCTTTAATGGTTCCTGAATGAATGGAAACCCACAGTGCCTCCAACTTCATCCTTGAAAAATGGCTACATAAATACCATGACATTCTTGAAATTCCCTTGACCAGGTGGCACTGGAGAACCTTCGATGTCCTGTTGCTAATTCGAGTGTACAAGACAGTGCCTTGATTGACTGGGTTTCATGATAATGGTGTAGAACAGAGATGTCAGTACGTTGGAGCCTCCTGATTAGTGGTCATAGAACAGTTTTGTGCATGTGTGTGATAAAACATCTGTGGTGGGGCCATGTGGATCTGCCATTTACTTCCAAATGGGTTGCGACTGACATGGTGCAGCCAGCAGAACCTTGTATGTAAAGGCATCTTGTTATATGGAGAAATTTCAGGGCAATGTTCAGAATCAGGTTGCTATGGTCAAGGGGGCAACCTATGTGTGATAGAAGCCTATTTGGTGCATTCTCCTGCAGACCCTGACACACGACACATGACAGAACTCCCTCCAGCACTGTGTCCCAGTTGAACTTTTTGTTTTAAGAGAAGCAAATACCAAACTCCCAATGAAGCAGCAAGAAACACCACAAAAATGGAGGATGACCAAATAGCTTCACAGTCCACACGGAGAGACACTTAGCCCCCAGTGGCCACAGATATCTATAAAGAGAGAATTCAGCACTGCTGCCTAATGTTCATAGGAATATAAGAGACCATGTCCTCCAGGTCACATATATGCAGACCCAGCTTTGATGGTCTCACTACAAAGGAAGATAAAGCTCCTGACAACAACATATATTTCAAGTTCCCAACCTCAGAGGAAGTTTCTCAAGAAGTCTTTAGGCCAACAGAGCTCCATGATTGTGAAGTTTTATCCTGTCCCTTACTTTTGGAAACTCCTCTTGCACCTACAAAGTTGTGAACTCCTGAGCAATTTCCATTCCAGATATGTATTCACAAATTTTATAACTCTTCTCTTCTAATTGTGTCTTAATTGGGGCGAAGGTAATGTCAAGTAATTGTTCTGGATGAGAGTGGGTGGATTTTTGTGTAGCACATATTTGCATACACATTGGATTCATTTTCCAATTTTCCATTTGAAATACTGAAACACTGACACTACCCCATACCCTACTAAACTCTGTCTACTAATCCTAATATGATGGAGAAAAATAACCCAAACAGAATTGAAATACAAGCAGTACAGAAAAGGCACAGTGTATAGTTGGACTTGCCTTTTGCATTATATAGAGTAGGAGTTATAACTCTACTCATTTTTTTGTTGAAATAGTTCTCAATGTGTTTTTAAAGTTAACAAATATATGAATTCCTGTCTCCCTTTCGCTGTAGCGTATTCAGCACATGTATTTTTATAAGCACATGTATAATCCTACCTGGTACCACATGTACACTATTGTGTGGTACCTGAATAGGCAGATACAAATTGTGAGAAGAGATCACTCCTCCTAAACGGTATTGGAACTGAACATTCACCCTATGGGTGAGCTTCCTAGCTGAACAACATTATATATAAATCCATGTTCAGTAAAATGAATATTTTTGATCTGTGGATAATATATATTTCATGGTGAATTTCAATTGGCATATAGTGCTAATTTTTAATATCTGTGTGTGTTTATATATATATATATATATATATATATATATATATATATATATATATACACTCGAGATTTTTCAAAATATGAAATATATGTGTCTTATTATACATTTCCTAAATTCATTCATATTCATGTATGTGGATTTATAATAATCTTTTCACAAGATTATTTTCAGAAATATTCATCCACCTGGAATACCTATTTGTTTCCAACACTGAAAACTAACTTAAGTGAATGGTGTATACAAATCCTAATATTTCTACAGTAACTGACTCAGTTTAACATCAATGCAAGTAGACTCCTATGGGACATGATGTGTATTTTGAAGTTCATTTTTTTCAACACTTGTACATTACTATTTCTTTAGTTCATGCACATCATTGGATATATATTTCATCCATAAGTTTGCAATTTTATTGGCATTTGTTTCACTTTCAATCACTTTCTACTTCAGAACACATATATTTCTCCATGTTTCTTGACTGGTCTTTTCATGAGAATTCTTTCCAAACACATTATTTTTGATTTTCATAATTACTTTTGAAGGAAATCTCACACACCCTAGATAATGAACCATAACCATAATATTACCATTAGATGTATAACTGGTTGGAATGAATGATTGTATATCAATAAATGATTTCTTATGTATTTTCAGATATCAATTCAATACATTATTTAAAGTGGAACCTGTTATATTATTTAAACACAGTATTGTCTATTCATGCATTATCTCTATATCCATAGACACAGGGTACACGTCTTTATAACCCCAATACTAATTATTAGGTCTTGAAAATATTCCTCCCAGAAATGGTGGAAGAAATACTCATGTCACCTGACCTACATATACATTTTATCACAGTAATATTCTGGACACAAAAAGCAAAGTTCACACTAATGATTGTACCAATGGAATGGTCGAGTGAGCATTTTAGGAAGAGACCACCAAGAGACTGTCTCATGCAACAGCAAAGTGTGTATTGGGGGTCCAGCATGCTGCAGCTCAGAGCTCACTTGAATTTAGCAGAGAGCCCTGAGAATAGCTTAAGCAGAGCTTATGTACTTTCTTTGGAGAAGGCAGGGTGTGAAGTTTATTGATGGGTCAGGGTGAGTGGGCGGTTTGCTTGCAAATGTGTGAGGGAGTACATTCTGCAGTTTGGCAGTTGGGGACAACACATTCTGGGAACAAGATTAGCAAACTGTTCTCAAGATTTCAACAGTGTTTTGTTAAGCATACAGAAAAACAGGAAGTGACAAGTACCTATTTAATAAACCTTTCATTTCCCACTTCTTGTTCTGGTTACTTTTAATCAAAAAAGTGATCATTGGGGGGTGTCACATTTTATGTCTGCTAGTGAGTTATATTGTTGTCTGATTGCCATAAGTTTAACTTGTCCAATTTGAGCTTGGAGAAAGGAAACTACACGGTTGAGCAAACAGGGACCTACAGTTAGCAATAATATGAGGATTATTAATGGACTGGCCAAGGCAGATAAAAGCGTAGTTAACCCAAGGGACTGTGTGAACCAAGACTCAAACCATGCTTTTGGGGCCTCTGTCTCTCGTTGACGCTCTTCAAGGCGTTTTCTTAATTTACTCATAGATTCTTTTACAACTCCAGTATTGTCAGCATAAAAAAAAAATTCTTCCCTCATTGCAGCACAAAGGCCCCCTCTCTCATGAAGAGGAGGTCCAACCGTCGCCTATTCTGTGAAACTACTTCGGAGAGAGAGGTTAAATATTCCTGTAAAGCTGGGATTGAGGTTTTTAATATCTTTAAGCTTTGGTCTATTGCTGCTTCTCATTGAGTCATTTGTTGTGTCCCATGGACTAGGTCAGTGGTTCCTGTGCCCACACCTGCAGCAACTCTTATTCCAAATAGGATGGCTAAAGTGAGGGATACAGGTTCCCAGCGGAACCGGGTTTTATGCCCCCCCTATTTGAACTTTAAATGAACCTGTATCATGATAGAGCACTCTGGGAAACATCTGCACCATTACATAATTAATCACATCTATTGACCATTTTATGAACACATAAACAATAATTAAGTATATAGAATTATACTGTTGAAGGAACAGACAAGGAAAGGCACCTAAGATAGCACCGAAGCTAGGGAAGCAGTCCTATTTGGTTGCAAAAGGATGTAGAGAGCATTGCTTCTGTTGTAATCAATTAATCCTCTGAACCCCAAGTTTAGGTTGTTTCAGAATTTTGTAGCCAACATGTAAGGGAATGGGCTCAGAATATCACAGTCTGCAGAAGTTCACAAAAAGCAGTTTTTGTTTCTGTTTTATTTCTTCTATTTTGGCAAGTTAACTTTTTAAGGACACCTGGGAGGGGGAGAGCTTTTGTCTTCTCTTTTTTTTTCTCCCTGCCAGCTGTTAAAATGGAGCCCAGTTGGTAACTTCTTTATCTTAGAAATGTAGCAATCTCTGTGAAGCTCCAGCTCAAGGCCAGAGGCCTTGTTCACATATTTTGTGAAAAACTAGTAAGGGGTGTCTAGCTTAGGAGTGCTGATTTTTCCAGCCAGTGGCAACTAGAACAGGGCAACAAGAAAAGAATCCCTCTTTCATAGGGATTATTTTGCTGAAAGTCCTAAAGTCAGTCATGGTGAAGACTTCTGGAGAAGGTCACTTAAGAATTTTCTGTGGTCTTGGTACAGAGGGGGAAGAGTGGAAGGCAGGGGGTGAGAGCAGCTCCATGGATCTGAGAATCAGGAAGGAGAGATTAAAAGACTAATGGGAAAGGGGTTTGGGATTTTGCTAGCAAAAAAAACTTGAGCAGTAGAGCAAGTAGAGCAGAGGGGAAGATGGGAGTGAGTATCTCAAAAAGCCTGTGAGGGATTTTAAATTCTTAGTAACCTGTATTCAGTGTTGACAATGCAACTTTAAAGGTAATTTTTATTACATCTTGGATAGGGGTCTGAGGGCTCTTCTCAGCTGGTTTGAGCTTTGGGTTAGCAGGTAAGAGGACCTGTTGGGACCCATTGTGGGCACTGACAGAAGAATAGAGGAGTGTCTGGGTTTAGGGGTACCTAAGTACCTGCTACCTCAGCAAGGGGGCAATGGTCTGAGAAAGGGTAGAGGTTTGGGTTTTTGATCTAGTAATTGGAGGGGAGAAATCAAATTCCTGAGGTGAAAGTGACAGCAGAGAGTCTGGAGCAGAAATCTGAGGGTGAGGATCTATTAGAGAAGCATAGTTCAGGATGTGAGCAAAGGAGGAAAAAGGCCTGCACATAGCGGAATTTCCTTCAACCCTTTTGAGCACTTGCCGAAGTTAAAAAGTCCAAGCAGAATTTGAGGATCTAGAGACCCCTCTGGGGGACATTTTTTTTTTGTCTAATTGGTAATATGGCCAATGCTGTGTACTGAATTTGATGAGGAGTTTGGGTTCCAGCAGGCAGCCCCTGTATGCTCAGATCGCCATGACTTACAGAAGAGGTCGGCTTTTCCCCACACAGCCATGGCTGTTTGTGGATTTGATAGTCCTCCGGGCAAACATAGTAATCTAGGCTAGCCAAACTGCATCTGGCTCACGTGTCCCTACATCCATAATGTTGGTTTCCATTACCTATGGTACGAATGTGATTTAATGGAATTTTAGTGGAATCCTGTTCATCAGGGCTATCCCAATATGAAAGACCTATAGGTAGCTGACAAATGTCTGGGTGGAGGGATGGCCACCAGGTCCCTCAGTGGGCTGTATTCGAGGTAGACCATACTTGTTGTCTAGTAGGATTTTTGATCAGCCATCGCTGCTGAACGGGCTGATGATGCTTAGGAATACTGGTGGCCAAGGGGAGAGTCTATAGCCTTATCCACATGGCGAACACACAGTTTGAAAGGTTTACCAGTCTTTTCCAGCTTCCAGCCAGAGTGGGGACATGGCGCAGGCTTGAGATGAGAGGCATTGATCCAGGAAGTGATTCCGTCTACCTTTACCACTGTAGGTGTTATAAGTAGCACCTGGTATGGTCCTTTACACCGGGGTTTCAGGAATGACACCTGATGTTGTCTTTAGTAGATGAGGTCTCTTACTTGATATTGATGTGGAGTCCCATCATACCCTGGTTGGTAGGAAGGGGCCAGATGTTTCAACAAGTACCACTGAGTTCTTTCAAGAGCTTTAAGTCTGTCAAGCAAGGGGGTGTGGAAGGGATCGTTAGGTCTTAGAGTTGGGGTTAGGTCCCTTACTGGAGCAGGGGCACCATAGAGAATTTCATAGGGGGTGAGGTTAGACAAAGAAACAGAGGGAGTATTTCTTGCATGAAACAGTGCAGAAGGCAGGAGCATAGTCCAATATTTTATGCCAGTTTCTAAGCTTAATTTCGTTAAGGTCACTTTAATGGTTCTTTTTATTTTTTTACCTGTCCTGAGCTCTGGGGTCTATAAGCACAATGTAACTTCCAATAAACCCCTAGAATTCTGGCTAACCCCTGTCTTACCTGGGCCATGAACGCCGGCCCATTATCAGACCCATATTACCTTAGGCAGGCAGAATCTTGGAAAAATATCTTTCAGGATCTTTTTGACCACCATTTGGGCCGGTTTTTCTTTTCTTTTCTTTTCTTTTCTTTCTTTTTTCTTTTTTTTTTTTTGGGGGGGGGATGCTTCAATCCATCCTGAAAATGTATCTACAAAGACTAGGAGATATTTAAGTCCATACATTGCTGGCTTAATTTCAGTAAAGTCAACTTCCCAATTCCCAGAATTGTCCTGGTCTGGTTCCTCATAGGTGCTTTCCTGCAAGAAGCTTGGAAGTGTAAGCATTAACCAATTGACAGACCCGACAGGCTTTTGTTACCCATTCAGTTCTTCCCTTTCTCTTTGAATCGGTTAGTGGAAAACTCTGTTCTTGATCCTTCAGAAATGCCTGCAATTTCCTTGAACCAAGGTGAGTGAGTTGATATACATTTTAACTTAGTGTAGGGCTTTCTGAAATTGCAGGCTAAGCTCAGTGAAGTTGAGGGTTCAGTGTCAGAGTCTTTGGGTGTTATCAAAAGCTTCCTGGTTCTCAGGGGTTCATTGGAAATGGGCATCTCCCTTTAGCACCGGGTATAAAGGAGCAGCTAATGATGCAAACCCAGGTATCCATAACCTGCAAAAGCCAGCAGTCCCAAGAAACTCTCTGAGTTGTCTGCTGTTAGATCTGTGTGGTATCTGCACAACAGTTTGTTTTCTTTGCTCAGTGAGCCATCCTTTACCACCCCTAAGTGAATAGCCCAGGAAGATTACTTCATGCTGGCAAATTTGGGCCTTTTTGGCAGAAGCTCTACACGCCAGTTTAGCAAGCTCAGATAATAGTGCTTGGGTCCCAGATTCACAGTTTTCCTTAGTGTTGGCTGCCAGTAGCAGGCCATCCACATGTTGAAGCAGGGTGTATAGTTCTGAAGTTGTTGAGATCTCTGTGGAGAGCTTCATCAAAGAGAGTGGGGGAGTTTTTGAACCCCTGTTCGAGTCTAGTCCAAGTTAGTTGACCAGACGTTCTGGTTTCTGGGTCTACCCACTCGAAAACAAACAGCAACTGACTATCTTTATGCAGAGGCAAGCAAAATAAAGCATCTTTTAAGTACAGAACAGTATACCATTTCTGCTCAGGTTTCAGAGTGCTAGGCAGATTGCACAGATTAGGTACCATGCTGTGAATGTCCTGCACTCTGTTGTTGATCTCTCGTAGGTCTTTAACAGGGTGATAGTCCCCGGTTCCTGGCATTTTTTAATGGTAGCAGGGGAGTGTTGCAGGCTGATTAACAGGGCCTTAGGACCCCTAAGATCAGATATTTCTGAATATGGGGCCTTATCCCATCTTTAGATTTTTGCCCAGAGTATATTTTTTTGACATTGATTGGAGAGGCTGAGGTTTTTAACTCCACTGTTATTGGAGGTTTTTTAATGGGCAGGCCTAAGCCATCAGTTTTTGTCCAGGCATCTGGGTAATATGTTATCCAATTCTGGGGTAACGTGCCTGTTTGATCAGTCTTGTGTGGTGTGAAGAGTTGATGTTCATCTTCTACTGACAGTTAAAGATGTGACTATAGGAGTTTTTACTGAAGGATTTATAATTTTCACTTTGGGGCCTTCAGGGATAAAAGTTATTCTGGCCCGGAGCTTGGTGAGCAGATCTCGGCCCATTAATAGGGCCGGGCATCTTGGGATTACTAGGAAGGAGTGATGGATTTTTCCTTTCCCCAGGTCCATGATCCTCTTAGTTGTCTATGCCCGATATTTACTGCCATTAGCCCCTTGAAATAGAGACCTTTTATTTGATGGAGGGCCCAATGGGGCTTTAAGGGCTGAGTATACTGCCCCTGTATCCACTTCAAAGTGTACTGGGGTACCCTCCACTTCAAAAGTTACCCTGAGCTCGGGAAGAGGATCTGAGCCCCGACTTTCTTAGTCATCCTCCAGAGTCAGAATGTCTGGCTGGTGTGGCTGTCTCATTCTCGGGCTCTTTTTGGCCCAGTGTCCTTTTTCTTTTGAGTAGGCATATTGATCTGAGGCCAGGGGTGGCTTTTGGCGTGTGCCCAGGTATCCCTTCCTGTATCCCTGTTTCTTAATTTCTGTCCTATTTTTTGTTGTGACCAGGACCTTAGTCAATGCATTAGTCTATCTTTTGCTTCTCGCATCCTCTCTTTGCTCCCTTTCTTTCTTCCTCCTTTGTTCCTTCTCTTCCTCAGTTTATCTCTTATAGTTTACTTTTTTAGGCTTCTCTGACTAAATCTCTCAAAGCCATATCTTGTAATCCATCTACGCATTGTAACTCTCTTTTAATATCCAGGGCAGCTTGCCCAATGAAGGCCATCATGACAGATGGCTTTTGATCCTCTGCCTGAGGATCGAAAGGAGTATATCTCCTATATGCCTCCATAAATCTCTCTAGAAACATAGAGGGAGATTTATCTATCAGGCCCTTGAATAATCTCTCTAACCTTGGCCCAATTAGTTGGTCACCTTAGCGGCTGCTTGGAGACCCGCTATTAGAGCCTGGCAATAAGTGGACGGATGCTACCTACCTTCAAACGTGTTGGTGTCCCAGTTCGGTTGGTTCAATGGGAAGCCGGCTTTGATGATGTGGGAAGAGGTGTCGGTCACCCATCTTGTCCGAGGATATTTTTTTTTTAGCTTCCAGAAGGTTTTTCTCTTGTTCCTCTGTCATGAAGAGAGTCTGTAGGAGTTGTTGGCAGTCATCCCAAGTAGGCAGGTGTGACAACGCCGGCAAGTTCTTTGAGTTCTTTTACCGGGGCCAGCTTTGTCCAGGGAAAAAGTGGCTTTGTGTGCTACCGGGTAGTAATCTGGAGGGCGCTGGGCCGGCCTAGCTTCCTCCAATGGTGGTGAGGCTGAGTCAGCAGCAAGGGAATCACTTAGAGGGTGTTGGGTATTGGGGGAAGAGGGTAGGGGATAAGGAGGGTGCGGAGAGTCTAGTTGAGTCTTGAGACTTAGGAAGAACAAAGGGTGGAGGAGGAGGAGCAGAGGGTTTGAGAGATAGAATCATGGGGGAAGGTGGAGGAGCGGGGGCAGGGAAAAGGAAAGGCTTCACAAATGGAGGAGGAGATTTGCAGAGGTCCTGCAAAGTTAAGATATATGGCTTTTGATCTGGATGGCTATGTGGCCCCAGTTGAAAGACAATATTTCTGACTTTTTGAATTAGTGGGGAGTAGAAAGTTTCTTTAGGGGCCATCCGACTCCAAAGGTGGGTCATTTTGAGGCACGGAGAGTCTGCCAGTTCCGGCGTTTTACTGAAATAGAAAGATTCTGAGCCCTTCAGTGGACTTTGGTCCACTGAACAAGAGTCAGGGACAGAGGCATTGAAGTGCTCTGTCCCATAATGAAAGATATACAAACAGTGAAAGCAATGACACACAACACAGACAAGACAAGACAATAAAGACAGGCAATGGACGTCTAATACTGAGACCAGGACTGATTAGCCAGCAAAACCTGATGTGCTGGCAAAACCGAATCCGAAACAAAAAAAATCACTGAGTCGAGGATACTATTGTTCCTCTATTTTCCGAATCCTCTGGGGGCATCCCCCAGGAACGTGACCTGTGGCTCGGTGACACGTCTGTCAGCCAGCATCTGAGAGAGCTCACGCTCATCACCGATAGCCATTTTGCAAAGACCTAACCTGAAACCTGAAACACGAAAGTGGTACCATACTTATCCTGATAGGAGCTCGTTGGGAGTCTTTCGTACACCACTGATGGATCTTGCTGGGGGTTTCAGATGTGAAGTTCTGGCAAGCATTGGAGGAAGAGACCACCAAGAGACTGTCTCATGCAATAGTATAGGGTTAATAGGGAGTACAGCATGCTGGGGCTCAGACCTCACTTGGATAGAGCAGAGAGCCCTGAAAGAGCTTAAGCAGAGCTTATATTCTTTTCATGGAGAGGACAGGGAGGGAAGTTTATTGATGGGTCCGGGCGACTGGTCAGTTTGTGAGCAAATGGGTGAGAGAGTACATTCTGCAGTTTGGCAGTTGGGGACAACATATTCTGGGAACAGGATTGGCAAACAGTTCTCAAGATTTCAACAGTGTTTTGTTAAGAATACAGAAAAATAGGAAGTGACAAGTACATATTTTATTCACCTTTCACCAAAGCCTAAAAGGAAAGTGAGCATGGATTACTAAAAACATCCATGTCCAGGTTGCCTAATGCTCTCAAATATCAATCATATTGGTGACTACATATTTGTTTCTTCCTAAGATTTTCTATTCAACCTCAACCCTGTTCAAAATATCTAATTCTATCACTCACTTTATACTTTGGCTGAATTCCTAATGTCTCTATTGATTTCTGCTTTCCTACATATTTATCCCAGTTCATCATTGTGATTGACTCTTCACATGGGCTGACATATGCATTCACTCTCTACCCGAAACCCTATTGCTAAAAAGCTTTTGGTATCAATCCTATACTAACTCTTCCTTCTAAACCTACCGATTATCTTCCTAATCCTACTGACTATCGCTTTTGGACTGGATGTTCTCTTCGACATTCAATCATCCAAGATACAAGGTCCTATGACGCTGTATGTTGAATTATCTGAGACACCTGTGCAGAACATAATTCAAAGCTAAGTATCCCAATCAAGGGCCAAATGCACTTCTGGGCTTCAAATTTTACCTAGATTTCTGTTTTTATACTTATATTTCACCTCTATATTCTTATTAACAAGGCAGGTTCCCAATACCATTATTCATCCTGCAGAATGATTACTAACATAAATCAAACATGTTATTAACCCTAACCATACACTGTTCACTCAATATAACTTTACAGAAGAGCAGGGACAGAGTTGGTCTTACAATACAGGAATGTAGGGAATCTTCCACCTGCTGGGAACCTCAAAAGTCCATGCAGAAATTATCCCTGGAGAAGATGTAGGCAGCTATGAAGGACCTAAGAGAGCAAAAGTCATCTTCCATGGCAAACAACCTGGGCAGGATGAAGGGTTGTGTCTGAATCAGCCTCTCTGATCTTAATGTAGAGAGGATGGAACAAACCAGGCCTGTGTGGAGAGCTATTGCCAGGTGAGTAGGGTGGATAAACTATTTGAACTTGTGAAAGTGTCACAGGAAGTAGGGGCAGCCTCCATCTCATGGGACCTATGGAAGCAACTGTTAGGACAAAGTGGTTGCCAAGGCAGTGACCTCATTCAGTTCCTGGAGGAAGTGACCTACCTCACTTCCTTGGGAAAAAACTCTCTGAACTTGGGGTCCAGTAAGCCAGTCACTCAGAGCCACTCTCAGTCCCAGTTCCAGTAGGCACACTTGTTTGGATTTACCAAGGACAGTGTCAGTCTTTCTTGGTACCTACTGATGTGAGGATGGCCAAATGCCAGCAGAGCTCTGAAGAGGGCCCTTTCCTCAGAAAGCAGGTAGTGGCTCACCACTGGCACCTGACAACGTCACAGAGTTGACCAAGGAGACAAGATCTGAGACAGGACAGGCCATTTCCGGAAAACATACTAAGACCCACCAGTCAGAGGATACTCCGGATAGTCACAGACCTACTTGGGGGAAGGACATGACTTTGTGGGTGTGGGTGGGAGTTTATGGTTTTGTCTCATGTTCTGAGAATAGGGAGGAAAGGCGGTTTGTTTGGTTTGGAGGGGACTGTTTCTAGTAAGTCGTTTGACAAGATGAGTGTTTCTATGTCTGTATGTCCCACTGTGTTCGTGGTTGTAGACATTAGAGAAGAGAATGCATCAATGGATGTGTCCTGTCTAGTAGAAAGCTTCACAGCATTCATCCTGCCCAATTAATGAATGGACTTTGGCTTGCCTTATGGATGGGTAACACCTACTATCTTCCTAAGTTCCTGTTTTCTTCCTGAATTTGGGCCACTCTCCAGAATAGGCTCATGGTTTTGTGTCCAATATATGTGCAATCTCCAAGCTCTGTGATATGGCCATGTACTGGATAGCTTAAGGGATTGGGGGAATATCAGAAAACTCAGATATCAGTGTGACCAAAAAAGTCTAAGTGGAGAAACCCTGCTTTGGGCCATTTGCTTACCTATTGTTCTGTTGCCCTGAATTTCAGGAAGGTCTTTGCCTCAGGCCACCCCTTTGGGACACCTGAAGAAAACAGTTTTCAAATGGAAATTAATGGGCATCACCTGTACCTCTTTGCTTAATTGCTTTGGAAAGGGATGTTTGTGAATCAGCCTCTTGGCCATGTGTGAGGCTGTGGCTTATATTCTCAGCACCTGATGGATCTAAAGAAAGATTCCATGTGTGCTTCCAAAACCAAAATGGCCCAAAAAGCACTCTTTGTGGATGAAGTCTCTCGCCTTTCTCTATAAGGTTCCTGACATCCATCTAGTTAGAATAGGGATTCTTTGTGTCAAATGAGTTCTTCAAAACTCTGCAGTGGCAAGTCTTTAGGTGCTTGTGTTTTTTCATGACACCAATTCAGATAAAAAATCTAAACCCGACAGTCAGTAGGCCTCAAATTGGAGAAGCAGAGCAGTATTTACGTCAGGCCTATGGTCACTCCTGGTTCTCAGGAAGGGTGTCCAGGCAACCCTGACTGTAGGCAAATGAGGGGCTAGGAAGGTTATTTTGTACACTGTCTTGGGATGAGTCCCTCATGGAAAACTCCAGCCACAGGTTATGATGAGTGTCTATATGGAAAAAGATGAGGGCTTTGTGGGAGTGTTTTGGTTTTAATTGTGGGGATTTGTGTGGCGGTTGGAAGTGATGACTGGTTCTACCTGGGTTTGAACTCTGGTGTCATTCCTTTAGAGTCTGAGTTCTGGAACTGATCTCAGAGAAATATTGCCATGAATTGTGTTCGGATTTTAGGAGGCCACGCATGGGATTCGCCCTTGGAAACTGAGATCAAGGACCAGGTTTGTTTTCCACAGAGCCTGAGAATCTCAGCCAGGATATCACAAGATTTTTTTCTGAAAGATTAGGCATCCATAGTTGAGAGTCAAAACACCCATGGACGTCACATTGTAGACCTTAATGGGCCTGGATGCATATGAGCCTTTTTCCACTCAATGGGAAGACTTGCCTGTGAGAGTACTCCACAGCTTTCATTGAAATGACCTTCTTCACCATTTTATGGTTCCTGAATTAACTGAAACCCACAGTGCCTCCAACTTCATCCATGAAAAATTGCTAGTTAAATACCATGAAATTTTTGAAATTCCCTTAACCAGGTGGTACTGGAGAGCCTTTGGATGTCTTGTTGCTGATCATGAGTGTACCATAGAATGCCTAGATTGTCTGGGTTTCATGAAAATGGTGTAGAACAAAGATGCCAGTAAGTTGGATCCTGCAGAGTAGTGGGCCTATTGCAGTGGTGGGCAGGTGTGTGATAATACATCTGTGGTGTGGCCATGAGGATTTGCCATTGCCTTCCAAATGGCTTGTGAGTGACATGGTGCAGCCAGCAGGCCCTTCTATGTAAAGGCATCTTTTTATATGGAGAGGTTTCAGGGCAAATTTCAGAGTCAGATTGCTATGGACAAGGGGGCAAGCTCTGTGGGATAGAAGCCTGGTTGGTGCATTCTCCTGCAGACTCTGACCAACCACAAGTGACAGAACTCCCTCCAGCACTGGGTCCCAGTTGAACTCATTGTATTTCATGAAGCAAAAACCAAAATCGCAGTGCAGCAGCAAGAAACACCACTAAAAGTTTAGGATGACAAAATGTCTTCACAGTCCACACTGGGAGACACTTAGGACCCAGTGGCCACAGTTTACCTACAACGAGAAAATTCAGAACTGCTGCCTCATGTTCACTAGAATATAAGAAACCATGTCCTCCAGGTCACACAGATGCAGACCCAGCTTTGATGGTCCCACTAGAAAGGAAGCTAAAGGTCCTTACAACAACATATATTTCAAGTGCCCAACCTCAGAGGAAGTGTCTCAAAAAGTCTTTAGGCCAGCAGAGCTCCATGTTTTGTGAGTGTTTTCCTGTTAGATCTGGACACAAGAGAAGACCACTGACACCAATAAAAATTAAATTAAATTAAGCTTATTATTTCCACTGGCCATCCTGCCTCTCCCTCCCAAAATGGCGGGAACAAGACAGCAACCCCAGCTTTCCTACAGCCCAGCTTCATGGACCAGAAATTTACACAAAATGGGCATTACATTTAACAGAACTCTGACAAGCATCACACTAAAGGTAGTTTATATATATATATATATATATATATATATATATATATATATATATATATATATATATATATTTTTTTTTTTTTTTTTGCTGTCCCTACATCAGAATTTATGAGGGCCATTAGAGCCTCAGAGAGGGTTGTTGTATGGCCAGGGAGGGCAAATATTTATGATATGTCACTAAAGTTTCAGAGAGGGCTGCTATCAGGTCGGAGAGCCAGACATGGCTCAGTTCAAAAACTGGCAGGCATTCCAAGCAGGTTCAGAATTTTCAGTAATTTATGGTAAAGCCAAAATTATCTTTTCATGGCTTTTTGGCAAGATGGCTTCCAATTTTAATAAAAGATCAGGTTGGGTCTATCATTCCCCCCTTTTCTCTGTGTCCGTTTCAAATCTTTGATAGATTAGGGGTAGAGCACTGAGGAAATTTTAATCCCTCAGGTAAAAGTCTCCAAATTTTTAGAACTCACCCAAAACCAGTCTCCCTGATTTTACCTGACTTAATTAATTACTTATATTGATTGTCTATTTATATTTGGCTCCATTGTTGTAATAAGAGAGGCGTCACCCATTTTGGCTTCTTCTGAGCTGAGAGAGGATGACGTGAGTAGGCATGGTGTGAGAGACATGAGTTGCCTTTTAGAAGTAGTTGAGGGACATGAGTTGCCTTTTAGAAGTCAGTTCGGTTTGAAGTCTGGTTGGGGAAGAACAGGTTGTAAAGTCATCTGGGGATTGGTTATTACATGAGAGAAACAAAAACCATGAGTACTGAATAAATGTTGCAGCAGCTGGAACATGCCACTGTATAGAAGTTCCCTCTCCAGTCTTTAATATCCCCAGTTATAAAGACTGTCAATTTAATATTTAACTTTTAGTATTAGAGTTGTCCCTCCCCATAAGATATAGTTTAATAATTTAGTGTCATCTGATCTTGCAAAATCCTTTTACCAGTATGACCTCTGTGTCTAATAGAGAAACCTTTAATTTTGATACTCAGGACTGGATAATCGTACTAGCAAACACCAAGCTTACCTGTGTAGGTTAGGAATATATTTAGGCCTTAAACTGAAAATTTCTGACTCTGGCAGCTCTTCTTGATAGTCTCTTTTAATAAGTATCAGGCATTCCTGTCAGAGAATCCTTCTTTGTAGCCTCCAGTCTTACTTATTTTGGGAGGCTAACATAAAGTGTGTACCTTAAAATATTATTATTATTATTATTATTATTATTATTATTATTATTATTCAAAATGTCCAGGAATGGCTGTATTTTGGTTTTCACTGTCTTTGTAAGTGTTTAAGATGAAGCATTCAAACTGACTTTTGTTTCTATCTATTGTTAACAGTCAGGTGAGCTTTTATGGGAGTCATAAACTGGGTAAACTTGAGAGCACTTTCTCAGTTCTGCTAGAGCCATTTGCGTTAGGTGGGTCCAGGTCTCTTTTGACCATGTGGCTTCCCTCGGAAGCATCAGGGATTTCTTTCTTCTCTGATGACTCTTCTCTTCATAGCAAATGCACTGATTGGCTTTCTGTCCTCCAGTGGTCTCATTAATCTCCCTGATGGGGAGTTTTTATAGCCCAGAGTTGCAAAACTCTTTAGAGAAGTCCCCTGTTCCCTGGATTCAGACTGACTCAGAGGGCAAGAGCCAAATATTGGTTTCCTTGGCCCTTTTCAATTAATTTTAATTTAAAATCCTAATCTTAAACATCTATCAAATAAATTTTAACAGCCTGATATTAAGAGCACCAGGCTTTAATGTCTATAACTTTATAATTATTTATCTTTTTATTAATTGGGATCTGTATTATTCTGTCTGTCTTGTAGGTGATAACTTACCCTCTGAAATTAACCCATGTTTTGTTCTTAAAGCAACACTTCTTTAAAACACTAACAGGGAATCTTTAGATCACATATAAGAAAATTACAAAATAAAATTTTTTAACAACAGTAAAAATACTTAGTTCGTTTAATAGCTACCCTGAATTTTTTGGCTGAGTCATACATTATATCCCCTGTTTGAGACCCTAGGAATCTTGACATTAAAAAAGAACTTTTAACATAACTTTAAAGAAATAAAATCTGACCTACTGCTTTTGTATTCATTCTCACATGAAATAAGATGGGACACACAGCCTTATCTCAGGTAAGGCAGGGCTTTTAATAAATCTTAAGTGTTTTAGTTCTAAAGCTGATCTTTATTTTTTAAATATTATTTTAAAAAGTTTACATAAATTGTTTGAGGTCACATGAACATTAGCTAACACCATATAAAATCACTTTAAAATATGAATTAAACAAATGCTGAAAGTTTTTAACCTTTACATAGATTAGGCTCTCATTAACATAAAGTACATTTAAATTGTTCCCCAATGTAAAAAGTAAGATTAAACTTTACATATCTTATTGATAACAGGTGAATAAATCCCCATAAAACTTCAGAACACCAGCTTGATATAATGCTCTTTTAAAATTTTTACCTTACAGACTTGCATACCTGTAAGATATGAGCACATTAGTAGCATCACAATTACATTGATGTTTCTACATTAACCAAGTTTAGCTTTTAAAGAAATGGCAGTACAGTGCTCTAAAATAACAGTTCTAATTTAATCAGTTGTTTAATTTCTATGGTTGCTTGCACAAGAAAAAATAAAACTTAATAAACACAATGTTATGGGTAAACTTATGTTTTAAGAAATTTTTGTCTCTTTAACACATGATTGATTTTTACAAACTTTAACAGAATTTAGTCAAACTTATACAGACGTTAGTAAGTCAATCAGATATCTAACAAAAGTACTCGTGAATGAGTAATCCCATATCAAATTTACATTACTTATTTATCAAAATATTAGACACATGTATTGAAGAGTGTAAACCATTTTTATGTTGAAGGAAAAGTCCTAGAACCAAGGCATATTAGACATTTTGTAGATATTAATATTTTATCAGATTTTTGAATACCTTGAAAAACTTGAAAGCTTAAATTTAAAGACATTTATTTTTATCTGTTTATCAAATTTAATTGAATTATTTAAAATCGTGAATTGAAGATCTTTAGATCCACTTTTTAAAATTTGTTTTTATGAGTGCTTTTTTTTAATGAGTGCTCCTTATATATATTAATTTGTATATCATATATAAAATATATGGACATATGTATATATAGACATACAACACATAACAAAATTGAGCACACATAATAATAGTAAAGGCCTTGTAGCTTTTCGCAGGTGAAATCTCCATTGCAATGTTTCAAAAAGTCCACAGTTGGTCAAAGATAGTACTGATCAGAAAAACATTAACCTAGGTCTGTATGATCAAAATCATGATCTCAAAAAAAAATAAAGTATCTAAGGAAAAAAATAAGAGTCCTAGAAAAAATGACTGGCCAGTAATTAGTAAATACCATACAATTTACCTTTTTTTCTCTTAGGCCTCAGATCAGTCTCCTACTAAGCTTGCAGGCTTCTTTCATTTGCCTTTCAAAATAAGTCATGGCTGAGGTCTGGAAGGAGCAGGAAAAAACTGCTTTTCTGAGCAGACACCTCAGGCCTAAGGCATTTTAACCATAATTTTCAGGTTCGGATGTTGAAAATTATGGTACAAGTTTAAGATACAATTCACAAAATTTTATATCTTTACATCTTGTTTTGTCAACAGATATCATACTATGATTTACAATCCTTGTCCAGATTAATGCTCTCGAACACATAGTGATATTTTCACAGGCTACCCAATTCAAAATTGGTGAAAAATAAAGACTGAATGATTGGGAAGTTACTTGCCAATTTGGAAGTAGAGTTCTTTAGTTTTCCATCCTAAGTATTTAAGTTCTCTGGCATGAATTATCTGAAATCATAAACTAAACCATTACCTAAACCCGACTTTTAACTGCAAGATTTTGCAATGCTTCAAAAACCCATTCAAATACCAGATTGTTACAAGAAAACATCATAATTTAGACACACATTCAGCTAAGATCATTCCCAAGAAACAATTTATAATATCAACACATTATTGCACATGTCTTAAAGGGCCAGAAACAAAGACACAAGACAGACAGAAAGAAGGTCCAGACTATGGCTGTCAGACAGAATCCTTTAAACCTGAGCAGATAAGAAAAAAAATCTCCTACACCAGTGGCACCATAGATGTCCACAAGGGGGGGGCAGATGTTTTAACAGAGGGCAACCTGAAATGTACAATTAAGGGTCTCCATGGTGACTTTAATGCATTTAGTGTCCCCTTTTTCTTTTTCTCTTTTTTAACAAGACAGTGGTGGCATAATCCTTACAGTGCAGGGAAGGAAGGAGGGAATTCCCTGAAGCAACAGGGCTTCAGCAGCTGCTGGGAGTCCCTCAGTCCCTCCTTTTACTTACAGGATTATCTCCTCTGGTTCGGTTCCACCCCAAGCATGTTCCATCTAGTAACATTTCAGTAGTCAGCTCTAAAAATGTTCCGGGACAGGGGGTGGGGGAGGGATTTATCAAAATTTGTAACTTAAGTTCGGCTCCTGACCTTGAAGCCAATTAATGCCAATTTAATAATGAGAACAAGGTTTTTAGAAAAAGAAAAAGGGAGGTTTATTGCTTTGGTAACAAAGAAGAAACACAGGGAACCCTGCCCAGAGGTTGTGACTCTCTTGATCTGGAGGGCCAAGGGGTTTTAATGGAGTTTCACTTGTTAACCTGGGAGATACTCAGTTCTTAGGTCCCCAGCAGGCATTGCCCTCTGCAGTGGTTATACTCCAGGCAGCCAGCTAGGAGCTTCTCTCATCCTGCTTAACAAAGGGGGGTAAAGTTCATCGCAGTTCCTTAAAACAGAGTGGGAAAGAATATCAGGCTTACTTTCTTTGTTACCCATTTTCACGTCCAATATACTTATGTTTTTACCACAGAAATCACAGAACAAAACACACAAAACAAACAAGAAAAACATATAGAACACAGAACAAAACACAAAATACAGAAACCCGAACTTGAAACAAAAAACATAGGAGCAATGCAACGTCTTGCTAAAGCTCCGAAGTAGGACCACGTACATGCCAGTCATCACATCTCTACCATTCCAGATGAATTCCCTACAGAACAGAACAGAGGACAGAACGATTCTCATTACTGTACCGAAAACGAGTATATGTGAGCCTCCCCAGGACACCTCTATGTCATCAGAACAGATCTCCGTTAAACGGATATCAGATGTTATAAAGGTGCCACTTAATTTTTGAGGCCTCCTCCACCAGGTGATTGCTAATAGTTTTAGTGCGGTGGTTCACCGCAGTGCTCCTGGGACCTAACGCTCACTCCATGACCTTGGAACAGCTCAAGATGTGCACCCACTAGAGTGGCTCTCCAGCCCGGAGCCCTGAAGGGAAGGCCAGATTCAGATTTTCCAGCAGTCTGGTCTTGTGATCTGGTCGGCAGGGTCATCTTGCTGGGGAACTCAAAAAAATTAGATGAGGACACAAAAAAAGAACACTGACTCCAACTAAAATCAAATTGAGGCAAGCTTATTATGTCAACCAGCTGCGCTGCCTCTCCATCCCCAAACGGCAGGAACAAGACAGCAACCCTGCCTTTCCTACAGCACAGCTATATAGCCCAGAAAGTTACACAAAATGGGGGTTACAGATAACAGAACTTTGACAAGCATCACAAAAATGGTAGTTCATTTATTTATTTATTTATTTTTTGGTGGCCCCAATATCAGAAATTATGAGGACAAATAGAGCCTCAGAGAGGGTCGTTGTCTGGCCAGGGAAGGCCAAAATTTATGATGTGTCACTAAAGTTTCAGCGAGGGCTGCTATCTGGTCAGAGAGTCAAGCATGGGTGAATTCAAGGCAAGGGCAGGCATTCCAAGCAGGTTCAGAATTTGCAGTTATTTATAGTAAAGCCAAAATTAACTTTTTATGGCTTTGTGGCAAGATGGCTCCCAATTTTAATAAAAGATCAGGTTGGGTCTATCAACCCGTGTCCCTTACTTTTGGAAACTACTCTACCACCTCCAAGGTTGTGAACTCCTGAGCATTTTCCAGTACAGATATGTATTCACAGATTTTCTAACTCTTCTACTCTAATTGTGTCTTACTTGGGGCAAAGATAATTTCAAGGTATTGTGCTGGATGAGAGTGGAAAAATTTTTGTGCAGCACATATTTGCATACACATTGGATTCATTATCTAATTTTCCATTCAAAATACTGAATCCATGACACTAACCAAAACCAGACTAGACTCTGACTACTAATCCTAATATGATCGAGAAAAACAACCCAAAGAGAATAGAAATAGAAGCAGTTCAGAGTAGGCATGGTGTATAGTTAGACTTGCCTTTTGCCTGATAAAGTGTTGGTGTTATAAATCTAGTCAATTTTTAATTGAAATAGTTCTCCATGTGTTTTTAAAGTTAACAAATATGTGAATTCCTGTCTCCCTTTCTCTGAAGCCTATTCAGCACATGTATTTTTTAGGTTCACATATAGAATCCTACATGGTATCACACATACATTCTTATGAGGTGGCTGACTTGGCAGATACAAATCGTAAAAAGAGATCACTCCTCCTAAACACTGTTTTAACAGAAAATCCAATCTATGGGTTTGCTTCCTAGTTGAACAACATTATACATAAATAAAAGTTCAGTAAAATAAATACTTTTGTATCTGTGAAAGATATATATTTCATGATGAATTTCGATTGGCATATGTATTGCTAATTTTTAATGTTCCTGTGTGTGTTTTGTGTGTGAGTGTGTGTATATGTATATATATATATATATATATATATATATATATATATATATACACACACACACTCTCCAGATTTTTCAAAATATGAAATATATATGCCTTATTATACACTCCCCACATTCATTCATGTTCATGTATGTGGATTTATAATAAACTTTTCACAAGATTATTCTCAAAAATATTCATCCACCTGAAATACATATTTGTCTCCTAGTACTGAAAAATAACTTTAGTGAATGGTGCACACAAATCCTAATATTTCTACAGTATCTGACCCAGTTTAACATTAATGCAAGTAGATTCCTATGTGACAAGTTGTGTATTTTGACGTTCATTTTTATGCAACACTAGTACATTACTATTTCTTCAGTTTATGCACATCATAAGATATATATTTATCCACAAGTTCATAAATTTATAGACATTTGTTTCACTTTCAATTACTTCCTGCTTCAGAACACATGTATTCCTCCAGGTTTCTTTTTTTTTAAATTTTTATTGTTGGTTGTTCAAAATATTACATAGCTTTTGATATATCATATTTCACACTTTGATTCAAGTGGGTTATAAACTCCCATTTTTACCCCGCATACAGATTGCAGAAAAATATCTGTTACCCATCCATTGATTTACATATTGCCATACTAGTGTCTGTTGTATTCTGCAGCCTTTCCTCTCCTCTACTATCCCCCTCTTCTTCCCTCCCCTCCCCTCTTCTCTCTCTACCCTCTCTACTGTTATTCATTTCTCTCCCTTGTTTTTTTTCCTCTTTCCCCTCACTTCTTCTTGTATGCAATTTTGTATAACCCTGAGGGTCTCCTTCCATTTCCATGCAATTTCCCTTCTCTCTTCCTTTCCCTCCCACCTCTCATTCCTGTTTAATGTTAATCTTCTCAGGCTCTTTGTCCCTACTCTGTTATTAGTTACTCTCCTTATATCAAAGAAGACATTTGGCATTTGTTTTTCAAGGACTGGCTAGCTTCACTTAGCATAACCTGCTATAATGCCATCCATTTCCCTGCAAATTCTATGATTTTGTCATTTTTTAATGAAGAGTAATACTCCATTTTGTATAAAAGCCACATTTTTTTTATCTATTCGTCTATTGAAGGGCATCTAGGCTGGTTCCACAGTCTTGCTATTGTGAATTGTGCTGCTATGAACATCGATGTAGCCGTGTCCCTGTAGCATGCTCTTTTTAGGTCTTTAGGGAATAGACCGAGAAGGTTAACAGCTGGGTCAAACGGTGGTTCCATTCCCAGCTTTCTAAGAAATCTCCATACTGCTTTCCAAATTTGCTGCACCAATTTGCACTCCCACCAGCAATGTACAAGTGGACCCTTTTCCTCACGTCCTCACTAGCACTTGTTGTTGTTTGACTTCATAATGGCTGCCAATCTTACTGGAGCAAGATGATATCTTAGGGTGGTTTTGATTTGTATTTCTCTGACTGCTAGAGATGGTGAGCATTTATTCATGTACATGTTGATTGATTGAATGTCCTCCTCTGAGAAGTGTCTGTTCAGGTCCTTGGCCCATTTGTTGATTGGGTTATTTGTTATCTAATTGTCTAATTTTTTGAGTTCTTTGTATACTCTGGATATTAGGGCTCGATCTGAAGTTTGAGGAGTAAAGATTTGTTCCCAAGATGTAGGCTACCTATTTACTTCTCTTATTGTTTCTTTTGCTGAGAAAAAACTTTTTAGTTTGAGTAAGTCCCATTTGTTGAATCTAGTTATTAACTGTTGTGCTATGGGTGTCATATTAAGAAATTTGAATCCCGACCGCACAGTATGTAGATCATAGCCAACTTTTTCTTGTGTCAGACACTGTGTCTCTGATTTGATATCAAGCTCCTTGATCCATTTTGAATTAACTTTTGTTCATGGCAAGAGAAAGTGATTCAGTTTCATTTTGTTGCATATGGATTTCCAGGTTTCCCAGCAACATTTGTTGAAGCTGCTATCATTTCTCCATTGTGTGCTTTCAGCCTCTTTATCAAATATAAGATAGTTGTAGTTTAGTGGATTGGTTTCTGTGTCCTCTATTCTGTACCATTTGTCCAACCGCCTGTTTTGGTACAGTACCATGCTGATTTTGTTACTATTGCTCTGTTGTATAGTTTGAAGTCTGGTATCACTATACCGCCTGATTCACAGTCTTTTCATGAGACTTCATTCCAAACGCATTATTTTCTATTTCCATAATCACCTTTGAAGCAAAACTCACATACACGTCATGATCAACCATAACCCTAATATTACCATTAGATGTATAACTGGTTGGAATGAAGGATTGTACATCAATATAGATTTTCTGTATATTTTCAGATATCAATTCAATCCATTATTTAAAGTTGGAAAAAGTTATATTATTTGTTCACAGTATGGTCTATTCATGCATTATGTCTATATTCATAGACACAGGGTACACCTTTTTATACCCCCAATACTTATTTATACATCTTCAAAATATTGCTCCCAGAAATGGTGGAAGAAATACTCATATCACCTGATGTACATATACATTTTATCAAATAATATTCTGGACACAATTACAAAGATCACACTTAAGTTTGTACCAAAGCCTAAATGGAAAGTGAGCATGGATCACGAAAAACATCCATGTCCAGGTTGCCTAATGCTCTCAAATGTCAACCCGATTGGTGACTACATATTTGTTTCTTCCTAAGATTATATATTCAACATCAAGCCAGTTGAAAATGTCTAATCCTATCACTCAGTTTATACTTTGCCTGATTTCCTAATGTCTCTGTTATTATCTGCTTTCCTTCATATTTTCCCCAGTTCATCATTGTGACTGACTCTTCACATGTGCTCACATTTACACTCACTCTGTACCCAAAATCCTATTGCTAAAGATTTTTTGGACCAAATCCTATATTCACCCTTCTGACTAATTCCTAATCCTACCGACTATCCCTTTTTGAGTGGATGTTCTCTTCGACATTCAATCATCCAAGGTACAAGGAACGCTACCATTGTATATTGATTAATCTGAGACATCTGTGCAGAATATAATTCAAAGCTAAGTATCCCAGTCAAGGGCCCAAAGACCTTCTGGGCTTCAAATTTTACCTAGATTTCTGTATTCATACTTATATTACACTTATATTCCTATGAATATTTCAGGTTCCCAATACCATAATTCATCCCGTAGAATGATTCCTAACCCAAATGGAACATGATATTAACCCTAACCATACACTGTTCCCTCAATCTAACTTTACGAAAGAGCAGGGACAGAGTTGGTCTTACAATACAGGAATTTAGAGGATCCTCCACCTGCTGAGAACCTCAAAGGTCAACAAAGAAATGATCCCTGGAGAAGATATAGGCAGCTATGAAGGACCTGTGAAAGCAAAAGTCATATTCCATGGCAAACAACTTGGTCAGATGAAGGGATGTGTCTGAATCAACATTTCTCTTCTTAATGTATAGAAGATGGACCAAACCAGGCTTGAACTCTGGTGTGATTCCCCTTACAGACTGAGTTCTGGAACTGACATCAGAAAAATATTGCCATTAATTGTGTTAGGATTTTAGGAGGCAACGCATGAGAGTCGCTCTTGGAAAGAAAACTGAGATCTAGGAACAGGGTGGCTTTCCACAGAGCACTGGGAATCTCAGCCAGAATATCACATGATTTTATTTTGAAATACATGGCAGCCATAGTTGACAGTCAAAACACACATGGACCTCACATTGTAGACTGCAATAGGCCTGGCTTCATGTGACCTATTGGCCACTTTTTGGGAAGCCTTGCCTGTGAGAGTTCTCCAGAGTTTTCATTGAAATGAGCTTCCCCACCATTTAATGGTTCCTGAATGAATTGTAACCCACAGTGCCTTCAACATCTTCCTTGAAAAACGGCTAGATAAATTCCATGAAATTTTTGAAATTCCCAAGACCAGGTGGCACTGGAGAACCTTTGGATGTCCTGTTGCTGATCATGAGTGTACCAGACAGTGCCTTGATTTACTGGGTTTCATGAAAATGGTGTAGAACAGATTTGCCAGTAAGTTGGAGCCTGCTGATTAGTGGGCCTAGAGCAGTGGTGTGCAGGTGTGTGATAATACATCTGTTGTGGGGCCATGTGGATCTGCCATTAGCTTCCAAATGGCTTGTGATTGACATGGTGTAGCCAACAGAAGCTTATTTGTAAATGCATCTTGTTATATGGAGAGATTTCAGGGCAATATTCAGAATCATGTTGCTATGTATAAGGGGGCAAGCTCTGTGGGATATTAGCCTGGTTGATGCATTCCCCTGCAGACCCTGACCCAACACACGTGACAGAACCCGCTCCAGCACTGTGTCCCAGTTGAACTCCTTGTATTTTGTGGAGCAAATATGAAATTCCCAATGCAGCAGGAAGAAAAACCACGAAAAGTGGAGGACGAAAAAATGGCTTCACTGTCCACACGGGGAGACACTTAGCCCACAGTGGCCACATTTTACCAACAAAGAGCGAATTCAGCACTGCTGCCTCATGTTCATTGGAAAAGAAGAAACCATGTCCTCCAGGTCACATAGATGCAGACGCAGCTTTGATGGTCTCATTAGAAAAGAATCTAAAGCTCCTGACAACAATATATATTTCAAGTGTCAAACCTCAGAGGCAGTTCCTCAAGAAGTCTTTAGGCCGAAAGAGCTCCATGTTTGTGGAATGTTTACCCTGTCCCTTATTTTTGGAAACTATTCTACCACATCCAATGTTGTGAAACCCTGAGCATTTTCCATTCCATATATATATTAACAGATTTTTTTACTCTTCTCCTCTATTTGTGTGTTATTTGGGGCAAAAGTAATGTCAAGGCATTATTCTGGATGAGAGTGGGAAGATTGTTTTGTAGCACATATTTGCATACACATTGGATTCATTTTCCTATTTTCCATTCGAAATACTGCATCCCTGACACTAATCCATACGCTACTAGACTCTGACTACTAATCCTAATATGATAAGGAAAACACCAAAACAGAATAGAAATAAAAAATTTCAAAAGAGGCATGGAGTATAATTGGACTTGCCTTTTGCAGGATAAAAGGCAGCTGTAAAAAATCTAGTAAATTTTTAATTGAAATAGTTCTCCATGTGTTTTAAAGTTAACAAATATGTGAATTTCTGTCTCCCTTTCTCTGTACCCTCTTCAGCACATGTATTTTTATATGCACATATAGAATCCTACCTGGTATAACACGTACATATTTGTGAGGTGGCTGACTTGGCAAATACAAGTTGTGAGAAGAGATCACTCAGCAGAAACACTGTTGGAAGTGAAAATTCACCCTATGTTTGAGCTTCCTAAGAGATCAAGATTATACATAAATCCATGTTCAGTAAAATAAATATTTTTTCATCAGTGGATGATATATATTTCATGATGAATTTCGATTGGAATATATATTGCTAATTGTTAATGTCTCAGTGGTTTTATATATATATATATATATACACACACACTCTCCAAACTATTCAAAATATGAAATATATGATCTACATATACATTTTATCACAGCAAGATTCTGGACAAAAAATGCAAAAGACACAATATGATGGTATCAAAGCCTAAATGGAAAGTGAACATGGATTACTAAAAACATCCATGTCCAGGTTCCCTAATGCTCTCAAATGTCAATCATATTGGTGACTACATATTTGTTGCTTCCTAAGATTATATATTCAAACTCAACCCTGTTGAAAATGTCTAGTCCTATGATTGACTTTATACCTTACCTGATTTCCTAATCTCTCTAATGATATCTGCTTTCCTACATATTTTTCCAAGTTCACCATTGTTACTGACACTTCACATGTGCTGACATTGACATTCACTCTCTAAACAAAACCCTATTGTTAAAGAACTTTTATTCCAAATCCTATACACACTCTTCTTCCTAAAACTTCCAACTATCTTCCTATTCCTACCTACTATCCCTTTTTGACTAGATGTTCTCTTCAACATTCAATCGTCCAAGGTACAAGGTCCTATGCCATTGTATATCGATTTATCTGAGATATCTTAGTAGAATGTAATTCAAAGTAAAGTATCCCAATCAAGGGCCCAATGCCCTTCTGGGCTTCAAATCTTACTTAGATTTCTGTTTTCATACATATATTTCACCTCTATATTTTTATAAATCTTAAAGATTACCAATATTATAATTCATCCAGCAGAATGACTCTTTACCCAAATCAAAAATGTTATTAACCCTAACCATACACAGTTCCCTCAATCTAACTTTACAGAAGAGCAGGGACAGAGTTGGTCTTAAAATACAGGAATGTAGGTGGTCTTCCTCCAGCTGAGAACCTCAAAGGTCCATGAATAAATGATCCCTGAAGAAGATGTAGGCAGATATGAAGGACCTGAGTGAGCAAAAGTCATCATTCATGGCAAAAACCTGGTCAGGATAAAGGGTAGTGTCTGAATAAGCCCCTCTTTTCTTAATGTAGAGAAGATGGACAAAACCAGGCCTGTGTGGAGAGCTGTTCCCGGGTGCCTATGGTTGATATTGCATTCTAACTTGTGAAAGTGTCACAGGAAGTAGGGGCAGCCTCCATCTCATGGGACCATTGGAAGCAACTATTAGGACAAAGTGGTTGCCAAGGTAGTGGCCTCATTCAGTTTCTGAAGAAAGTGACCTCACCACACTTCCTTGTTGATGGAACTCTCTGAGCATGGGATCCAGGAAGCCAGGCACCCAGAGCCAGTCCCAGTCCCAGTCCCAGTCCCAGTGGTCTCACTTGTTTGGATTTAGCATGGACAGATTCACTCTTTCTTGGTACCTACTGATATGAGGATGGCCAAATGTGAGAAAAGCTCTGAAGAGGGGTCTTTTCTGAGAAAGCAGGTAGTGGCTCACCGCTGACTCTTGACAACTTCACAGAGTTGGACAAGGAGATCAGTTCTGAGACAGAACAGGTCATTTCAGGGGAACATAGTGTGGCCCACCAGTCAGAGGACACTCCAGATTGTCATAGACCTAGTTGCAGGAAGTAGGTGACTTTGAGGGTGTGGGTGTGAGTTTGCGGATTTTGTCTCATGTTCTGAGAATAGGTAGGAATGGCGGTTTGTTGGGTTTGGAGTGAATAACTTCTGTTCATGTATGTGGATTTATAATCAACTTTTAACAAGATTATACTCAGAAATATTCATTCACCTGAAATACATATTTGTTTCCTAGTACTGAAAACTAACTTCAGTGAATGGTGCATATAACTCCTAATATTTCTACAGTAACTGACCCAGTTTAACATCAATGCAAGTAGATTCTTATGGGACATGATATGTGTTTTGGAGTTCGTTTTAATTCAACACTGGTACATTACTATTTCTTAAGTTTATGCACATTACAGTATATATATTTCATTCACAAGTTCACAAATTTATAAGCATTTATTTCACTTTCAATCACTTCCTGCTTCAGAAAACATGTATTCCTCCATGTTTCTTGACTGGTCTTTTCATGAGACTTCTTTCCAAACACATTATTTTTGATTTTCATAATCATTTTGAAGCAAAACTCACACATTCTTCATGAAAAGCCATAACCCTAATATTACAATTAGACGTATAACTAGTTGTTATGAATGATTCTATATCAAAATATGATTTCTTATATATTTTCAGTTATCAATTCAATCCATTATTTAAAGTGGAAGCAGTTATATTATTTATTAACTGTATGGTCTATTAATGCATTATCTCTCTATTCATAGACAAGGGGTACACCTATTTTACCTTAGATACTAATTTATACATCTTCAAAATATTCCTAAAAGAAATGGTGGAAGAAATACTCATGTCACCAGATCTACATATACATTTTATCACAGTAATATTCTAGACAAAAAAAAAAGTCACCCTTAAGATTGTACCAAAGCCTAAATGGAAAGTGAGCATGGATTACATAAACTTCCATGTCCAGGTTGCCTAATGCTCTCAAATATCAATCCTATTGGTGACTACATATTTGTTTCTTCCTAATATTATATATTCAACCTCATGCCTGTTGAAAATGTCTAATCCTATCACTCATTTTATACTTTACCTGATTTAGAAATGTCTCTATTTATATCTGCTATCCTACATATTTCCCCGGTTCATCATTGTGACTTACACTTCATGTGTGCTGAAATTTACATTCACTCTCTAACCGAAACCCTATTGCTTAAGAAGTTTTGGTCTAAATCCTATACTCACTCTTCTTTCTAAACCTACCGACCATCTTCCTAATTCTACCTACTATCCCATTTTGAGTGGATGTTCTCTTTGACATTCAATCATCAAAGGTACAAGGTCCTATGCCATTGTTCATCGATTTATCTGAGACATTTGTGCAGAACATAATTCAAAGCTAAGCATACCAATTAAGGGTGCAATGCCCTTCTGGGCTTCATATCTTCCCTGGATTTCTGTTTTTATACTTATATTTCACCTATATATTCTTGTAAATATTATAGTTTCCCAATACCATTATTCATCGTGCAGAAAGATTCCTAACCCAAATTGAACATGTTATTAACCCTAACCATACACTGTTCCGTCAATCTAACTTTACAGAAGAGCAGCGACAGAGTTGGTCTTACAATACATGAATGTAGGCGATCTTCCACCTGTTGAGAACGTCAAAGGTCCATGCAGAAAGGATGCCTTGAGAAGATGTGGGCAGCTATTAAAACTTGAGAGAGAAAAATCATCTTCTATGGCAAACAACCTGGTCAGCATGAAGGGATGTGTATGCATCCACCTGTCTCTTCTTAATGTAGAGAAGATGGTCCAAACCAGTCCTAGGTGGAGAGCTGTTCCCGGGTGCCCATGGTTTATATACCATTCTAACTTGTGAAAATGTCATAGGAAGTAGGGGCAGCCTCCATATAATGGGACACTTGAAAGCAACTGTTAGGACAAAGTGGTTGCCAAGGAAGTGACCTCATTCAGTTCCTGAAGCATTGACCTACCTCACTTCCTTGGTGATGGAACTCTCTGAACTTGGGATCCAGGATGCCAGGCACCCGGAGCCACTCAAGTCTCAGGCCCAGGGGTTTAACTTGTTTGGATTTACAAAGGAGAGTGTTAATCTTTCTTGGTACCTTAAGATATGAGGATGGCCAAATACCAGGAGAGCTCTGAATAGGGGCCTTTCCTGAGAAAGCAGGTAGTGGTTGGCCACTGGCTCTTGAAAACTTCACAGAGTTGGGAAAGAAGAGCAGATCTGAGACAAGACAGGCCATTTCGGGGGAACATACTGTTGCCCACCAGTCAGAGGAAACTCTGGATAGTCACAGAGTTTAATGGGGGAAGGATGTGCCTTCGTGGGTGTGGGTGTGTTTTTGTGGTTTTGTCTCATGATCTGAGAATAGGTAGGAAAGGCGTTTTTTTCTTTGATTTGTAGTGGACTGCTTCTAGTAAGACGTTTGACAAGGCGAGTGTTTCTATGTCTGTGTATGCTACTGTGTCCGTGGTTGTAGACATTAGAAAAGAGAATGCAACAATTGATGTGTCCTGTATAGTAGAAAGCTTCCCAGCATTCATCCTGCCCAATTTATGAATGGACTGCCGCTTGCCTTAAAAATGAGCAACACCTGCTAACTTCCTAAGTTCCTGTTTTCTTCCTGAATTCTCGCCACTCTCCAGAATAGACTCATGGTTTTTGTCCAAAATATGTACCACCTCCAAGCTCTGTGACATGTCCATGTACTGGATAGCTGGAGGGAATGGCGAGCATCTCAGAAAACTCAGATATCAGTGTGACCAGGAAAGTCTCAGTGGAGAAACCATGCTTTGGACTTTTTCTTACCTATTGTTCTGTTGCCCTGAATGTCAGGAAGGTCTTTGCCTCAGGCCACCCCTTTGTGAACCCTTAAGAAAACAGTTTTCAAATGTAAATGAATGGGCATCACCTGTGGCTCTTTGCTTAATTGCTTTGGAAAAGGATGTGTCTGAATCAGCCTCTTGGCCCTGTGTGAGGCTGTGGCTTAGATTCTCAGCACCTGATTAATCCAAAGACAGATCCCATGTGTGCATCCAAAACCAAAATTGCCAAAAGAGCAGTTATTGTGAATGAAGTCTCTTGACTTCATTTCTAATGTTCCTGAGGCCCATCAAGTGAGAATAGGCATCCTTTGGGTTAAATGAGTTCTTCAAAGCCCTGCGGAGGCTAGCCCAGAGGTTTTTGGTTTGTCTCATGACTCCCAATCATATAAAGAATCTATACCTGACATTCAGTAGGCCTCAAATTGGAGATGCAGAGCAGTATTAACAGCAGGCCTATTTGATCACTCCTGGTTCACAAGAAGGGTTTCCAGGCCACCCGGACTTTAGGCAAATGAGCGGCAAGGGAGCTTATTTTTCACACCGTCTTGGGCTGCACCCCTCATGGAAAACTCCAGCCAGAAGTTATGATGAGTGTCTATATGTAAGAAGATGAGGGCCCTGTGGGTGTGTTTTGGTTTTCATTGTGGTCATTTTTGTGGCGGTTGGAAGAGATGACTGGGCCTACCTGGGCTTTAACTCTGGTGTGATTCCTCTTAGAGACTGAGTTCTGGAACTGACCTCAGAGAAGTACTGCCATGAAATGTGTTGGGATTTTAGAAGGCCACGCATCAGAATCGCCCTTGGAAACTGAGATAGAGGTCCAGGGAGGCTTTCCAAAGGGCACTGGGAATCTCAGCCAGGATATCACATGATTTTATTCTTAAAGACTTGGCAGCCAAAGTTGAGAGTCTAAACACACATGGACCTCACATTGTAGACCTCAGTGATCCTGGCTTCATGTGAACTTTTGGCCACTCTTTGGGAAGCTTGCCTGTGAGTGTTCTCCAGAGATTTCTTTGAAATGAGCTTCCTCACCATATAATGTTTCCTGCATGAATTGAAACCCACAGTAACTCCAACTTCATCCTTCAAAAATGGCTAAATAAATACCATCAAATTTCTGAAATTCCCAGACCAGGTGGCACTGGAGAACCTTTGGATATCCTGTTGCTGATCATGAGTGAAAGAATTCCCCACACAAAGACACTTCGCTAGGAGAATTCCAATTTTATTGCAAAAAGCTGTGTGCTTACATAGAACTAAAGGGGTGATGGTAGGGCTTAGATAAATGGCAGGGCACCAATTTATTGGCAAGTTCTTTCAGATATCAGCTCCGGAGCCAAGGAATTAGTTCTCATTGGGGCTAAGGTTCCCCGCCAGAGAGATTTGAAATTGGCGCCGACGGGAGAGTTCACACGGGCGGGAACTTTTTGCATCACTGCAGAAAAGAGGAAGGTAGGAAGAAAAAGTCCTTAGGCACCATGTTGGGGTTTTTACTCTGGGGAATGGCTGCCGTTTATACTTTTCCCAACATTCCTCCCTTTTTGTTTTCTTAGGAAGTGTGGCGTCGTTGGTCAGATCCGGCTGCTTCTTGGTGTTTGGGGGCGCTGTGGGGCCTAGAATGGGAAGTGGAGGAATTCTCGGGGGTCAGGTCTGGGGATATCATGGCAGCCAGAAAGAAAACCCAGTGGCTACAGACAGCTACTTCCATAGGGGTGAAGTCTATGAAAGTTCCCTGAAGCCTCAAGTTGTCGATGGCATTGAACCAGTCCTGGATGGAGGAGTTTGTTGGTATCAGTCACTGGTCCTGTTTCAGAGACTCTGGGAAATACTGGAAGCGTTGCCTGGACATGGCATCACCAGCACCTGAAGAAGATCAGAGCGAATAAAAACAGAATTAAGATAAAAATTAAAGCAAAGGTCAATTTTTGGCAGAAGTACCATGTTGGGGGACTGACAGAGAAGAGGCCAAGGGCCATGAGGAAACTTAGAAGGACATAAAGACTCATTAATCCAGGATGGCAGATTAAAAGGTTCTCCGAGCTCGTTGTCTCTCGCCGTCTGATGTCCGTTGCATTCCATCGTGCCTGGTAGTGAGCTTCAGCACTGAGTGAACTGTTCTCTTGGAGATGTTGGGGGTTCATCAGTCATCAGAGGCTGCTAGTGCCTAAGCAAAAGCTGGTTGAATGTTTGATTAGAATTTTTTTTTCAGTTGGGTTTGAAGGCACTTCATTATGCAGGGCAAGAGAGCACAAAAAAGGAGCATCCCAATAAGGGGCCCCAAGATTGGTAGTAAGTACATGGCAAGAAAGGATTGGAAGCAATTGGGTTGATAATTCCTGCAATTTAACAACATTTTTTTCTATTAGGCCAGATTCATTAACATAATGACAACACTCCTCTCTGAGGAACAGGCATGTTCCCCCTTTTTCTGCAATGAGAAGATCAATTGCCCTTCGGTTCTGTAAAGCCAGTTGTGCCAATGAAGTAACCGTCACTGCAAGGAGCCCAGAAACTGAGCAGTGTTATCAAGTGCTTCCTGCAGTTTTTGTTGCAGGTCATTGGATGCCCATAGAGCATGACCTATAGCTTCACCAGAGAGTTCGAGACTCGCCGCTGAGGTTGTTAATGTGAGGCCTACCAGAACCGGCAGAAAGACTGCCCTAAGGGTGCAGGAAGGTAGGGCCACCTGTCAGAATTCGATGGGAGTATACAAAGACAGCTGAGGAACTACCGTAACCAAGAAACAGATGCCAGAGACATTGATCGTTGAGGTACTTATAGACCCGTTACACCAGAGAAAATGTCCAGGTTTCATAAATCAGGGCTCTATGGGGTGCTAAAGCTCAAGGAACAAATGGGTAAAGAATTCATTATTGTCAGATGGAAACAGATGAAAGGAAATAAAGTATTGGTGGAACAACTTTCCCATAGTGGGATACGTGTCACATGTAGGGGTTTTCCTTTCTTAGAGAAATTGTAGGTTTTTGCTGAAATATTTCCTGCCGCTAATGGGACCGCTGCTAGAAATGGATGACTAAGTGAAGCACAGAGAAAGAACTGAGAAGTAGGCACAGAAAGAGGGGTGGAGTTTAATAATCAAAGAGTTTGGTGTAGCAAATTGAGCCATGTGGGAGGGGGACCTGAGGGGGTTGAAGGCTCTGAATCCTCTTTAAATGAGCTATGGATAAGATCTCGAAGTTTTGATTCTGACTCCTTAATGTGTTCGACTACCTGGATGGTTGCCTTAGGTGGCGTAATCAGGGTGCGGCCAACAGTCATCCACATTGTGGTTCTGGCTGAGGTTGTCCGAGCATAGACAGCAAACTCAACATAGTCCCAACGTTTGGCCTTGGGGTCAGGTATATCTAAAGTATACCATCCATTGTTATTGGATGAAGAGCCTTTATGCCACTTTAGGTAACTAGAAGTCCACCCTTCATGGTAACCAAGTGAGTGGTAAGAATAGCTACCACGTTCATGATGGAACCTGCATGACTTATAGGGGCACCCATTATATATCTCAGGCCACCAATGACAATAGTCTTTGGTTTGATGAAAAAGGAAGCAAATGAAAGGCCAGTTCCAGCTACCAGGGACGAAGGTCCTTGAAGGTGACAATTTTAGGGAAATAGATGTGCAGTTGTGGATGAAGCAAGCAGTTGCATCCACTGCGTGGACATTCTGCATGCCATGTTCTGAGTATCATTCCCAAAGAGTGAAAAAATACATTGTAGCAGAGGAGGGTAGATACCAGTCCTGACAGAGCACAGAAAATAAGCAGAGCACAAAAAACAAGCAGTTAGAGAAGACTAGGGTGTTGGGAGAGCTCATTGTGCCTTCTTTAAGAGGAATTGTTCTGCGGGGAACACCGTGTTAGCCGCAACTTAAATGGGTGAGATGGGAGTGGAGAGCAGGAGTAAAGGGGAGGTTCAGGAGGTGATTCTTGGAGTTCCTCTGGGGTGGTCCTGTCGTCATCTGGTGGGCCTCTTGGTGATATGGCTTCAACCTAGATATGTGAATCCAAGGGGTGAGACAGTTGTCTGATAAGGAGAGTTAGGTGGAGTTGGGGGTACAGAGAATGACAGGATAGGGGCCTTCCCATTTTGGGGCAAGAGGCCAATTCTCCTCTGGGGTATTATAATAGACTAGACTCCCAGCTGTTAAGGGAGGAGTGTTTGGAGCGGGAACTGGGTCCAGAAGAAGCCAGTCCTGATATTTCCAGAGTTCCGAGCGAAGATAAAACAGGAGAGGCAAAGACAAATCTTGGGTGAGAGGTCCTTGTGAAATGACCAACCCAGGGGGGATAAGAGGTCTTGAATACCTTATCTAAAAGGGAGACAGTAAAGATGGTTTCTTAGGTAGAGCTCTGATTCGAAACAAATCCAAGGGAAGGAGTTTGACCCAGTCTAAGTTTAATTCCATTGTCAATTTGGTAAGGACTTCCTTTAGAGTACGATTTACCCTTTCCACTTTCCCTGAAGCCTGAAGGTGATATGGACAGTGAAAATGTCACTTGAAGGAGAGGGCTTGAGAGACCTTTTGTGTGATCCTAGAAATAAACTCAGGGCCATTGTCAGATTGTAGGAAAGTGGGCATTCCAAACCTGGGGATGATGACTGTCAGAAAGATTGAAGCTACAGTGGAAGCCTTTTATTGGAAATGGGAAATGCCTGAACCCAACCAGAGAAAGTGTCCACAAAGACAAGGAGGTATTTAGTGTGCCATACTTTGGGCATGTTGGTGAAATGTACCTGCCAGTCAGCAGTGGGAATGTGTCCCCGGGCTTGGTGGGAAGGGAAAGGTTTGGGCCTTAAAAAAGTATGAGGGTTGGTCCGCTGACAGATCTGACAATTAGAGGCTATATTCTGTAGCATGGCTTTGTCAGAGGGGGTGAGGGAGAAGAAGCTCTGTAAAAAGAGGGTCAAAGACTGAGAATCGGAATGGAATAGAGTATAAAGGAACTTGAAAAGATCCTTGTTCTTACTGGAAGAAGTAGTGGCTTCAGATGAGATGTCTAAAGTGGCCATTATATGTCCCCCAATGGGGGCAATAACTGGAAGTGGTGGCAGCCATTCGTGCCGCCTGGTCAGCTTTGGCATTGCTCTCAGTGATAAGAGAGCGGTCCTTCTGATGGGACCTACAATGGACAACTCCCAACTGGGTGGGAAAGTGGGAGGCCTCTATCAGATTGCTTATAAGAGCCGAATTAGTGATCACATTACCTTTGGTGGTAAGTAGTCCTCGCTCCTTTCATATTGCAGCATGGGAAAATAAGATATGGAAGACATATTTTGAGTCAGTATAAAGGGTGAGGGATTTGCCTTGTGCTAGAAGGCAGGCACGAGTGGCTGCTATGAGTTCAGTCTGCTGGTTGGTAGTTCCTGAAGGTAGAGCTTTGGCCTCTATAATCTCAGTGGCTGAAACTACAGTGTATCCAGAGTAATGAGTGCCATTCTGCCTAAAGAAACTGCCGTCAGTGAACCAGATAAGGTCAGGCTTGGTGAGTGGTCCCTCAGAAATTGAAGAATGACAGGGAAGGAAATCATCTAACGTTTCCAAGCAATTATGAATTGTTGTGTTAGACGTGGGAGTCATTGGGAGCAGTGAGGCAGGGTTCAGTGCAGAGCAGGGGAGGAAAGTAATATTAGGGTTTTCCAGAAATGAAGTGAGGAGCGACAGAACTCTGGATGGAGGAAGGGTTTGAAGGCCCTTATAAGCTAAAAGATCCTTCAAGTGATGTGGGGAGTGAATAGTTCAAGGGGCCCCAAAAGTCAGCTTAGAGGCTTCTTTGTGTAAAATTTGTTCAGCAGCCAGAGCTTTTAAGCAAGGGGCCTACCCACAGATTGTATGGTCTACTTTATTGGACATATATGCCAGAGGTGCATATGTAGGCCCATAGTTTTGACCTAAGACCCCAAATGCTTGCTCTCCTTTTTCATGGACATATAGATGAAATGGTCTTGAAATATCAGGAAGGTGCAAGGCAGGTGCCTTTAAGAGGAGTTGCTGAAGCCTGCAGAAGTGGTAGTTAGGGGAGGAGGCAAGAGATTCACTAGGGGGTCCCTTTGCTAGGTCATACAGGTTTTTGGCTAGAAGAGAATAATTTGGGATCCAGGCCCTAAAATAAATGCTAGTCCTAGGAATGATAGAATTTCGGCTTTCGTATGGGGCACTGGAAGATCAGAAAGGAGTTGCCTCCTATCCAGTGTTATTTCCTTTTTCCTAGGTGTAAGGCAAAAAACAAGATAGATGAGAAAAAACTGGAAAACATGGGCCTTGTGGAGAGACACCCTATATCCCTTGTATGCTAGGAAATTAAGAAGCTGGGCAGTGTGGGATTGAGAGTGTTCCCAAGAGGGACTACATAGAAGAAGGTCATCGACATATTGAAGGAGAGTAGAGTCAGGACAGGTCGGGTGAAAGGATGTGAGGTCCTGGGCAAGAACTTGGCCAAAGAGATGGGGCCTATCCCTGAATCCCTGTGGGAGGACAGTCCAGGTAAGCTGACGAGAATGGCGGGTGTGAGGGTCAGTCCACGTAAAAGCAAAGATATCCTGAGATTCTGATGACAAGGGAATAGAAAAGAATGCATCTTTGAAATCTAGGATCAAGAAGTGGGTAGTAGTGGCATGGATCTGAGAGAGGCAGGGGTAAGGGTTGGGCACTAGCGGGTGGATGGGGACCACAGAGGAGTTGACAAGGTGAAGGTCTTGAACCAGCCTGTAGGACCCGTTAGGTTTCTTAACTGCCAGAATGGGGGGTGTTGAAAGGAGATTGTGTAGGCCTAAGATACCCCTTTCATAATAAATCCTGGATGATGGGTTCTAATCCGAGGAAGGCTGTGGTTGTGAGTAGATATTGTGGTTGACTAATATATCTTGAAGGGTCGTGTAAGACAATATGAATAGGACTTCATTTAGCCATAGAGGGTGTAGTTGTGTCCCAAACCTCAGGGTTAACTGGTTTAGATAGTCGTGGGAGACTGCATGAAGGAGGTGTATTTGCCCCTAGGAACATCATGAGGAAATGAGAGGTAGAATAATGTGGGGTGATATGTGAATGGTGACTTTTAATAGTGAGAGTATGTCATTAAGACATGACGGCCATCTGGGGTTTCTGGGTCGAGTTTTGTGTACTGTTGAAGGGCCTTGGTTAGTCTATCCTGGAAATCTGAAGGTGTTTCCTCCTTCCTTTGAATGACCTCCTGCACCTTTTGAAAGTTAACAGCCTTGCGGGTGGCCTTTTTCAGCCCCGCCAAGAGACAGGATGTAAAAAGGTCACGAAACTGTAAGCCTTCACGAGTCTTGTAATCCCATAGGCGATCCTGCTCTGGGACAGCATGAGGGCCTGTGGGGTGGGTAGGATTGGTCCTATGATTTTCATCAGCATGGGCTTGGGCTAGCTCCCAGACTCATTGCCTTTCCTTGGGGAGAAGTGTATTGGCCAAGAGCATGTAGATGTCATGATGAGTGAGGCTACATACTTGCAGGACCCATTGAAACTCCCGAATGTAAGTGGTGGGGTCAGTGGTGAAAGAGCCTAACTTCCTCTCTAGCTGAGTAATGTCCGACATGGAAAACGGAACGTGGACTCTGATGACACCCTCGGGACCAGCTACCTCACGAAGGGGTGCAATTGTCTTGGGGGTGGGAAGGAGTCCCTTAGACCTGGTAACAGGAGGACTGAAAGAGGAAGGCGGTGAACAGGAAGGAGAGGGAGAGGAAGGGAGTGTCTCTGTGGAGGAGGAGGAGGTGGAGCAGGCAGAAGAGGGCGGAGGAAAGAGGGATGAAACGGAAGGCGGAGGATCCATGGAATTAGGCAGAGGAAGAGGAAGGTATAGCGGGAGAGAAGGGGCAGATGGGGCTGGGGGATAAGGTGGGGGTTCATCTGCTTGGTCGAATGAGGAAGAATCTGTGAAGTCAGGAATAGAAGTAGGGGAAGAGAGGGGTTTTCAAGTAAAGAGGACCTGAGAGGGAGGGCAAAAGGAGCAGAGAGCAGGGTGCTGTGTGTGAAGGCTAAAATCTTAAATGCAGGGAATCTCCCTCCACTTTTTCAGATGCTGGCAGTAGTTAAAAAGGTCCCGGAAGAGGTTTGGATCTAAGGAGCCTTCTGGTGGCCAATGATTGCCATTATCCAGTGGATATGTAGGCCAATCATGGGTACAGATTTTGATTAAAAGTTTGGGCTTGATGTCTGGTGTGAGGGAGAGTGTGGCCAGATTTTTTATTAAACATTTGAGAGGTGAGTCTTCAGGTGCAGACTAAGAGGTGCCCATAGTCACAGGGAGAGATGGGAGAGAGAGAGAGAGAGAGAGAGAGAGAGAGAGAGAGAGAGAGAGAGAGAGAATAGGAGTAAGCAAGAAAGACAAAGTGAAAACCCGGGCTGGAACGGCTTCCAGGAAGCTCAGGGCAAACGGGAGTCAGGTGGGCATCCCCAAAATGACAAGCCATCACGAGGAAATACAGAGGGCACTACCTGGTCATCACCAGTGAAGTGCGATCTGTGAAACCAAAAGGAATTGGAGCCAAGGGCAACCTGACGTCAGGAAAGTTTTCAACTGCAGCAGAAGAAGTCAGTAATGAAAACAAAACTCTGGCTCTGACAGAATGCAATTCCAGGCCGGGAGTTCAGTTTTCGCAGAGCAGAGAGGCAGCTTCAGCCAGACACAGCAACCCCACAGGATACAGCAACTCTAGCCGGCAGCAGCAGCGGCAGTGGACCAAGAAAATCCATAAAGCCTCTCGTGTAAACTCAGAAGCCTCATGCCCCAAAAAGAAACGAAACACCAGAGGGTCCACTGCAACTAGTAAAGGTCTTAGTGGGAGGAATTCCCTCTCCCCTACCAGGCATCTGGAGTGTGCCTGACGATCACTGTCACAAAACCAGTGGCAGCCTGAAGGGAGTTGGCGAGCCAGGGTCAGGGGAGGATTACTTACATCAGATCAGTGGTGAGTGCAGAAAGCTGGCGTCTGAAAAGAGCGGACTAGGGCAGAGTGTCTCGGCGGAGTGGGGGACGGGGCTCTTGTTGGAAAGAGCTCACCCGTATCCTCTCACGGGGCACCAGAATGAAAGAACTCCCCATGCAAAGACACTTCACCAGAAAATTCCAATTTTATTGCAAAAAGCTGTGTGCTTATATATAACTAAGGGGGAGAAGGAAGGGCTTAGATAAATGGCAGGCAACCCATTTATTGGCAAGTTCTTTCAGATATCACCTCCAAAGCCCAGGAATTTGTTCTCATTGGGGCTAAGGTTCTCCGCCAGCGAGATTTGAAATTGGAGGAGGCGGGAGAGTTCACACGGGCGGGAACTTTTCACGCCACTGCAGGAAAGAAGAAGGTAGGAAGAAAAAGTCCTTAGGCGCCATGTTGGGAATTTTCTCTGGGTTATGGCTGCCGTGTATACTCTTCCCAACAATGAATATACCAGACAGTGCCTTGATTGACTGGTTTTCATAAAAATGGTTTTTAACAGAGATGCCAGAAAGTTGCATCCTGCTGAGTAGTGGGCCTAGAGCAATGGTGGGCAGGTGTGTGATAAAACATCTGTGGGGTGGCCATGTGGATCTGCCATTGGCTTCCAAATGGCTTGTGACTGACATGGTGAAGCCAGCAGACCCTTATATGTAAAGGCATCTTGATATATGGAGAAGTTTCAGGACATTGTTCAGAATCAGGTTGCTATAGTCAAGGAGGCAAGCTATGTGGGATAGAAGTCTTGTTCTTTTATTCTCCTGCAGACCCTGACCCACCACACGTTACAGAACTCCCTCCCGCACTGTGTCCCAGTTGAAAACCTTGCATATCATGAAGCAAATACAAAACTCCCAGTGCAACAGCAAGAAACACCATGAAAATGGAGGATGACCATATGGTTTCACAGTCCACATGGTAGACATTTAGCCCCCAGTGGCCACAGTTTACCTAAAAAGAGAGAATTCAGCACTGCTGACTCATGTTCATTGAAAAAGAAGAAACCATGTCCTCCAGGTCTCATAGATTCAGTCAGAGCTTTGATGGTCTCACTAGAAAGAAAGCTAAAGCTCCTGACAACAACATGTGTTTCAAGTGCCCAACCTCACAGGCAGATTCTCAAGAATTCTCTAGGCCAGTAGACCTCCATGTTTGTGGAGTGTTTACCCTGTCCTTTACTTTTGGAAACTCCTCTACCACTTCCAAGGTTTTGAACTCCTGAGCATATTCCATTCCAGATATGTATTCACAGATTTTCTAACTCTTCTCTTCTAAATGTGTCTTACTTAGGGCAAAGGTATTCTCAAGGCATTGTTCTGGATGAGAGTGGGAAGATTTTTGTGTAGCACATATTTACATACACATTGGATTCATTTTCAAATTTTCCATTTGAAATACTGAACCCCTGATACTAACCCATACCGTACTAGACTCTGACTACAAATCCTAATATGATGGAGAAAAATAACCCAAATAGAATAGAAATACAAGCAGTTCACAGGAGGCACGGTGTATATTTGGTCTTGCCTTTTGCATGATATAGGTTAGGAGTTATAAATCTTGTCAATTTTTTGTTGAAATAGTTCTCCATGTGTTTGGAAAGTTAACAAATATGTGAATTTCTGTTTCCCTTTCTCTGTAGGCTATTCAGCACATGTATTTTCATATGCACATATAGAATCTTACCTTGTATCACACGTACATTCCTGTGAGGTGGCTAACTTGGCAGATACAAAGTGTGAGAAGAGATCACTCCTCCTAAACGCTTTTGGAACTGAAAATTCGAACTGTGAGTGAGCATCCTAGTTGAACAACATTATACATAAATCCATGTTCAGTAAAATTAATATTTTTGGATCTGTAGATGATATATATTTCACGATGAATTTTGATTGGCATATATATTGCTACTTTTTAATGTCTTTGTTTGTGTTTTGTATATATATATATATATATATATATATATATATATATATATATATATATACTCTTCAGATTTCTTAAAATATGAAATATATGCATCTTATTATTTACTCCCTACATTTATTCATGTTCATGTATGTGGATTTATAGTAAACTTTTCACAAGATTATTCTCAGAAGTATTCATTCACCTGAAATACATATTTTTTTTCCTAGTTCTGAAAACTAACTTCAGTGACTGTTGCATTCAAATCCTAATATTTCTCCAGTAACTGATCCAGTTTAACATTAATGCAAGTAGATTCCTATGGGACATGATGTATATTTTGATGTTAGTTTTTATTCAACACTGGTTCATTACTATTTCTTCAATTTATGCACATCATAGTATATATATTTCATCCAGAAGTTAGTAAATTTGTACGCATTTGTTTTGCTTTCAATCACTTCCTGCTTCAGAACACATGTATTCCTCCATGTTTCTTGACTGGTCTTTTCATGAGACTTCTTCCCAAACACATTATTTTTGATTTCCATAATCACTTTTGAAGCAAAACTCACACACTCTTCATGATAATCCATAACCCTAATATTACTATTAGATGTATAACTCGTTGGAATGAATGTATGTATATCAATATAAGATTTCCTGTATTTTTTCAGATATCAATTCGATCCATTATTTAAAGTTGGAACTAGTTATATTATTTATTCACAGTATGGTCTACTCATGAATTATCTCTATATTCATAGACACAGAGTACACCTATTTGTACACCCAATACTAATTTTATGTCTTCAAAATATTGCTGCAAGAAATGGTGGAAGAAATACTCATGTCTCCTGATCTATATATTCATTTTATCAAAGTAATATTTTGGACACAAAAAGCAAAGGTCATACTTATGATTGTACCAATGTAAAAGTCATTCTAGCATTGGAGGAAGAGACAACCAAGAGACTGTCTCATGCAACAGCAAAGGGTTTATTCGGGGTCCAGAATGCTGGGGCTCAGACCTAATTTGAATAGAGCCTAGAGCCCTTAGAACATCTTAAGCAGAGCTTACATACTTAACTTGGAGAGGGAAGGGAAGGAAGTTTATTGGTGGTTCAGGGCGAATGGACGGTTTGTGTGCAACTGAGTGAGGGATTACATTCTGCAGTTTGGCATTTGGGGATAGCACATTCTGGGAACAAGATTACCAAACAATTCTCAAGATTTCAATAGTGTTTTGTTAAGAATACAGAAAAACAGGAAGTGACAAATACCTATTTTATTAATCTTTCATTTCCCACTTCTTCTTCTGGTTACGTTTAATCATAAAAGTGATCATTGAGGGGTGTCACATTTTATGTCTGCTAGTGGGGTATATTGTTGTCTGATTACCAAAATTTAACTTCTCCAATTTGAGCTTGAAGAAATGAAACTACACGGTGGAGCAAACAGGGTCTAGAGTTAGCAATAATATGATGATTATTAATGGACCGGCCAAAGCTGATAAAAGCGTAGTTTACCAGGGGGACTGTGTGAACGAAGACTGTAACCACCCTTTTGGGGCCTCTCTCTCTCGTTGATGCGCTTTAAGGTGTCTTCTCAATTTACTCATAGATAATTTTACAACCAGTATGATCGGAATAAAAACAACATTCTTCCCTCAATACAGCACAATGGCCCCCTTTTCTCATGAAGAGGAGGTCCAACCCTCGCCTTTTCTGTAAAACAACTTCAGAGAGAGATTTTAAAGATTCCTGTAAGGCTGTGATGGAGGTTTAATATCTTAAAGCTTTGTTCTACTGCTGCTTCTAATTGGGTCATTTGTTGTGTTTCATGGACTACAGCAGTGGTTCCTGTGCCCAGCCCTGCAGCAACTTCTATTCCTAATAGGATGGCTAAAGTGAGGAATACAGATTCCCGGCAGAACCGGGTTGTATGCCCCCCGCTATTTGATCTTAATGAACCTGCATCATGATAGAGCACTCTGGGAAACATCTGCACCATTACATAATTAATTGCACCAGTTGACAATTTTATGAAAACATAAACAATGTTTAAGTATATAGAATAATACTCTTGTTGGTATGGACAGGGCAAGGCACCTAAGATAGCACCGAAAACAGAGAAACAGTCCTATTTGGTTGCAACCGGATATAGAGGGCATTGCTTCTGTTGTAATCAATTAATCCCTTTAACCCCAAGTTTAGGTAGTTTTAGAATTTTGTCCCCAATATGTAATGGAAGGGGCTCAGAAGTTCACAGTCTGCAGAAGTCCACAAAAAGCAGTTTTTGTTTCTTTTTTTTTTTTCCTCTGTTCTGGGCAAGTTAAATTTTTAAGGACACCTAGGAGAGGGAGAGCTTTTTTCTTCTCTTTTTTGTTTTCTCCCTGCCAGCTGTTACCATGGGGTCCAGTTGGTAACTTCTTTATCTTACAAATGTAGCCATCCCTGTGAAGCCCCAGCTCAAGGCCAGAGGCCTTGTTCACATATTTTGTGAAAAATTAGTAAGGGGCTGTCTAGCTTAGGAGTGCTGATTTTTCCAGCCAGTTGCCAAGTAGAACAGGCAACACAAAAAGAGGAAGTTTGTCTACATTGAACTCTTTTATAGGGACTCTTTTGCTGAAAGTCCTAATGTCAGCCTTGGTGAAGAATTTTGGAGAAGGTCAGTTAAGACTTTTTTGTGGGCCTTTTACAGAGGGGAAAGATGGGGAAGGCGGGGGGGAGAGCAGCTACATGGATCTGTGTATGAGAAAGGAGAGATGTAAAAGAATAATGAGAAAGGGGTTTGGGATTTTCCTAGCAACAAAATCGTGAGCAGTAGAACAGGTAGAGCAGAGGGGAAGAGGGGAGTGAGTATCCCAAAAAGTCTCTGAGGGACTTTTAATTCTTAGTAACCTGTTTTCAGTGATGACAAAGCAACTTTAAAAGCCATTTTTATTACATCTTGGATAGGGTTCTGAGGGCTCTCCTCAGCTGGTTTGAGCTTTGGTATAGCTGGTAAGAGGACCTGGTGGGACCCGGTGCGGGCACTGACAGAAGAAGAGAGGAGTGAGTTGGTGGAGGGGTGCCTCACTACCTGCTACCTCAGCAAGGGGGCAATTGTCTGAGAACCGAGGTTTGGGTTTTGATCTAGAAATTGGAGGGGAGAAATCAGGTTGCTGAGGTGGGACTGACAGCAGAGATTCTGGAGCAGAAGGCAGAGGGTGAGGATCTATTGTAGAAGCATAGTTCAGGATGTGAGAGAAGGAGGGAATTGGCCTGCCCATAGGGGAATCTCCTTTCACCCTTTTGAGCACTTGCAGAAGTTAAAAAGGTCACACAGAATTTGAGGATCTAGAGACCCATCTGGGGGCCATCAGTTTTGATTGTCTAATTGGTAATATGGTCAATGCTGTGTACTGAATTTGATGAGGAGTTTGGATTCCACCAGGCAGCCCCTGTATGCTCACATCCCCATGACTTACAGAAGAAGTCGGCTTTTGCCCCACACAGCCATGGCTGTTTGTGGTTTTGATAGTCCGCCGGGAAAACATAGTAATCTAGGCTAGCCAACCTGCATCTGGCTCGTGTGTCCCTACATCCATAATGTTTGTTTCCATTATCTATGGTACAGAAGGCATTTAACGGAATTTTAGTGGGATCCTCTTCTTCAGGGATATCCCAATAGGAACGACCTATAACCAGCTGACAAATATCTGGGTGGAGAGATGGCCACCAGGTCCCTAAGGGGGCTGTATGCGAGATAGATCATACTTCTTGTCTAGTAGGATTTGTGATTAGCCATCGCTGCTGTACGGCCTGATGAGCATTAGGACTACTTGTGGCCAAGCGGAGAATCTATAGCCTTATCCACCTGGTGAATACACCATTTGAAAGGGTTACCACTCTTTTCCAGTATCCAGCCAGAGTCTGGAGAGGGCGCAGGCTTGAGATGAGAGGCATGGATCCAGCAAGTGATTCCGTCTACATATACCACTGTAGGTGTTATAAGTAGCACCTGGTATGGTCCTTTTCAGCCGGGTTCCAGGGATGACACCTGATGTCGTCTTATGTAGACGAAGTCTCTTACTTGATATCCATGTGGAGTCCCCTCGTCCCCAGGGTGGTAGGCAGTGGCCAGCTGTTTCCACAGGTATCGCTGAGTTCTTTCAAGAGCTTTTAGTCTGTCAAGCAAGTATTTCTTGCATGAAACAGTGCATAAGGCAGGAACATACTCTAATCTTTTATGCCGGTCTGTAAGCTTAATTTCGTTTAGGTCTCTTTAATGGTTCTATTTATTTTTTTTTCCTGTCCTGAGCTCTGGGGTCTATATGCACAATGTAACTTCCAATTAATCCCCAGGGTCCTGGCTAAGCTCTGACTCACCTGGGCCATGAACACCGTTCAATTAACAGACCCTATTACCTTAGGCAGGCCGTGTCTTAGAAAAATATCTTTCAGGATGTATTGACCACCGTTTCAGCGGTTGTTTTTTTTTTTTTTTTTTTTTTTTTTTTGTGAGAAAGGATTCAATCCATCCTGAAATTGTATTTACAAAGACTAAGAGATATTTAAGTCCATACCTTGCTGGCTTAATTTCAGTGAAGTCCACTTTCCAGAATTGTCCTGGTCTGGTTCCTCGTAGGTGCTTTCCTGCAGGAAGCTTGGAAGTGTAAGCATTAACCAATTGACAGAACCGACAGGCTTTTGTGAGTTATTTCCTTTCACTGTGAGTGAGTTAGTCGAAATCTCTGTTCCTGATCCTTCAGGAATGCCTGCAGTTTCTTTGAACCAAGGTGAGTAAGTTGATGTACATTTTTAATGTAGTGTAGGGCTTTCTGAAATTGCAGGCTGGGCTCAGTGAAGTTGAGGAGTTCAGTGTCAGTGTTTTAAATGTTATAAAAAGCTTGCTGGTGCTAAAGGGTCCATTGGAATTGGGCATCCTCATTTAACAGAGGGTATAAAGGAGCCGCAAAGAACACAAACCCACGTATCCATAACGTGCAAAAGCCAGCAGTCCCAAGAAACTCTCTGTGTTGTCCCCTGTTAGATGGCAGTGGTATCTGCACAACAGTTTGTTTTCTGGGCTCAGTGAGCCATCATTTACCGCCCCTAATGAAATACCCCAGGAAGATTACTTCTTGCTGGCAAATTTGGGCCTTTTTGGCCGAAGCTCTATACCCGAGTTCAGCAATTTCAGATAATTGTGCTTGGGTCCCAGACTCACAGTTTTACTTGGTGTTGGCAGCCAGTAGCAGGACATCCACATATTGAAGCAGAGTGACTTTGGGGTGCGTAGTTCTGAAGTTGTTGAGATTTCTGTGGAGGGCTGAATCAAAGAGAGTGGGGGAATTTTTGAACCCCTGTGGGTGTTTAGTCCAAGTTAGTTGACCAGACGTTCCAGTTTCTGGGTCTACCCAGTCGAAAGCAAACAGAAACTGACTATCTTTATGCAGAGTCAAGCAAAAGAAAGCATCTTTTAATTCCAGAAGAGTATACCATTTTCACTCAGCTACAGCAAACGGTTTATTGGGGGTCCAGCATGCTGGGGCTAAGAGCTCACATGAAAAGAATAGAGAGCCCTGAGAACAGCTTAAAGAGAGCTTATATACTTTTCTTGGAGAGGGCATGGAAGGAAATTTTTGATGGGTCAGGGCGAGTGGGTGGTTTGCATGCAACCAGGTGAGGGAGTACATTCTGCAGTTTGGCAGTTGGGGACAGCACATTCTGGGAACAAAATTAGCAAAGAGTTCTCAAGATTTCAACAGTGTTTTGTTAAGCATACAGAAAAACAGGAAGTGACAAGTACCTATTGTATTAACCTTTCACCAAAGCAAAATGCAAAGTGAGCATGGAATACTAAAATCAACCATGTCCAGATTGCCTAATGCTCTGAAATGTCAATCCTATTGGTGTCTACATATTTGTTTCTTCCTAAGATTATACATTCAACTTCAACCATGTTGAAAATGTCTAATCCTATCACTCACCTTATACTTTGCCTGAGTTTCTAATGTCTCTATTGATATCTTTTTCCTACATATTTTCTCCAGTTCATCATTGTGAATGACTTTTCACATGTGCTAATATTTACATTCACTCTCTAAACGAAACAATATTGCTAATGAACTTTTGGTCCGATTCCTATACTCACCCTTTTTACTAAACCTACCGACTATCTTTCTAATCCTATGGACTATTCATTTTTGACTGGATGTTCTCTTCTACATTCAATCATCCAAGGTACAAGGTCCTATGCCATTGCATATCGATTTATCTGAGACATCTGTGCAGAACATAATTCAAAGCTAAGTATCCCACTAAAGGGCCCAATGCCCTTCAGGGCTTCAAATCGTACCTAGATTTTCTGGTTTCATACTTATATTTCACCGATATATTCTTGTGAATATTGCAGGTTCCCAATACCATTATTCATTCCGCAGAATGATGCCTAACCCAAATAGAATATGTTATTAACCCTAACCATACACTGTTCTCTCAATCTAACTTTACAGAAGAGCATAGACAGAGTTGGGCTTACAATACAGGCATGTAGGTGATCTTCCAATTGCTGAGAACCTTAAAGGTTGATGCAGAAATGATCCCAGGAGAAGATGTAGGCAGATATAAAGGACCTGAGAGAGCAAAAGTCATCTTCCATTGCAAACAACCTGGTCAGGATGAAACGATGTGTCTGAATCAGCCTCTCTCTTCTTAATATAAAGAAGATGGACCAAACCAGCCCTGTGTGGAGAGCTTCTCCTCGGTCCCTATGGTTTATATACCATTCTAACTTGTGAAAGTGCCACAGGAAGTAGGGGCAGCCACTATCTCAAGGAACCCTTGGAAGCCACTGTTAGGACAAAGTGGTTGCCAAGGCAGTGACCTCATTCCGTTTCTGAAGGAATTGACCTAAGTCACATCTTTGGTGATGGAACTCCCTGAACTTGTTATCCAGGAAGCCAGGCACACAGAGCCAGTCCCAGTCCCAGTTGGCTCACTTGTTTGGATTTACCAAGGACAGAGTCTGTCTTTCTTGATACGTAATGATTTGAGGATGGCCAAATGCAAGTAGAGCTCTGAAGACGGGCCTTTCCGGAGAAAGCAGGTAGTGGTCAGCCCAGGCTCCTGACAACTTCACAGAGTTGGACAAGGAGACCGGATCTGAGACAGGACAGGCCATTTCGGGGGAACATAGTATGGTCCACCAGTCAGAGGAAACTCTGGAAAGTCACAGACTCACTTGGGGGAAGGAGGGGCCTTTGTGAATGTGGGTGTGAGTTTGTGGATTTGTCTCATGTTCTCAGAATAGGTAGGAAAGTCAGTATGTTTGGTTAGGAGTGGACTGTTTCTAGAAAGTCGTTTGACAAGGTGAGTGTTTCTATGTCTGTGTATCTCACTGTGTCCGTGGTTGAAAACATTAGAAATAAGAATTCATCAATGGATGTGTCCTGTCTAGTAGAAAGCTTCCCAGCATTCATCCTGCCAATTTTAGGAATGGATTGCAGGTTTCATTATTGATGGGCAACACCTATTATCTTCCCAAGATCCTGTTTTCTTCCTGAATTCTGGCCACTCTCCAGAATAGGCTCATGGTTTTGTGTCCAAGATATGTACGACCTCCAAGCTCTGTGACATGGCCATGTACTGGATAGCTGAAGGGAATGCGAGCATCTCAGAAAACTCAGATATCAGTGTGACCAGGAAAGTCTCAGTGGAGAAACCCTGCTTTGGGCCTTTTGCTAACCTATTTGCCTGTTGCCATGAATATCAGGAAGGTCTTTGCCTCAGGCCAGCCCTTTGTGAATCCTGAAGAAAACTGTTTTCAAATGGTAATGAATGGGCATCACTTGTGGCTCTTTGCTTAAATGCTTTGTAAAGGGATGTGTCTGAATCTGCCTCTTTGCCCTGTGTGAGGTAGTGGCTTAGATTCTCAGCACCAGTTGGATCTAAAGAAAAATCCAATGTGTGCATCCAAAACCAAAATGCAAAAAAGATCAGTCATGGTGTATGAAGTCTCTCACCTTCCTCTTTTAGGTTCCTGACCTCCATCAAGTGAGAATAGGGATCCTTTGGGACAAATGAGTTCTTTCAAGCCCTGCAGAGATGATTGGGTTTTCTCATGACTCCAAATCACATGAAGAAACTATACCTGACAGTCAGTAGGCCTCAAATTGGAGAAGCAGAGCAGTATTAACGGCAGACCTATGTGATCAATACTGGTTCACAGAAAGGGTGTCCAGGCTACCCTGTGGTTAGGCAAATGAAGGGAAAGAGACCTTATTTTTGAAACTCTCTTAGGCTGTGACATTCATGGAAACATCCAGCCAGAGGTTATGATGAATGTATATATGGAAGAAGATGAGGGCCTTGGGGGAGTGTTTTGGTTTTAATTGTGGTCATTTGTGTGGAGTTTTGAAGAGATGACTGGGTCCACCTGGGCTTGAACTCTGATGTGATTCCCCTCAGAGACTGAGTTCTGTAACTGACCTCAAAGAAGTAATTGCTTTGGAATGGGATATGTCTTAATCAGCCTCTTGGCCCTGTGTGAGGCTGTGGCTTTGATTACCAGCACCGTAAGGATCTAAAAAAAGATCCCATGTCTGCTTCCAAAACCAAAATGACCAAAATTGCAGTCATTGTTGATGAAGTCTCTCGCCTTCCTTTGTAAGGTTCTGAAAGAATAAAAGAAATTGAAATTGAAACGTAAAGAACCAGGTTCTGTAAAGTATCCAGGCTGCACTCAGAGCCTGAAATTCCTGTGGCAGTTAAGACAATTCCTGGAACTGCCCTTTAGATGTGTGTTGAAATCTTCCCTGACCACCTAGGTACTTAACAACCTCTTCTCAAAAACCGTGCAGCTCAGCACATATACATCTCAGGGCTTCAACCAATCATTTTAAATGTATACCCCTTCTCAGGGCTAACCAATAGCACCCTGCCTGAACTATTCCCACCAATGAATGTGCAAATCATGTTTTAGAGTTGTTATTTGATTTTCCCACGGTATACGGTGATTTGCTAAAGGAAGCTATGATGTATGTTAAGTCCCTGCCCTCTCTAAAGAATGTATATAAAATCTGCTCATGTTGTTCTCGGGGCTCTTTGTTCCTTGCTCCTCTGAAGTGAGCTCTGAGCCCCAGCATGCTGGACCCCCAATAAACCCTTTGCTGTTTCATGAGAAATTCTCTTGGTGGTCTTTTCCTCCGACGTTCGGCCCACCTTTTCATCTGGAGGCCCTAGCTGAGAAATCCAGCAGTGACGAAAAAAAGACCCCAACGGACTCCTTTCAGAGTAAGTAAGGTGCCTCTTTCTGGTTTCAGGTTTCAGGTTAGGGCTTGGCAAAATGGCTGTCGGTGAAGAACATTAGCTCTCTGCGACGGTGGCTGACAGATGTGTCACAGAGCCACAGGCCACGTCCCTGGGGGACACTCCAGAGGACTCGGGAAATAGAGGATTAGTAGTTTCCTCAACTCGGTTATTTTTTGCTTCACGATTCGGTTTTCCAGCCCATCAGGTTTTGCTGGCTACTCAGTTTTGTTCATTGTCAGGAACTCATGTTGAGTTTACTGTCTGTCTTTATTGTCTAACCCATCATGTTTTGCCAGTTACTCAGTTCTAATCTTTGTCTTGGACTCATGTTAAACGTTTACTGTTTGTCTTTGTCTGTGTCATGTTTGTGTATTCACTGTCCCTGTTTGAGTAACTCCCATTATGGAACATTATGGGACAAAGCACTTCCATGCCTCTGTCCCTTAACCTTGATCATTGGACTGATGTCCGCTCAAGTACCAAGAATCTTTCTTTTTCAGTAAAATGCCGGACCTGGCAGACTCTCTGTGCTTCAGAATGGCCCATCCTAGAAGTCGGATGGCCCCCAGAAGAATCCTTCCACTTCCCTCTAATCCGAAAAGTCAGAGATATTGTCTTTCACCGGGGCCACGTGGCCACCCAGATCAACAGCCATATACCCCTTGCCCCACGATCCTATCATTCCAACATTCTGCTCCTCCCCCTCTTCCCTCCATTCTGAGTCATAAGACTGGACACTCCTCTCTCTCCTTATCCTCTACCCTCGCTCCCCAACGCACAACATGTTCCATATGATCCTCCCGCCGCTGACTCAGCCTCTCCGCCGCTAGAGGCAATTGGGCCAGACCCAAGCCCTCCAGGGGACTTCCCCGCAGCAGCAGCAGCCCCTGCTCCCCTGAAGGAAGCTGGGCCACCTAAAAAAACCCGCAGGAGATGGATAATAGAAAACTCGGAAGCCCCTGTGATGCTCCCTCTCCATCCCTACAGGCCCATGAACCGACCCAACTGGGACCCCAACACCTTTAAATGTAGGTAGCATCTGTCCACTTATCGCCGTTCTCTAATAGTGGGTCTCTGAGCGGCCGCCAGAGGGCCGACTAATTTGTCCAAGGTAAGAGAGATTATCCAAGGGCCTAATGAGTCTCCTTCTATGTTTCTGGAGAGAATTATGGAAGCCTATAGGAAATATACTCCTTTTGATCCTCAGGCAGAAGACCAAAAGGCATCTGTTGCAATGGCCTTTATCGAGCAGACTGCCCTAGATATTAAGAGAAAGTTACAACGTCTAGATGGATTATAAGATATGACCTTATGAGATTTAGTCAGAGAAGCTGAGAAAGCATATTATAAGAGAGAAACTGAGGAGGAAAGGGAATAGAGGAGAGAGAGAAGGAAAGGGAACAAAAGAAGGAGGAAAGAAGCAAATGGCAGAGTAAAGCATTGCCTAAGCTTTGGGTCACAGCAGCAAATAGGCCAGAAGTTAAAAAGCAGGGATACATAAAGGGTTACCTGGGCCCACGCCAAAGGCTGCCCCTGGCCTCAAATCAATGTGCCCACTGTAATAAAAAAGAACACTGGGCCAAAGAGTGCCCCCAAAAGAAGCAGCCACGCCAGCCCGCCGTGCTGACTCTAGAAGAGGACTAGAAAATTCGGGGCTCAGATCCCCTTCCCCAGCTCATAGTAACATTTGAAGTTGAGGGGAACACAGTGAACTTTGAAGTGATTACAGGAGCAGTATACTCAGCCCTTAAGACTTCACTGGCCCCCCTATCAATTAAATGGTCCCTAGTTCAAGGGGCTAATGGCAGTAGATATCGGGCTTGGACAACTAAGATGAACATGGACCTCGGAAAGGGAAAAGTCCACCACTGTTTCCTAGTAATTCCAGAATGCCCGGCCCCATTGATGGGCAGGAATCTGCTTACCAAACTCCGGACTAGAATAACCTTTAAACCTAATGGTCCCCAAGTGGAGGTTCTATAGCGTTCAGTATAAACTCCCATAGTCACATCTTTGACTATGTCCGTAGAAGATGAACATCAACTCTTTGCGCCCCATAGAACTAATCAAACAGGCAAACTACCCCATAAATGGATAAAAGATTATCCTAATGCCTGGGCAGAAACTGCTGGGTTAGGTCTAGTCATCAACAACCTCCAATAGTAGTAGAATTAAAAGCCTCTTCGTCTCCAATTAGTGTTAAACAATATCCTCTAAGCAAAGAAGCTAAGGATGGGATAAGGCCCCATATTCATAAATACCTGGCTCTTGGGGTCCTAAGGCCCTGTCAATCAGCCTGGAACACACCCCGGTACCAGTAAGAAAGCCAGGAACTGGGGACTACCGTCCTGTTCAAGACCTAAGAGAGATCAACAACAGAGTGCAGGACATTCACCCCATAGTACCCAATCCATATAATTTGCTTAGCACTCTGAATCCGTAGCAGAAATGGTACACTGTGCTGGACTTAAAAGATGCTTACTTCTGCTCTCCTCTACATAAGGACTGTCAGTTGCTGTTAGCTTTAGAGTGGATAGACCCAGAACCTGGAACATCTGGCCAACTAACCTGGACTAGACTCCCACAGGGGTTCAAAAAATCCCCCACTCTCTTTGATGAAGCCCTCCACAGAGACATCAATGACTTCAAAACTCCACACCCCGAAAGTCACCCTACTCCAATAGTGGATGATCTTCTACTGGCAGCCGACACCAAGGAGACCTATGAGTCTGGGACCCAAGCACTATTATTCGAGCTTGCTCGGCTTGGATATAAGGCTTCTGCCAAAAGGCCCAAATTTGTCAGCAAGAAGTAATCTTCCTGGGTTATTCTCTCAGGGGTGGCAAACGATGGCTCCCTGAGCCCAGAAAAAAAAACTGTTGTGCAGATACTGCCCCAATCTAATAAGAGAAAACTCAGAGAGTTTCTTGGGACTGCCAGCTTTTGCAGGTTATGGACTCCTGGGTTAACATCTTTGGCTGCCCCTTTATACCCGCTGATAAAGGGGGATGCCCACTTCCAATGGACCCCTGAGCACCAACAAGCTATTGATAATGTCAAAAAAAGATGCTGCTATCTGCTCCGGCCTTAGCACTCCCAGATGTAGAAAACCCTTCACTCTCTACATCGAGGAAAAGAAAGGAATAGCACGGGGAGTGCTCACTCAGTCTTTTGGACCTTGGAAAAAGCCGGTAGCGTATTTATCCAAAAAACTGGACCCAGTGGCTAGCGGGTGGCCCCATTGCTTAAGTGCTATAGCAGCGGCAGCCCTTCTAATAAAAGATGCTCATTAATTAACGTTGGGACAGAAGCTAACCATTATATCCCCCCATGCCCTGGAGAGCATGATCTGTTAGCCTCCAGAGAGGTGGCTATCAAACTCCAGAATAAACCACTACCAGAGCCTCTTGCTTGACAAAGACAGAATAACGCTGGGACCCCCTGCTCCACTCAACCCACCTACACTGCTGCCAGAAGAATCATCAGGACCCGTCACTCATGAGTGTCAACACATACTGGCAAGGAAACCAGTATACAACAAGACTTGAAGGATCAGCCACTGCCTCGCCCTGAAGTCGTATGGTTTACAGATGGCAGCAGCTTCCTCCAAGATGGTAAGCAGCGGGCTGGAGCAGCAGCAGTTAGCAAAACTAATTTCATCTGATACTCGGGTCTCCCAGAAGGGACATCAGTCCAAAAAGCAGAACTGATTGCCCTTATGAAAGCATTGGAACTAGCAACAGGCAAAAGGGCCACCATATAAACTGTTAGCCAGTATGCATTTGCCACTGTTCATATGCACGGGACTATTTACCAACAATGGGGGCTATTAACCTCTGCGGGAAAGAAATAAAGAATAAAGATGAGATCCTCCACCTTCGCTCAGCAGTGCAGGGCCATAAGGAACTAGCTACAGTGCACTGTCCAGGGCACCAGAAGAGAAACAATCCCGTGGCAGTTGGAAACAGAAGGGCAGATGAGGAAGCTTAATTGGCAGCCCTAAACGGAGTGACTCTGTTAACTTTTTTCACACCGGGGGGAACAAAAATCAGGAGACTTGGCCGCCCCGGAACATTCAGGCAACTTATCATCTGAGGAGACAGATACAGAACTCTGGGACCCTACAGAGCCAAGTTTACAATTTCAAAAAGCCCACCTTTATGTCAAAGATGTACACCAGCTCAACCACTTAGGCTCAAAAAAGTTATAAGCACTCTTAAAGGACCGAATAAAGGACTTATTATTGACTGACTCACAGAGGAAAAAAATATCTGAGCTGGTGACTAGAACTTTTCAAGTCTTCCAATTAGTTAATACTTTCCCATCCAAGAGTCCTGCAGGGATGCGCATACGAGGAACCAGACCAGGACAATTCTGGGAAGTGGACTTTACTCAAATTAAGCCAGCAATGTATGGACTTAAATATCTCCTAGTCTTTGTAGATACTTTTTCAGGATGGGTCGAAGCCTTCCCAATGAAGAAAGAAACAGCTCAGATGGTGGTCAAAAAGATCCTAGAAGACAGTTTTCCAAGGTTCGGTCTGCCTAAGGTAATAGGGTCTGATAACGGACCGGCATCCATGGCCAAGGTAAGTCAGGGATTTTCCAGGACCCTGGGGATTAATTGGAAGTTATATTGTGCTTATAGATCCCAGAGCTCAGGACATAGAGAAACGACGAATAGAACCATCAAAGAGACTTAACGAAAATAATCTTGGAGACCGGCATAAAAAATTGGACTATGCTCCTACCTCATGCACTTTTTCATGCAAGAAATACCCCTCCGCCTCTTTGTGTAACCTCACCCCTTATGAAATTCTCTACGGTGCCCCTTCTCCATTAAGGGACCTAACCCCAACTCTGAGATTAATGATTCCTTCAACAGCCCCTTGCTAGACAGACTTAAAGCCCTTGAACAAACCCAGCACCCAGCGATACCTGTGAAAACAGTTGGCTACTGCTTATCAACCTGGAGACGAGGGAACTCCACATTGATATCAAGTGGGAGACTTCATCTACATGAGACAGTGTCAGGTGTCATCCCTGGAACCCTGCTGGAAAGGACCATACCAGGTGCTGCTTATAACACCTACAGTGGTGAAAGTGGATGGGATCACTTTCTGGATCCATACCTCCCATCTCAATCCTGCGCCCTCTCCAGACTCTGGCTGGAAACTGAAACAGACTGGTAACCCTCTCAAGTTGCATGTCCGTGGTGTGGGTAGGGCTATGGATTCTTCCCCTGACCACCAGCAGTCCTAATCCCCATCAGCCTGTTCAGCAACAATGGCAAGTTTTATAAATCCTACTGGGCAAGTAGTGTGGTCTATTTCACATACAGCCCCCTTATGGACTTGGTGGCCATCTCTCCACCCGGATATTTGTCAGCTTGCCATAGGCCTCTCTGACTGGGATCTCCCTGACATAGTGGACCCCACACAAATGCCACTCAAACCCAAACCAGGGCAACATAGACCAACTTACCCCATGAATTATTGATGTCATCTCCCCCAGCTCAGGTGTAAACTAGCCAGTCTTGTGTATTAAGTGTGCCCAGCTGATTTCTGAAGTCACAAACAGGCCCAAACCTGTGGAGGACCCAGTGACTTTTATTGTAGATCTTGGGGTTGTGAACACACGGGACCTACATTGTGAAACGCAAACTCCCCAGACAGTATGATTTGGGTAGGATGAAATGACATCTGGATTGATCCCAATAAATGTGCCGCTATCCAAGTGGTGTCAAAAACTTGCTGTGGAAAAAATAGTCTATGTTACCCCCTCAATATAACTTTCACTTCCAAAGGAAGGGGCTACCTCAGAACAACATGGCCTATGGGAAATACTTGGGGAATGCGATTCTATATTAATGGCCCTGGTTATGACTTTGGTCTCTGGTTCACCATCAGGCTTAAAAAGGAAGAAAATCCCACAGCAATAGGGCCCAATCCCCTCAAGTCAGGAATTAAGCCTCCTCAACCTCCCATGCCTAGATCTACCAAAACCCCTCTACCATATCATACTTCGCAGTTTCCATCTTTGCCTACTTCCCCAGTCCAGAGTACAGCTGACTCCTCCCCCTGGGAACTAATTAAAGGAACCTTTATGGTACTGAACTCCACACAGTCAGAACTCCTTGCATTTCAGCCCAGGTATTTGACAGCTCTGTACATTATTGTATAATGGTGCAGATACTCCCCAGGGTGCTCTATCATGATGCAGAATCCTTTGAAGGTCTACTAGGGGGACAACCAACCCGATTTTGCCGGGAGCCAGTGTCCCTTACTCTAGCCATCCTATTGGGGCTAGGAGCTGCTGCAGGAGTGGGTACAGGAACAGCTGATATGATCCATGGGTCACCACAAATGGCCTGATTAGAAACAGCAATAAATCAAGACTTGAAGACGTTAGAGACCTCCATCACACTTTTACAGGAATCCTTAACCTCTCTCTCTAAAGTTGTTTTACAGAACAGTCGAGGATTAGACCTCCATTTTTTGAGGGAGGGGGACCTCTGTGCTGTACTGAGAGAAAAATGCTGTTTTTATGCTGACCATACTGGAGTTGTAAAATAATCCATGAGTAAATTGAGAAAATTCCTTGTAGAGCACCAGAGAGAAAGGGAGATTCAACAAGTGTGGTTTGAGTCATGATATACCCAGTCCCCCTGGTTAACTGCACTCCTATCAGCCTTAGCTGGACCCCTGATCATTCTTATGGTGTTGATAACTGTGGGACCTCGTTTGCTTAACTACATAGTTTTCTTTCTCCAGGCTCAGATTGGGCAGGTAAAACTCATGGTAATCAGACAGAAATACACTTCACTGGCAGAAATAGAATGTGAGACCCCACAATAATTATGATTCATTACTTTTAAGATTAAAAGTAGGCAGAAAAAGGAGTGAGAAATGAAAGAATTAATGAAATTGAAATTGAAACGTAAAGAAACAGGTTTTGTAAAGTTTACAAGCTGTGCTCAGAACCTGAAATTCCTGTGTCAGTGAAGACAATTCCCGGAACTGCCCGTTAGATGTGTTGAAATCTTCCCTGACCACCTAGTTACTTAACAACCCCTTCCCAGAAACCGTGCATGTCAGCACGTATACATCTCAGGGCTTCAACCAATCAGTTTAAATGTATACCCCTTCTCAGGGCTGACCAATCACCCCCTGCCCGAACTGTTCCCGCACATGAATGTGCTAATCATGTTTTACAGTTGTTATTTGATTTTCCCACAGTATATGATTGTCGCGACCCCTTGCCCGCAAGGAAGACGCAACTCAGAAATCTTCTTTCAGCAGTTTATTCAGGCCTTGATTAAAGTATCTTCTAGTGACCCCCCTCCTCCCGAGCGCCCAAGCACAGTCTAATAAAGCCTCCCACGTACCAATCTTAAGCCGCCACGTGGATCTTTCTCATAGGGTAGCAAGGGATAGCGTGCCAACTCTCCATAAAAGGAGTTGCTTACTACAGGCCACAGTGGAAGCCGGCGCCATCTTCTAATGGCGGCCACAATCTACAACAATGGCTTACCACAGTTCCCCCTTCTATTTTATAAAACAATGCAGGCGAAAGTAGAGGTCCTATCCCACTGTGCAGAAGCGGCTGCAATGTATGGTTCAGTCCTAAGGAGGCGCCTTCCCCAGACCTGACCCCATATCAGCCGACGCCTTTTTTCGTAGGGCGGGGGCGTGGACGTCAAACCCGCATGCAATAGGACATGCTTTCCTTGAGGTCCGTTGAGGGATCACTCAAGTGCAGTGCTTTGCCTCGCATCCTGCATCTTGACGACGGCGAGAAGTAGGGCAACACAGGTAGCCTGGTAACAAAAACAAATTTTTAGTTGGCAACACAATCCCTAAGGCCCAGAGGAAAGTAAAGAGTCTGTAGCCGAGAAGAAAGACCAGTCCTAAAACCCATCTGCGTGCAATGGTAACAAGACCTGCAGAGTGCAAGGGCTATTCAGTACTGGGGGAGAATAAGAAAGAGGACATGCCAATCCCAGTGCACTGTGAAATTAACTTGGGGTGCAATGGCCATGCCCAGAAAATCACTGTTTAAGATGCGCAAGCCAGATTTGCGGAGACATGCCATTTTCCAAGGCCGCAAGAGCCTATACAATCATAGCCTTCTCCTGTGTATGGCGAGTTTTAAGGCGACAGAGAAGCCACAAACAAAGTATAATACCGAAGCAACACATTGCCCCCAAAATGCCCACTCCCACCCACTCCTTAAAGAAGGAAAAGGCAGAAGATAGCCAACTGGTGAATTGACCCAAAGTCACCGGTTCGACACGGGTACTATTCAAAACAGCAATTTGAGTTAGTTGAGATTGGAGTAAGTTTTCTGCTTCCATGGACCAGGTTCCAGATAAATATTTCCCGATGATGTGGGAGGCATTCCTGGAATCATTAAATCTGACAGAGATTATACATAAATGTGCACGTTGATCAACACAACCTAAATATACTAGATCAGACAATTTCTCAACTTGATCTTGAAGCAGATTTATCCTTTGATTAGCAGCCAGAATCCCAGATAAAATGTGTTGATTAATTCTACTTTGAGATGTACGTATGGTGGATGTTTGTTGAATAACCTCATTAAGAGTGGCAGCAGTTTGTACTTGGCTGGCCATGGCTACTCCAGCTGTAACTGCTGCAGCAGCAGATAGCACCACAGCTGTCACTATAACTGCCATAATACCAAAATCTTTACAGGCTCTAATCAGTTCAACAATAGGAAAAGATTCCGGATCCACAGTAACTGGGATCGGGACAAAGGTTGGAATTTTCATAATCACTGCCACAGTCCAAGAGCCATTCCAACACTCAGTTAAATAACAGGTAACATTAGAACAATTAAGCATCCCCTGTGATGTATCATTAGCCAAAAGAAACAGGAACGGAGATTGGAGACAGACTGCTGCAGAGGATAACGTAGCATTACTTAATTGTGAGTTATGTGAAATATTTCCAAGTCTCCTACCTCGATCCGAGTCTTGGATACTACCAGAAACATTAAACAACCAGCTTTTGACTCCTCGTAATTGAGCCAAAGTGGACATATCAGCTGTGGCTCCCTTTTCATTGGAAATTAACCATTGAAACCAAGACCAACCTGTTCCTATAGAGGAATTACAGTTGGAAGAATTATATAAGTATCTTTTAAGAGAGGGGGAAAGAGAGAAACCCTTAGAGACCTGATGTTTCTCCCAAGAGTGATCTTGACAAGGCGTGAATGTTCGGGGGGGGTATCCTGTTTGTTGATTAGCAAACTTGCCTTGTCCCAAAAGCATATCCTTATCCTAGGCAGGGCGTCTCGCTGCATGATTTTGAGCAGCTTGCTCTACTGCACCCTCTAGCATAAATGCTCTCCAATCCAAAATTTCCCTGGGGAGACACAAGCGCAGACTAGATTAGCCCAATCTGAAGGAGTCATACAAAATCTAGCAAGTCCCTCCACCTGAGTAAGGGTGAAAGCGGCATCCACGCCATAAGTGCGGACAGATTCCGCCAAGGTTTTAATTATCTTAAAGTCTAAAGGCTCATGATATCTTCCCCTGTTATTGTCCTGAAATACAGGGTATGCAAGTCCCATATCTGTATTAACTGTCCTCCAAACTTGCGCATGATAAGATCTCCCGGAATTTTGGCTCCCCCCCACATACGGGGGTGGGGCAACCAGCACCATATCTTTTTCGAGATATTCTACCTCCTCCTCCTCAGAGTGTTGTTGACCAATATTGGATCCCGTCCCCTTTTTACAGTAGGCCTGCGTGCCCTGTAACCCTTGTTTCTTTTTCTTCATTTTTATCTTGCGTAGTTGTTGTAGGAATATATCAAGGTCCTCAGAACTCTCTGAGCCGCTTGTGTTCGCAGGCGTTTTTAATTCAGCCAAGTCTGGGTAGAGCCTTCTCCTATTTTTAGTTTCAGGCTCTTTTGCCTTCTCACTACTCTTACTCCCAATGCTCTCTGCCACTTCACTATGTGATCCTTCAGACTTTTCCTCATGTAGTTGCTCAAGAACAGCTTGACCCTCACTCACAGCTTCCTGGCATTTACTATCTACTATACATCCTCTAACTAACTTACAAAGTGGTATAACACCACCCTCTAAGGTACCTTGTTCACGAGCGAAATCTAGATCTTTCCCTAATTTGTCCCAGCTAGGTATAGTAAGGCTGCCCGAAAATGCAAACCACGGTGCAGCAATATCTGTCTTCTGTAAAAATCTCTGTAAAGTACTACGTTTCACTTCTAGTCCCTTGGAACGTAACAGGCCATGTAGGACCAGGAGAAGCGGACTTGAAGATGTGGCACCCATGACACAACAAAAGACACACAAAAAACAAAAGTGAAAGTACACAGTGCAGCTGCAATAAAATGTAACGCTCTCTCTTGCTTTACAGAGGAGCTGCCCTGCTTTGATCGCGGATCCCACTTACCTGGGACTAATCCCCGCTTTGATCGTGGATCCCACTTACCTGGGACTAACCGGTGCACCACACCTGACTACTGAAAGTTCTGGTTCCCGGGTCTCGGCACCACTTGTCGCGACCCCTTGCCCGCAAGGAAGACGCAACTCAGAAATCTTCTTTCAGCAGTTTATTCAGGGCTTGATTAAAGTATCTTCTAGTGACCCCCCTCCTCCCGAGCGCCCAAGCACAGTATAATAAAGCCTCCCACATACCAATCTTAAGCCGCCACGTGGATCTTTCTCATAGGGTAGCAAGGGATAGCGTGCCATCTCTCCATAAAAGGAGTTGTTTACTACAGGCCACAGTGGAAGCCGGCGCCATCTTCTAATGGCAGCCACAATCTACAACAATGGCTTACCACATATGTTGATTTGCTAAAGGAGGCTATGATGTATATAAAGTCTCTGCACTCTCTAAAGATTGTATATAATATCTTCTCAAGTTGTTCTTGGGGCTCTTTGTTCTTTGCTCCTCTGAAGTGAGCTTTGAGCCCCAGCATGCTGGACCCCAATAAACCATTTGCTGTGGCATGAGACAATAGGTGCTTGGGTTTTCTCATGTCTCCAAATCATATAAAGAATCTAGACCTGACAGTCAGTAAGCCTCAAATTGGAGAAGCAGTGCAGTATTAGCGGCAGGGCTATTTGATCACTCCTGAATCAAAGGAAGGGTGTTCAGGCCACCCAATGCCCTTCTGGACTTCAAATATTACCTAGATTTCTGTTTTCATACTTATATTTCACCAGTATATTCTTGTAAATATCGCAGGTTTCCAATACCTTAATTCATCCCACAGAATGATTCCTAAACCAAATCGAACCTGTTATTACCCTTAAACATGCAATATTTCCTCAATCTAACTTAACAGAAGAACAAGGATATTGTTGGTCTTACAATACAGGAATATAGGGGATCTTCCACCTGCTGAGAACCTCAAAGTTCCATGCAGAAATGATCCCTGAAGAAGCTGTAGACACCTATGAAAGACCTGAGAGAGCAAAAGTCAACTTCCATGTAAAACAACCTGGTCAAAATGAAGGGATGTGTCTAAAAGCCTCTCTCTTCTTAATGTAGATTAAATCGACCAAACCAGGCCTGTGTGGAGAGCTGTTCCCGGGTGCCTATGGTTGATATACCATTCTATCTTGTGAAAGTGTCACAGGAAGTATGGGCAGCCTCCATCTCATGGAACCCTTGGAAGCAACTGTTAGGACAAAGTGGTTGCCAACGCAGTGACCTCATTCAGTTCGTGAAGGAAGTGACCTATCACACTTCCTTGGTGATGGAACTCTCTGAACTCGGGATCCAGGAAGCCAGGCACCCAGAGCCAGTCCCAGTCCCAGTTCCAGTGGTCTCACTTGTTTGGATTTACCAAGGACAGAGTCAGTCTTTCTTAGTACCTACTGAAGTGAGAATGGCCAAATGCCAGGAGAGCTCTGAAGAGGGGCCTTTTCTGAGAAAGCAGATAGTGGCTCAACCATGGCTCCTGACAACTTCACAGAGTTGGCAAAGAAGACCAGTTCTGAGATAGGACAGGCCATTTTGGTGGAACATAGTATGGCCCAAAAATCAGAGGAAACTCAGGATACTCACAGACATACTTGGGGGAAGGAGGTTCCATTGTGGGTGTCGGTGTGAGTTTGTGGTTTTGTCTCATGTTCTGAGAATAGGTAGGAAAGGCGGTTTGTTTGTTTGGACTGGAATGTTTCTAGAAAGTCGTTTGACAATGCGAGTGTTTCTATGTCAGTGTATCCCACTGAATCTGTTTTTGTAGACATTTGAAAAGCGAATGCATCAATGGTTGTGTCCTGTCTAGTAGAAAGCTTCCCCGTATTCATCTTGCCAAATTAAAGAATCAAGAGCCGCTTGCCTTATGGATGGGCAACACCTATTATCTTCCTAAGTTCCTCTTTTCTTCCTGAATACTGGCCACTCTCCAGAATAGCCTCATGGTATTATTTCCAAGATATGTACCACCTCCAAGCTCTGTGACATGATCATGTACTGGAAAGCTGAAGGGAATGAGAGCATCTCAGAAAACTCAGATATCAGTGCAACCACTAAAGTCTCAGTGGAGAAACACTACTTTGGACTTTTGTTCTGTTGTCCTGAATGTCAGGAAGGTGTTTGCCTCAGGCCACCCCTGTGTGAAACCTGAAGAAATCAATGTTCAAATGGAAAAGGATGGGCGTCACCTGTGGCTCTTTGCTTAATTGCTTTGGAAATGAATGTGGCTGAATCAGCCTCTTTGCCCTGTGTGAGGCAGTGGCTTAGATTCTCAGCACCTGATGGATCTAAAGAAAGTTTCCAAGTGTTCATCCAAAACCAAAATGGCCAAAAGAGCAGTCATTGTGGATGAAGTCTCTCGCCTTCCTCTGTAAGCTTCCTGACCTCCATCAAGTAAGAATAGGGATCCGTTGGGTCAAACCAGTTCTTCAAAGCTCGGCAGAGGCTAGCCAATAGGTGCTTGGGTTTTCTCAGGACACCAATTCACATAAAGAATCTATACCAGACAGTCAGTTGGCCTCAAACTGGAGAAGCAGAGCAGTATTAAAGAAGGGCTATTTGATCACTCTTGGTTCACAGGAAGGGTGTCCAGGCCACCCTGACTTTAGGCAAATGAGGGGCAAGGGAGCTTATTTTGTACACGGTCTTGGGCTGCGCCCGTCATGGAAACCTCTAGCCAGAGGTTATTCAGAGTGTCTATGTTGAAGAAGATGAGGGCCATGTGGGAGTGTTTTGGTTTTAATTGTGGTCATTTGTTGGTGGTTGGAAGAGAATCCTGGGTCCACCTGGGCTGGAATTCTGGTGTGATGCCCCTTAAAGACTGAGTTCTGGAACTGACCTCAGAGAAGTATTGCCATTAATTGTGTTGGGATTTTAGGTGGCCATGCATGAGAGTCACCATTGGAAACTGAGATCTAAGCCTGGGGTGGCTATTCACCAAGCACTGTCAATCTCAGCCAGGACATCACATGATTTTATTATGAAAGACTTGGCAGCCATTGTTGACAGTCAAAACACACATGGACCTCACATTGTAGACCTCAATGGGCCTGGCTTCATGTGGCCTTTTGGCCACACTTTGAGAAGCCTTGCCTCTGAGAATTCTCCAGAGGTTTCCTTGAAATGTGCTTCCTAAAAATTTAATGGTTCCTGAATGAATTGAAACCCACAGTTTCTCCAACTTCATCCTTGAAAAATTTCTAGATAAATACCATGAAATTTTTGAAATTTCCATGACCAGGTGGCACTGGAGAAACTTTGAATGTCCTGTTGCTGATCAAGAGTGTACCAGACAGTGCCTTCCTTGACTGGGTTTCATGAAAATGGTGTAGAACAGAGCTGCCAGTATGGTGGAGCCTGCTGAGTAGTGGGCCCAGAGCTGTGGTGTGCAGTTGTGTGATAAAACATCTGTGGTGGGGTCATGTGGATCTTACTTCGGCTTCCAAATGCTTGTGATTGACATGGTGCAGCCAGCAGACTTTTGTATATTAAGCCATCTTGTTAGATGGAGAGTTTTCAGGGCAATGTTCAGAATCAAGTTGCTACGGTCAAGGGGGCAAGCAATGTGGCATAGAAGCCTGATTGGTGCATTCTCCATCAGACCCTTACCCACCACACGTGACAGAACTCCCTCCAGCACTGTGTTCTAGTTGAACTCCTTGTATTTTGTGAAGCAAATACCAAACTCCCAGTGCAGCAACAAGAAACACAACAAAATTGGAGAATGACCAAATGGCTTCACAGTCTACACGGAAAGATTCTTAGACCCAAGTGGCCACAGCTTACCCACAAAGAGAGAATTCAGCACTGCTGCCTCATGTTCATTGGAAAATAAGAAACCATGTCCTCCATGTAACATAGATGCATACACAGCTTTGATGATCTCACTACAAAGGAAGCTAAAGCTCCTGAAAACAACATATATTTCAAGTGTACAATCTCAAAGACAGTTTCCCAGATGTCTTGAGGCCTGCACACTTCCATGTTTGTGGAGTGTTTACAGTCTCCATTACTTTGGAAACTCCTCTACCACCTCCAGTGTTGTGAACTCCCGAGCATTTTCCATTCCAGATATGTATTCATAGATTTTCTAACTCTTCTCCTCTAATTGTATCTTACTTGGGGCGAAGGTAATGTCAAGGCATTGTTCTGGATGAGAGTGGGAAGATTTTTTTGTAGCACATATTTGCATACACATTGGATTCATTTTCCAATTATTCATTCAAAATACTTAATCCCTCATAGTAACCCACTCCCTACTAGACTCTGACTACAAATCCTAATATGATGGATAAAAATAGACCAAACCAAATTGAAATACAAGCAGTTCAGAGGATGCCAGGTGTACATTTGGACGTTCCTTTTGCATTATATATGGTAGGAGTTTTAAATCTAGTGAATTTTTTGTTGAAACACTTCTCCATGTGTTTTTAAAGTTATCAAATATGTGAATTCATGTCTCCATTTCTCTGTAGCCTAATCAGCACATATATTTTTATATGCACATATAGAATCCTACCTGGTACCACACGTACATTCTTGTGAGGTGGCTGACTTGGCAGATACAAATTGTAAGAAGAGATCACTCCTGTTAAACACTGTTGGAACTGAAAATTCAACCTATGCGTGAGTATCCTAGCTGAAAAACATTATACATAAATTCATGTTCAGTGAAATGAATATTTTTAGATCTGTGGATGATATATATTTCATGGTGAATTTCATTTGGCTTGTATATTAATACTTTTTAATTTCTGTGTGTGTATTTTAATGTCTGTATATATATATATATATATATATATATATATATATATATATATATATATTCCAGAGTTTTCAAAATATGAAATAAATGTATCTTATTATGTACTCCCTAAATTCATAAATATTTAAGTGCGTATTTATAATCAACTTTTCATAAGATTATTCTAAGACATATTCATCCTCCTGAAATACGTATTTGTTTCCTAGTACTGAAAACTAAGTTCAGTGAATTGTGCATACATATCCTAATATTTTTACACTAATTGACCCAGGTTAATATAAATGCAAGTAGATTCCTATGGGACATGATGTGTATTTTGACGTTCATTTTTTTTCAACACTTGTACATTACTATTTCCTCAGTTTATGCACATCATAAGATATATATTTCATCCACAAGTTCACAAATTTAAAGGCTTTTGTTTCACTTTCAATCACTTCCTGCTTCAGAACACTTGTATTCCTCCAGGTTACATGACTGGTTTTTCATGAGACTTCTTTCCAAACACATTATTTTCGATTTCCACAATTACCTTTGAAGCAAAACTCACACATTCTTCATGATAAACCATAACCCTAATATTACCATTAGATGTATAACTGGTTTGAATGAATGGATATATATCAATATAAGGTTTCCTGTATATTTTCAGATATCAACTCAAACCATTATTTAAGTTGGAACCAGTTATATTATTTATTTACATTATGGTCTATTCATGCATTATTTCTATATTCATAGACACAGTGTACACCTATTTGTATTCAAAATACTAATTTACACGTCTTCAAAATACTGTTCCTAGAAATGGTGAAAGAAATACTCATGTCACCTGATCTACATATACATTTTATCACAGTAATATTCTGGAAACAAAAAGCAAATGTCACACTTATGATTGTACTAAAGCCTAAATGGAAATTGAACATGGATTACTAAAATCATCGATGTTCAGGTTGCCTATTGCTCTCAAATGTCGATCCTATTGGTGACTACATATTTGTTTCTTTCTAAGATTATATATTCAACCTCAAACCTGTTGAAAATGTCTAATCCTATTACTCACCTTATACTTTGCCTGATTTCCTAATGTCTCTATTGATATATATTTTCCCCAGTTCATCATTGTGACTGCCTCTTAACATGTGCTGATATTTACATTCACTCTCTACATAAAACCCTATTGCTAAAGACCATTTTGTCCAAATCCTATACTCACTCATCTTTCTAAAACTACCGACTATCTTTCTAATCCTAACAACTGTCCCTTTTTGACTGCATGTTCTCTTCGACATTCAATCATCCAAGGTACAATGTCCTATACCATTGTATATTGATTTATCTGAGACATCTGTGCAGAAATTAATTCAAAGCTAAGTATCCCAATCAAGGGCACAATGCCCTTCTGGGCATCAAATCTTACCTAGATTTCTGTTTTCATATTTATATTTCAACTGTATATTTTGTAAATATCGCATGTTCCCATAACCATTATTCATCCTGCAGAATTATTCCTAACCCAATCGAACATGTTGTTAACCCTAACCATACACTGTTCGCTCAATCTAACTTTACAGAAGAGCAGGGAAAGAGTTGATCTTTCAATACTGGATTGTAGGGTATCTTCCATCTGATGAGAACCTCAAAGGTCCATGCAGAAATGATACGTGGAGAAGAAGAAGGCAGCTATGAAGGACCTGAGAGAGCAAAAGTCATTTTCAATGTTAAACAACCGGGTCAGGATGAAGAGATGTATCTGAATCAGCCTTTCTCTTCTTAATGTAGAGAAGATGGACAAAACCAGGCCTGTGAGAAGAGCTGTTCCCGGGTGCCTATTGTTGATATACCATTCTAACTTGTGAAACTGTCTCAGGAAGTACGGGCAGTCTCCATCTACTGGGACCCTTAGAAGCAAATATCAGTACACACTTCCTTGGTGATGGGACACTCTGAACTTGGGATCCAGGAAGCCAGGCACCCAGAGTCAGTCCCAGTCCCAGTCCCAGTGGTCTCAAATGTTTGGATTTACCAAGGACAGAGTCAGTCTTTGTTGGTACCTACTGAAGTGAGAATGGCCAAATGCCAGGAGACCTCTGAAGAGGAGCCTTTTCTGAGAAAGCAGGTAGTGGCTCAACCATGGCTCCTGACAACTTCACAGAGTTGGTGAAGAAGACCAGATCTGAGACAGAACAGGCCATTTTTGGGGAACATAGTATGGACCACCAGTCAGAGGACACTCAAGATATTCACCAACATACTTGGGGGAAGGAGGTGCCGTTGTGGGTGTTGGTGTGAGTTTGTGGTTTTGTCTCTTTTCTGACAATAGGTAGGAAAGACTGTTTGTTTGTTTGGACTGGAATGTTTCTAGAAAGTCGTTTGACAACGTGAGTGTTTCTATGTCTGTGCATTCCACTGTATCTGTGGTTGTAGACATTTGAAAAGCGAATGCATCAATGGTTGTGTCCTGTCTAGTAGAAAGCTTGCCAGCATTCATCCTGCACAATTAAAGAATGGAGAGAGGCTTGCCTTATGGATGGGCAACACCTACTATCTTCCTAAGTTCTTGTTTTCTTCCTGAATACTGGCCACTCTCCAGAATAGCCTCATGGTTTGGTTTCCAAGATATGTACCACCTTCAAGATCTGTTACATGGCCATGTACTGGATAGCTGAAGAGAATAGAAGCATCTCAGAAAACTCACATATCAGTGTGACCATTAAAGTCTCAGTGGAAAAACACTGCATTGGGCCTTTTGCTTACCTATTGTTCTGTTGTCCTGAATGTCAGGAAGATCTTTGCCCCAGGCCACCACTTTGTGAAGCCAGAAGAAAAGAGTTTTCAAATGGAAATGAATGGGCATCACCTGTGGCTCTTTGCTTAATTGCTTTGGAAAGAGATGTGGCTGAATAAGCCTCTTTGCCTATGTGAGGCAGTGGCTTAGATTCTCAGCACCTGATGGATCTAAAGAAAGTTTCCCAGTTTGCATGCAAAATGAAAATGGCCAAAAGAGCAGTCATTGTGGACGAAGTCTCTCGCCTTCCTCTGTAAGCTTCTTGACCTCCATCAAGTGAGAATAGGGATCCTTTGTGTCAAATCAGTTCTTCAAAGCCCTACAGAGGCTAGCACATAAGGGCTTGGGTTTTCTCATGACACCAATTCACATAAAGAATCTATACCAGACAGTCAGTAGGACTCAAATTAGAGAAGCAGAGCAGTATTAAGAGCAGGACTATTTGATCACTATTGGTTCACAGGAAGGGAGTCCAGGCCACCCTGACTTTAGGCAAATGAGGGGCAAGGGAGTTTATTTGGAAAACTGTCTTGGGCTGTGCCCCTCATGGAAACCTTCAGCCAGAGGCTATGAAGAGTGTCTATGTGGAAGAAGATGAGGGCCATTTGGGAGTGTTTTGGTTTTAATTGTGGTCATTTGTGTGGTGGTTGGAAGAGATGACTAGGTCCACGTGGCTTGAACTCTGGTGTGATTCCCCTTACAGACTGAGTTCAGGAACTGACCTCAGAGAAGTATTGCCATGAATTGTGTTGGGATTTTAGGAGACCACGCATGAGAGTTGCCTTTGGAAACTGAGATCAATGCCCAGGGTGGCTTTCCGCAGAGCATTGTCAATCTCTGCCAGGGCATCACATTATTTTATTCTGAAAGACTTGGCAGCCATTGTTGACAGTCAAAACACACATGGGCCTCACATTGTAGACCTCAATGGGCCTGGCTTCATGTGTCCTTTTGGCCACTCTTTGGGAAGCCTTGCCTCTGAGAGTTGTCCAGAGTTTCCTTGAAATGTGCTTCCTCAAACATTAATGGTTTCTGAATGAATTGAAACCCACAATTTCTCCAACTTTATCCTTGAAAAATGGCTAGATAAATACAATGAAATTTTTGAAATTTTCATGACCAGGTGGCACTGGAGAACCTTTCAATGTCCTCTTACTGATGAAGTGTGTACCAGACAGTGCCTTGATTGACTGGGTTTCATGAAAATGATGTAGAACAGAGATGCCAGTATGTTGGAGCCTGCTGAGTAGTGGGCCCAGAGCTGTGGTGTGCAGGTGTGTGATAAAACATCTGTGGTCGGGCCATGTGTATCTGACATTGACTTCCAAATGGCTTGTGGCCGACATTGTGCAGCCAGGAATCACTTATATGTCTGATAACTCTCCATATAAGGCATCTTGTTATATGGAGATGTTTCAGGACGATGTTCAGAATCAGGTGCTATGGACAAGGGGACAAGCTATGTGGGATAGAAGCCTGGTTGATGCATTCTCCTGCAGACCCTGATCTATTTCATGTGACAGAACTCTCTCCAGCACTGTGTCCCAGCTGAATTCCTTGTATTTTGTGAAGCAAATAACAAACTCCCAGTGCAGCAGCAAGAAACACCATGAAAAGTGGAGGATGACCAAATGGCTTCACAGTCCACACGGGGAGTCACTTAGCCTTCAGTGGCCACAGTTTACCTACAAAGAGTGAATTCAGCACTGCTGCCTCATGTCCTTTGGAAAATAAGAAACCATGTCCTCCAAGTCACATAGATGCAGATCCAGCTTTAATGGTCTCATTAGAAAAAAGCTAAAGCTCCTGACAACAACATATATGTCAAGTGCCCATCCTCAGAGGCAGTTTCTAAGGAAGTCTTTAGGCCGGCAGAGCTGCATGTTTGATAGCGTTTACCTATTAGACCAGGATGCAAGAAAAGACCACTGACTCCAATTAAAATCAAGTTAAAGCAAGCTTATAATTTCCACTGCCCAGGTGGCCTCTCCCTCCCAAAACAGTGGGAACAAGACAGCCACCCAAATTTCCTACAGCCCAGGTTTATAACCCAGAATTTTACACTACAGGGGGGTTACAAATATCAGAACTCTGACAAGCATCACACTAATCGTAGTTTATATATATATATATATATATATATATATATATATATATATATATATATATATATATTTTTTTTTTTTTTTTTTTGCTGGCCCCAACATCAGAATTTATGAAAACCATTAGAACCTCAGAGAGGGTCATTGTCTGGCGAGGGAAGGCCAATATTAATGAGGTGTCAATAAAGTTTCATAGAGGGCTGTTCCTGGTCGAAGTGCCAGGCATGGGTGAGTTCAAGGCCACGGGCAGGCATTCCAAGCACGTTCAGAATTTGGTGTAATTTATAGTTAAGCCAAAATTTTCTTTTCATGGCTTTGTGGCAAGATGGATCCAAATTTTAATAAAAGATCAGGTTGGGTCTATCATTCCCCCCTTTTCTAATGTGTCCCTTTCAAATCTTTGATAGGGTAGGGGAAGAGCACTGAGGGAATTTTAATACCTCAAGTAACAGTCTCCATATTTTTTGAACTCACACAAAACCAGTCTCCCTGATTTTACCTGACTTAATTAATTACTTAAAATGAAAGTCTATCTATTTTTGGCTCCATTGTTGTAAGAAGAGAGTCGTCACTCATTTTGGCTTCTTCTGAGCTGAGAGAGGGTGACATGAGGGGGCACAGCATGAGGGATATGAGTTGCCTTTTAGAAGTCAATTCGGTTTGAAGTCTGGTTGTGGTAGAACAGTTTGTAAAGTCATCTGGGGATGGGTTCTTCTATGAGAGAAACAAAAACCATGAGTACTGAATAAATGTTGCAGCAGCTGAAACATGTCACTGTATAGATGTCCCCTCATCTGTCTTCAATATCCCCAGTTATCAGGACTTTCAACTTAACTTTTAGTGTCATAGTTGTTTCACCCCATAAGATACAGTTTAATAATTTAATGTCATCTGATCTTGCAAATTCCTTTTACTAGTATGACCTCTGTGTGTAATAGAGAAACCTTTAATTCTGTTATTCAGGGCTGGATAATCGTACTAGCAAATACCAAGCCTACCTGTGTAGGTTAGGAATATCTGTAGGCCTTAAACAAAAAACTTCTGCCTCTGGTACCTCCTCTTGATAGTCTCTTTTTATACTCATCAGGCATTACTGTCTGAGAATCCTTCTTTGTAGCCTCCAGTCTTACTTATTTTGGGAGGCTACCATAAAGTGTATACGTTAAAATATTATTATAACTATTATTTTTTAAAATGCCCAGGAATGGCTGTATTTTGGGTTTATCTGTCTTTGCTAAGAGTTTAAGATGAAGCAGTAAAACTGACTTTTGTTTCTATCTATTGTTAACAGTCAGTTGAGATTTTATGGGAGTCATTCCTGGGGAAACTTGAGAGCAGCTTCTCAGTTCTGCTAGTGCCATTTGCGCTAGGTGAGTCCAGGTCTTGCTTGACCATGTGGCTTCTCTGGGAAGCATCAGGAATATCTCCCTTCTCTGATGACTCTCTTCTTTGTAGAAAATGCACTGATTGGCTTTCTGTTCTCCAGTGGTCTCATTAATCTTCCTGATCAGGAGGTTATGTGGCTCAGAGTTGCAAAGTTCTTTAGAGAAGTCTCCTGTTCCCTGGATACAGACTGACTCAGAGGGCAAGAGCCAAATATTTGTTTTATTGTCCCTTTTCATTTAAATTAAATTTTAAATCCTAATCTTAAACATCCAGCAAATAAATTTTAACAGCCTTATATTAAGAGTAGTGTGCTTTAATGTCTATAATTTAAAATTATTTATCTTTTTATTATTTGGGATCTGTATTTTTCTGTCTGTCTTGTAGGTGATGACTTATTATCTTAAATTAACCAATATTGTGTTCTAAAAGCAACTCTTTTGTAAAACACTAACAGGGAATCTTTAGTTAACTTATAAGGAAATTCAAAATAAAATTAACAAGAGTAAAAATACTTAGTTCGTGTAATAACTACCCTGAATTTTAGGCTGAGTTATACATTATATCCCCTTTTTGAGATCCTAGTAATCTTGACAGAAAAACATAACTTTAAATTAAATAACATCTGACCTACTGCTTTCGTAGTTATTCTCACATGTTGTAAGATGAGACACAGAGCCTTATCTCAGGTAAGGCAGGGCTCTATATAAATCTTAAGTGTTTTAGTTCTAAAGCTGATCTTTGTTTTCTAAATATCATTTTACACAGTTTACATAAATTGTTTGAGGTCACATGAATATTAGCTAACACCATATGATATCACATTTAAAACATGAATTAAAGAAAGGCTGAAAGTTTTTAACCTTTACATAGATTAGGCGCTCATTAACTTAAAAATATATTTAAATTTTTTCCCAATGTAAAAAGTAACATAAAACTTTATATATCTTATTGATAACAAGTAAATAAATCCCCAATATATATATATTTTTACCATACAACTTCAGAACACCAGCTTGATGAAATGCTCTTTTAAAGTTTCTACCTTACAGAATTGTATACCTGGAAGATATGAGCACATTAATAGCATCACAATGACATTGATGTTTTTACATTAACCAAGTTTAGCTTTTAAAGAAATGGCAGTAGAGTGCTCTAAAATAACAGTACTTATTTAATCAGTTGTTTAATTTTTGTTGTTGCTTGTTCTAGAAAAATAAAACTTTATAAACACAATGTTATGGGTAAACTTTTGTTTTAAGAAATTTGTGTCGCTTTATCACATGACTGATTTTTACAATCTTATACAGACTTTAGAACAAACTTATACAGACCTTACTAAATCAATCAGATATCTAACAAAAGTACTCATGAATGAGTAATCCCATATCAAATTTACTTCACTTATTTATCAAAATATTAGAGAAATGTATTGAACAGTGTAAACCATTTCTTTGTTAAAGGAAAAGTCCTAGAACCAAGGCATATTAGACATTTTATAGACATTAATATTTTATTAGATTTTTGAGCAGCTAGAAAAACTTGTAAGCTTAAATTTAAAGACATTTATTGTTATTTGCTTATCCAAATTTAAAGTGAATCATTTAAATCACGTGAATTAAAGATCTTTGAATCCACTTTTTAAAATTTGTTTTCATGAGTGCTTTTTTTTAATGATCGCTCCTTATATATGTTAATTTGTATATCACATATATGATATACGAACATATGGATACATAGACATACAACACATAACAAAAGTGTGCACAAATAATAATAGTAAGGCCTTGTAGCTTTTCGCAGGTGAAATCTCCATTGCAATGTTTCAAAACTCCACTGTTGGTCAAATATAGAACTGATCAGAAAAATATTAACCTAGTTCTGTAGGATCAAAATAATGAGCTCAAAAAAAATACAGAATCTAGGGAAAAAAATGAGAGTCCTAGAAAAAATGACTGGCCAGTAATTAGTAAATACCATACGATATACCTTTTTTTTCCCACTTAGACATCAGATCAGTCTCCTACTGAGTTTGCAGGCTTCTTTCATTTACATTTCAACATAAGTCCTGGTTGAGTTCTGGAAGGAGCTGGACAAAACTGCTATTCTAAGCAGACACCTCAGGCCTAAGGCACTTTAACCATAATTTTCAGGTGAGGATGTTGAAAATTATGATACAATTTTAAGATACAATTCACAAAATTTTATACCTTAACATCTTTTTTTGTCAACAGATACCATACTATGATTTACTATCCTTGTCCAAATTAATGCACTGATACACACTGTGACATTTTCCCAGGCTACCCAATTAAAAATTGGTTAAAAAAAAGACTGAATGATTGGGAAGTTACTTGCCAACTTGGAAGTAGAATTCTTTAGTTTTCCATTTTAAGTATTTAAGTTCTCTGGCATGAATTATCTGAAATCATAAACTAAAATATTACCTAAACCCGACTTTTAACTTCAAGATTGTGCAATGCTTCAAAAACCCATTCAGATACCATATTGTTACAATAAAACATCATCCTTTAGACACACATTCAGCTAAGATCATTCCCAAGAAACAATTTATAATATCAACACATTATTGCACGTGTCTTAAATGGCCAGAAACAAAGACAAAAGACAGACAGAAAGGAGCTCCAGACTATGGCTGACAGGACAGAAGCCTTTAAAACAGCAGAAAAGAGAAAAATCTCCTACACCAGTGGCACGATATATGTCCCCACAAGGGCATCAGATGTTTTCACAGAGGGGGAACCTGAAATGCAATATCAAAGGTCTCCATGGTGACTTTACTGCATTTAGTGTCTCCTTTTTCTTTTTCTCTTTTTTAAGAAGACAGAGGTGGCATAATACTTAGAGTGCAGGGAAGGAAGGAGGAAATTCACTGAAGCAACAGGACTTCGGCAGCTGTTGGGAGTCCCTCAGTCCCGTCTTTTACTTACAGGATTAGCTCCTCTGGTTCGGTTCCACCCCAAGCACGCTGAATCTCCTAACATTTCAGTAGTCAGCTCTCAAAAATTCCAGGGTCAGGGGCGGTATCAAAATTTGTAACTTAAATTTCGGTTCCGGACCTTGAAGCCAATTAATACCAATTTAATATAAGGACAGGGTTTGAGAAAAAGTAAAAGGGAGGTTTACTGCTTTGCTAACAAAGGAGAAAAACAGGGGACTTTGTCCAAAGTTGTGACTCTCTTGATCTGGAGGGACAAGGGGTTTTAAAGGAGTTTCACTTGTTAACCTGGGAGATACTCAGTTATTAGGTCCCCAGCAGGCATTGCCCTCTGCCGTGGGTGTGCTCCAGACAGCCAGCTAGGGGCTTCTCTCATCCTGCTTAACAAAGGCGGGTATAGTGCATCACATTTCTTTAAAACACAGTCCAAAGGGGTGTCAGGCTTACATGATTTATTACCCATTTTCAAGTCCAATATCCTTAAGTTTTTACCACAGAAATCACACAACAAAACGCACAAAACAAACAAATATAAAACATTTAGAACACAGAACAAAACACACACACAAAAAAAACAGAAACTCAGCAAATAAACAGAAAACCAGAGGAGCAATGCAGCATCTTGCTAAAGTTCCGGGGTAGGAGCTCCTGCATGCCAGTCGTCACCTCTCTACACTTTCAGAGGTATTCCCTACAGAACAGAACAGAGGAAAGAAGGATTCCTATTACTGTCCCAGACAGGAGTATATGTGAGCCTTCCCAGGCCACCTCTCTGTCATCAGAAGAGTACTCCCTTAACCGGATATCAGATGTTATAAAGGCGCCTCTTACCTATGAAGGCCTCCTCCACCAGGTGCTTGATAATAGTTTTAGTGCGATGGTTCACTGCAGTGATCCACGGACTGAAGGCTCATTCCAAGGCTTTGGAACTTGGCTCTCCAGCCCGGAGTCCTGGAGGATAGGCCAGCTTCAGAATTTCCAGCAGTCTGGCTTTGTGATCTGGTCGGGTCATGTTGCTGGGGAACTCCAAAATGTTAGTCCAGGACACAAGAAAAGACCACTGACTCCAATTAAATCAAATTAAGGCAAGCTTAATATTTCAAGCAGCCGGGCTGCCTCTCCCTCTCAAACTGGCGGGAACAAGACAGCAACCCCACCTTTCCTACAGCCCAGCTTTATAGCCCAGAAAGTTACACAAAAGGAGGGTTACAGAAAACAGAACTTTGACAAGCATCACACTAATTGTAGTTTACATTTTTTTTTCTGGCCCCAGCATCAGAAATTATGAGGACCATTAGAGCCTCTGAGAGGGTCGTTGTCTGGCCAGGGAAGGCGAATATTTATGAGGTGTCATTAAAGTTTCAGAATGGGCTGTTATCTGGTCAGAGAGCCAGGCATGGGTGAGTTCAAAACATGGTCAGGCATTCTAAGCAGGTTCAGAATTTGCAGTAATTTATACTAAAGCAAAAATTATCTTTTCATGGCTTTGTGGCAAGATGGCTCACAATTTTAATGAAAGATCATGTTGGGTGATCAACCCTGTCCCTTACTTTTGGAAAATCCTCTACCACCTCCAAGGTTGTGAACTCCTGAGCATTTTCCATTCCAGATATGTATTCACAGAATTTCTAACTCTTCTTCTCTAATTGTGTCTTACTTGGGGCGAAGGTAATGTCAAGCCATTGTTCTGGATGAGAGTGGGAAGAATATTGTGCAGCACATAATTGCATACACATTGGATTCACTTTCCAATTTTCCAATTGAAATACTGAATTCCTGACAATAACCCATACCCTTCTAGACGCTAACTACAAATACTAATATGATGGAGAAAAATAACCCAAACGGAATTGAAATATAAGCAGTTCAGAGGAGGCATGGTGTATATTGGACTTGCCTTTTGCAAGATAAATGGTAGGTGTTATAAATCTAGTCATTTTTTAATTGAAATTGTTTTATATGTGTATTAAAGTTAACAAATATGTGAATTCCTATCTCCCTTTCGCTGTAACCTATTCAGCACATTAATTTTTATATGCACATATAGAATCCTACCTGATATCACACGTACATTTTTGTGAGGTGCCTGACATTGCAGATACAAATTGTGAGAAGAGATCACTCCACCTAAACGCTGTTGGAACTGAAAATTCAAGCTAATGGTGAGCTTCCTAGTTTAATAACATTATACATAAATCCATGTTCAGTAAAATGAATACTTTTGGATCTGTGGATGATATATATTTCATGGTGAAATTTGATTGGCATATATAATTCTACTTTTGAATGTCTTTGTGTGTGTTTGTGTGTGTGTGTGTATATATATATACACACACACACACAAACACACAATATATAAATCTCTAGATTTTTCAAAATATGAAATATATGTGTCTTATATACACTCCCTAAATTCATTCATGTTCATGTATGTGGATTAATATTCAACTTTTCACAAGATTATTCTCAGAAATATTCATCCACCTGAAATACATATTTGTTTTCTAGTACTGAAAACTAACTTCAGTGAAAGGTGCAAACAAATCCTAGTATTTCTACATTAACTGACCTAGTATAACATCAATGCAAGTAGATTCCTATGGGACATGATGTGTATTTTGACATTAATTATTATTCAACACTGGTACATTACTATTTCTTCAGTTTATACACATCATAGGATATATATTTTATCCACTACTTAGCAAATTTATAGGCATTTGTTTCACTTTCAATCACTTCTTGCTCCAGAACACATGTATTTCCCTATGTTTCTTGACTGGTCTTTTCATGAGACTTTTTTTCAAATATATTATTTTCGATTTCCATGATCAATTTTTAAGCAAAACTCACACACCCTTCATGATAAAACATAACCCTAAGATGACCATTAGATATATAACTGGTTGGAATGATTGATTGTGTATCATTATAACATTTCTTATATATTTTCAGATATCCATTCAATCCATTATTTAAAGTGGATCCAGTTATATTATTTATTCCCAGTATGGTCTATTCATGCGTTATTGCTATATTCATAGACAGAGGGTATACCTATTTGTACCCCAATACAAATTTATATGTTCTCAAAATATTGCTCCTGGAAATGGTGGAAGAAATACTCATGTCACGTGATATACATATACATTTTATCACAGAAATATTCTGGACACAGAAAGCAAAGGTCACACTTTCAATTGTACCAAAGCCTAAATGCAAAGTGAGCATGGATTACTAAAAACATACATGTCCAGGTTGCCTAATGCTCTCAAATGTCAATCCTATTGGTGACTACATATTTGTTTCTTCCTAAGATTATATGTTCAACCTCAAGCCTGTTGAAAATGTCTAATCCTATCATTCACTTTGTACTTTGCTTGATTTCCTAATGTCTTTATTGATATCTGCTTTCCCTCATATTTTTCCCAGTTCATCATTATGACTGACTCTTCACATGTGCTGACATTTACACTCACTCTCTAACCGAAACCCTATTGCTAAAAAACTTTTTGTCCAAATCCTATACTCACTCTTCATTCTAAACCTAACGAGTACCTTCCTCATCGTACTGAATATCGCTTTTTGACTGGATGTTCTCTTCAACATTCAATCATCCAAGGTACAAGGTCCTATGCCATTGTATATTGATTTATCTGAGACAACTGTGCAGCACATAACTCAAAGCTAAGAATACCACTTAAGGGTCCAATTCCCTTCTGGGCTTCAAATCTTTCCTAATTTTCTGCTTTCATACTTATATTTCACCTATATACTCTTGTAAATATCGAAGGTTGCCAATACCATTATTCATCTCGCAAAATGATTCGTAACCCAAATCAAACATGTTATTAACCCTAAACATACACTGTTCCCTCAATATAACTTACAGAAAAGCAGGGCAGAGTTGGTCTTACAATATAGGAATGTAGGTGATCTTCCACCTTCTGAGAACCTCAAAGATCCATGGAGAAATGATCCTTGGAGAAGATTTATGCAGCTATGTAGGACCTGAGAGAGCAATAGAAATCTTCCATGGCAAACAACCTGGTCAGGATGAATTGATGGGTCTAAATCAGCCTCTCTCTTCTTATTGTAGAGAAGTTGGAAGAAACCAGGCCTGTGTGGAGAGCTGTTCCCGGGTGCCTAAGGTTGATATTCCATTCTAACTTCTGAATGTGTCACAGGATGTTGGGGCAGCCTTCATCTCATGGGAACCTTGGAAGCAACTGTTAGGACAAAGTGGTTTTCAAGGCAGTGACCTCATTCAGTTCCTGAAGGAAGTGACCTCCTCTCACTTCCTTGGTGATGGAATTCTCTGAACTTGGGATCCAGGAAGCCAGGCACCCAGAGCCTGACCCAGTCCTAGTCCCATTGGGCTAACTTGTTTGCTTTTCTCAAGAACAGAGTCAGTCTTTCTTGGTACCTACTGATGTGAGGATGGCCAAATGCCAGCAGATCTCTGAAGAGGTACCTTCCCTGAGAAAGCAGGTAGTGGCTCACCGCTGTCTCCTGACAACTTCACAGATTTGGCCAAGGAGACCAGATCTGAGACAGGACAGGCCATTTCGGGGGAACATAATATGGCCCACCAGTCAGAAGACACTCTGGATAGTCACAGACCTACTTGGGGGAAGGAGGTGGCTTTGCCGTTGTGGGTGTGAGTTTGTGGTTTTTTTTCTCATGTTCTGAGAATAGGTAGGAAAGGCGTTTTTTTTTGGTGTGGAGTGGACTGTTTCTAGTAAGTCCTTTGACATTGTGAGGGTTTCTATGTCTGTGTATCCCACTGTATCTGTGGTTGTAGACATTAGAAAAGAGAATGCATCAATGGACTTGTTTTCTCTAGTAGAAAGCTTCCCCACATTAATACTGCCCAATTGATTAATGGACTTCACTTTGCCTTATGGATGGGCAACACCTACTGTCCTCTTAAGTTACTCTTTTCTTCGTGAATTCTGGCCACTCTACAGAATACGCTCATGGTTTTGTGTCCCAGATATGTAACACCACAAGGCTCTGTGACATGGCCATGTACTGGATAGCTGAAGAGAATGAGAGCATCTCAGAAAACTCAGATATCAGTGTGACCAGTAAAGTCTCAGTGAAGAAACCCTTCTTGGGCCATTTGCTTACTTCTGATTCAATTACCCTGAATGTCAGGAAGGTCTTTGCCTCATGCCAACCCTTTGTGAAGCCTGAAGAAAACTGTTTTTATATGGAAATGAATGGGCTTCACCTGTGGCTCTTTGCTTAATTGCTTTGGAATGGGATGTGTCTGAATCAGTCTCTGGTCCTTGTGTGAGGCTGTGACTTAGATTCTCAGCACCCAATGGATCTGAATAAAAATCCCATGTGCTTCCCAAACCGAAATGGCCAAAAGAGAAGTCACTGTGGATGAATTTTTTTGCCTTCTTGTTTTAGGTTCCTGACCTCCATCAAGTGAGAATAGGGATCCTTTGGATTAAATGAGTTCTTCAAATCCATGCAGAGGCTAGCCCATATTTGCTTGGGTTTTCTCATGACTCCAAATCACTTAAAGAATCCATACCTCACAGCCAGTAGGCCTCAAATTGGAGAAGCGGAACACTTTAACAGCAGGAATATTTGATCACTCCTGGTTCACAGGAGGAGTGTCCAGGCCACCATGATTTTAGGCAAATGAGGGGCAAGTGAGCTTATTTTGGACACTTTCTTAGGCTGTGCCCCTCATAGAAATCTCCAGCCAGAGGTTATGATGAGTGTCTTTATGGAAGAAGATGAGGGCCCTGTGGGAGTGTGTTGATTTTAATTGTGGTCATTTTTGTGGTGGTTGGAAAGAATGACTGGGTCCACCTGAGCTTGAACTCTGGTGTGATTCCCCTTAGAGACTGAGTTCTAGAACTGAACTCAGAGAAGTATTGCCATGAATCGTGTTTAGATTTTAGAAGGCCATGCATGAGACTCACCCATGAAAACTGAGATCTAGGCCCAGGGTGTCTTTCCACAAAACAATGGGAATCTCAGGCAGGATATCACATGATTTTATTCTGAAAGATTGGCAGGTATAGTTGAGAGTCAAAACACACATGGACCTCACATTGTAGACCTCAATTTGCCTGGCTTCATGTGACCTTTTGGCAACTCTTTGAGAAGCCTTGCCTGTGAGTGTTCTCCAAAGCTTTCATTGAAATGAGCTTTCTCAACACTTAATGGTTCCTGAATGATTTGAAACCCACAGTGCCTCCAACTTAATCTTTGAAAAATGGCTAGATAAATACCATGAAATTTTTGAAATTCCCATGACCAGGTGGCACTGGAGAAACTTTGGAAGTCCTGTGGTTGATCATGTGTATACCAGAGAATGCCTTGTTTTACTGGGTTTTATGTAAATGGTGTAGAACAGAGATGCCAGTAATTAGTATCCTGCTGAGTAGTGGGCCTAGAGCAGTGGTGGGCAGGTGTGTGATAAAACACCATGGTGGGGCCATGTGGATCGGCCATTGGCTTCCAAATGGATTATGACTGACATAGTGCAGAAATCAGACACTTATATGTAAAGGCATTTTTTATATGGAGAGGTTTCAGGGCAATGTTCAGAATCAGTTAACTATGGTTATTGGGGCAAGCTATGTTGGATAGAAGCATGGTTGGTGCATTCTCCTGCAGACCCTGACCCACCACACGTGACAGAACTCCCTCCAGCACTGTATTCTAGTAGAACTCCTTGTATTTGGTGAAGCAAATACCAAATTCCCAGTGCAGCAGCAAGAAACACCACGAAAAGTGGAGGATGACCAAATGTCTTCAGAGTCCACACGAGGAGACACTTAGCCTCCAGTGGCCACAGTTTACCTACAAAGAGAGAATTCAGCACTGCTGCCTCATGGTCGTTGGAATATAAGAAACCATGTCTTCCAGATCACATAGATGCAGACCCATCTTTGATGGTCTCACTACAAAGGAAGTTAAAGCTCATGACAACAACATATATTTCAAGTGCCCAACCTCAGAGGCAGTTTCCCAAGAACTCTTAGGCCAGCAGAGCTCCATGTTTGTGGAGTGTTTACCCTGTTCTTTACTTTTGGAAACTCCTCTACCACCTCCAAGGTTGTGAACTCCCGAGCATATTCCATTCCAGATATGTATTCACAGATTTTCACACTTTTCTACTCTAATTGTGTCTTACTTGGGGCCAAGCTAATATCAAGGCATTGTTCTGAATGTGAGTGGAAAGATTTTTGTGTAACACATATTTACATACACATTCGATTCATTTTTCAATTTTCTATTTGAAATACTGAAGCCCTGAAACTAACACATACCCTACTATACTCTGACTTATAATTCTAATATGATGGTGAAAAATAACCCAAACAGAATAGAAATACAAGCAGTTCCGAGGAGGCATGGTGTATTGTTACAATTGGTTTTTGCATTATATAGTGTAGGAGTTATAAATCTAGTCAATTTTTTTGTTGAAATAGTTCTACATGTGTTTTTAAAATTAAAAAATATGTGAATTCCTGTCTCCCTTTCTCTGTAGCCTATTCAGCACATGTATTTTTATATGCACATATAGAATTCTACCTGGTACCACACGTACATACTTGTGAGGTAACTGAATTGGCAGATGCAAATTGTCCTAAAGGATCACTCCTCCTAAATGCTGTTGGAACTGAAAATTCAACCTATGGGTGAGCTTCCTAGTTGAATATCATTATACATTAATCCGTGTTCAGTAAAATGAATATTTTTCGATCTGTGGATTATATATATTTCATGATGAATTTCGATTGGCATATATATTGCTACTTTTTTTTCTTTTATTGGTTGCTCAAAACATTACAAATCTCTTGACATATAATATTTCTTACATTAGATTCAAGTGGCTTATGAACTCCCATTTTTAGCCCAAATAGAGATTACAGAATCACATCGGTTACACATCCACATTTTTACATAATGCCCTATTAGTTACTGTTGTATTCTGCTACCTTTCCTATACTCTACTATCTCCCCTCCCCTCCCTTCTTATCTTCTCTTTTTCCCCCATCTACTGTAATTCATTTCACTCCATGTTTATTTTCCCATTCCACTCACAACGATATGTAAGTTTGTGTAACAATGAGGGTCTCCCTCCATTACCATGCAATTACCCTTTTCTCTTACTTACCCTCCCACCTCATGTCTCTGTTTAAAGTTAATCTTTTCTTCCTGCTATTGCTCCCTGCTCTGTTCTTAGTTGCTCTCATTATATCAAAGAAGACATTTGGTATTTATTTTTTAGGGATTGGCTATTTTCACTAAGCATAATCTTCTCCAGTGCCATCCGTTTTTCTGCAAATTTTATGATTTTGTCATTTGTTAGTGCTGCGTAATACTTCATAGTGTATAAATGCCACATGTTTTTTATCCATTCATCTATTGAAGGGCATCTGGGTTGGATCCACAGTGTTTCAGTTGTGAATTGTACTGCTATGAAAATCGATGTGGTAGTATCCCTGTATTACTCTCTTTTAAGGTCTTCAGGGAATAGTCCGAGAAGGGCAATAGCTGAGTCAAATTGTGGTTCCATTCACAGCTTTCCCAGGAATCTCCATACTGCTTTCCAAATTGGCCACACCAGTTTACAGTCCCACCAGCAATGTACAAGAGTATCTTTTACCCCACATCCTTGCCAGCACTTGTTGTTTGACTTCATAATGGCTGCCAATTTACTGGAGTGAGATGGTATCTTAGGGTGATTTCGATTTGAATTTCTCTGACTGCTAGAAATGGTGAGCATTTTTTATGTACTTGTTGATTGATTGTATGTCCTCCTCTGAGAAGTGTCTGTTCAAGTCCTTGACCCATTTTTTTAATTGGGTTATTTGTTATCTTATTGTCTATTTTTTTGAGTTCTTTGTATATTCTGGATATTAGGGCTCTATCTGAAGTGTGAGGAGTAAAAATTTGTTCCCATAATGTATGCTCCTTATTTACCTCTCTTATTCTTTCTCTTGCTGAGAAAAAACTTTTCAGTTTAAGTAGTCCCATTTGTTGATTCTTGTTATTAACTCTTGTGCTATGGGTGTTCTATAAAGGAATTTGGAGCCCAACCCCATAATATGTAGATCAGAGCCAACTTTTTCTTCTATCAGACACAGAGTCTCTTATTTGATATCTAGCACCTTGATCCACTATGAGTTAACTTTTGTGCATGGCGACAGAAAGGAATTCAGTATGATTTTGTTGCATATGGATTTCCATTTTTCCCAACACCATTTGTTGAAGATACTATATTTCCTCCATTGCATGCTTTTAGCTCCTTTTTCAAATATATGATAGTTGTAGCTTTTTGGATTAGTCTCTGTGTCCTCCATTCTGTAACATTGGTCCACCCGCCTGTTTTGGTACCAGTACCATGCTGTTTTTGTTGTTGTTGTTGTTTTATTTTGTTTTTTTTAATTAATTTTATTGTAGGTTGTTCAAAACATTACATAGTTCTTGATATATCATATTTCACACTTTGATTCAAATGGGATATGAGCTCCCATTTTTACCCCATATACAGATTGCAGAATCACATCAATTGCACAACCATTGATATTCATATTTCCATTCTGGTGACTGTTGTATTCTTCTGCCTTTCCTATACTCTACTATCCCCCCTCCCCCTCCCCTCCCCTCTTCTCTCTCTACCCCCTCTACTGTAATTCATTTCTCCCCCTTATATTTTTCCTCCTTTCCCCTCACTTCCTCTTGTATGTAATTTTCTATACCCCTGAGGGTCTCCTTCCATTTACATGCAATTTCCCTTCTCTCTCCCTTTCCCTCCCACCTCTCATCCCTGTTTAATGTTAATCTTCTTCTCATGCTCTTCGTCCCTACTCTGTTCTTAGTTACTCTCCTTATATCAAAGAAGACATTTGGCATTTGTTTTTAAGGGATTGGCTAGCTTCACTTAGCATAACCTTCTCTTATGCCATCCATTTCCCTCCAAATTCTATGATTTTGTCATTTCTTAATGCAGAGTAATACTCCATTGTGTATAAATGCCACATTTTTTTTATCCATTCTTCTATTGAAGGGCATCTAGGTTGGTTCCACAGTCTTGCTATTGTGAATTGTGCTGCTATGAACATGGATGTAGCAGTGTCCCTATAGTGTGCTCTTTTTAGGTCTTTAAGGAATAGACCGAGTAGGGGAATAGCTGGATCAAATGGTGGTTCCATTCCAAGCTTTCCAAGAAATCTCCATACTGCTTTCCAAATTGGGCGCACCAATTTGCAGTCCCACCAGTAATGTACAAGAGTACCCTTTTCCCGACATCCTCGCCAGCACTTGTTGTTGTTTGACTTCCTAATGGCTTCCAATCTTACTGGAGTGAGATGGTATCTTAGGGTGGTTTTGATTTGCATTTCTCTGACTGCTAGAGATGGTGAGCATTTTTTCATATACTTGTTGATTGATTGTATGTCCTCCTCTGAGAAATTTCTGTTCAGGTCCTTGGCCCATTTGTTGATTGGGTTATTTGTTATCTCATTGTCTAATTTTTTTAGTTCTTTGTATATTCTGAATATTAGGGCTTTGTCTGAAGTGTGAGGAGTAAAGATTTGTTCCCAGGACGTAGGCTCAATATTTACCTCTCTTATTGTTTCTTTTGCAGAGAAAATCTTTTTAGTTTGAGTAAGTCCCATTTGTTGATTCTAGTTATTAACTCTTGTGCTATGGGTGTCCTATTGAGGAATTTGGAGCCCGACCCCACAGTATGTAGATCAGAGCCAAATTTTTCTTCTATCAGACGCCATGTCTCTGATTTGATATCAAGTTCCTTGATCCACTTTGAGTTATCTTTTGTGCATGGCGAGAGAAAGGGATTCAGTTTCAATTTGTTGTATATGGATTTCCAGTTTTCGCAACACCATTTGTTGAAGATGGTAGCCTTCTTCCATTGCATGCTTTTAGCCCCTTTATCGAATATAAGATAGTTGTAGTTTTGTGGATTGGTTTCTGTGTCCTCTATTCTGTACCATTGGTCCACCCGCCTGTTTTGGTACCAGTACCATGCTGTTTTTGTTACTATTGCTCTGTAGTATAGTTTGAAGTCTGGTATAGCTATACCGCCTGATTCACACTTCCTGCTTAGCAATGTTTTTGCTATTCTAGGCCTTTTATTTTTCCATATGAATTTCATGATTGCTTTCTCTATTTCTACAAGAAATGCCATTGGGATTTTGATTGGCATTGCATTAAACCTATTGAGAACTTTTGGTAATATGGCCATTTTGATGATGTTAGTTCTACCTATCCATGAACAGGGTATATTTTTCCATCTTCTAAGATCTTCTTCAATTCTCTGTTTAGGGTTCTGTAGTTTTGAATGTATAAGTCTTACACCTCTTTTGTTAGGTTGATTCCCATGTATTTTATTTTTTCTGAGGATATTGTGAATGGGGTGCTTGTCCTCATTTCCATTTCAGAGGATTTGTCGCTGATATACAGGAATGCCTTTGATTTATGCGTGTTGATTTTATATCCTGCCACTTTGCTGAATTCATTTATTAGCTCTAATAGTTTCTTTGTAGACCCTTTTGGCTCTGCTAGGTATAGAATCATGTCATCTGCAAATAGTGATAATTTGAGTTCTTCTTTTCCTATTTTTATGACTTTAATTTCTTTCGTCTAATTGCTCTGGCCAGTGATTCGAGAACTATGTTGAACAGAAGTGGTGAGAGAGGGCATCCCTGTCTTGTTCCAGATTTTAGAGGGAATGCCTTCAGTTTTTCTCCATTCAGAATGATGCTAGCCTGAGGCTTAGCATAGATTGCTTTTACAATATTGACGTATGTTCCTGTTATCCCTAGTTTTTCTAGAGTTTTGAACATAAAGGGATGCTGTACTTTGTCGAATGCTTTTTCCGCATCTATCGAGATGATCATATGGTTCTTATTTTTAAGCCTATTGATGTGGTGAATAACATTAATTGATTTCCGTATATTGAACCAACCTTGCATCCCATGGATAAATCCTACCTGATGATGGTGCACAATTTTTTTGATATGTTTTTGTATCCGGTTCGCCAGAAGTTTATTGAGGATTTTTGCATCTAGGTTCATTAGAGATATTGGTCTGTAGTTTTCTTTCTTTGGAGTGTCTTTGTCTGGTTAAGGAATCAGGGCGATGTTGGCCTCTTAGAATGAATTTGGAAGTTCTCCCGATTTTTCATTTTCCTGAAATAGCTTGAAAAGTATTGGTATTAGTTCCTCTTTAAAGGTTTTGTAAAACTCTGCTGTATACCCATCCGGTCCTGGGCTTTTCTTAGTTGGTAGTCTTTTGATGGTTTCTTCTATTTCCTCAATTGATATTGGTCTGTTTAGGTTGTCAATATCCTCCTGACTCAATCTGGGCAAATCATATGACTTAAGAAATTTATCGATGCCTTCACTATCTTCTATTTTATTGGAGTATAACGATTCAAAATAATTTCTGATAATCTTCTGTATTTCTGAAGTGTCTGTTGTAATATTGCCTTTTTCATCCCGTATGCTAGTAATTTGAGTTCTCTCTCTTCTTCTCTTCGTTAGCGTGGCTAAGGGTCTGTCAATTTTATTTATTTTTTCAAACAACCAACTTTTAGTTTTGTCAATTTTTTCAATTGTTTCTTTTGTTTCGATTTCATTAATTTCAGCTCTGATTTTAATTATTTCTTGTCTTCTACTTTTTTGCCTTTGTTTTGCTCTTCTTTTTCTAGGACTTTGAGTTGAAGTATTAGATCATTTATTTGTTGTTTTTTTTTTTCTTTTTTTAAGGATTGAACTCCAAGCAATAAATTTTCCTTTTAGAACTGCTTTCAATGTGTCCCATAGATTCCGACATGTTGTGTCTGTGTTTTCATTTATCTCTAAGAATTTTTTAATTTCCTCCTTGATGTCTTCTATAACCTATTGATCATTCAGTAACCTATTTTTCATTCTACAAGTGATGCATGATTTTTCCTTACTTCTTTTATCGTTGATTTTCAATTTCATTCCATTATGTTCAGATAAGATGCATGGTATTATCTCTACTCCTTTATATTGTCTAAGAGTTGCCCTGTGACATAATATAAAATCTATTTTTGAGAAGGATCCATGTGCTGCTGAGAAAAAAAGTGTAACTGCTTGATCTTGGGTGGTATATTCTATATATGTCAATTAAGTCCAGGTTATTAATTATGTTATTGAGTTCTATAGTTTCCTTATTCAACTTTTCTTTGGATGATCTATCCAGTGGTGAGAGAGGTGTGTTGAAGTCTCCCATAATTATTGTATGGTGGTCTATTAGACTCTTGAACTTGAGAAGAGTTTGTTTGATGAACATAGCTGCACCATTGTTTAGGGCATATATATTTATGATTGTGATGTTTTGTTGGTGTATGGTTCCCTTGAGCTGTATGTAGTGTCCCTCTTCATCCCTTTTGATTAACTTCGGCTTGAAATCTATTTGATATGATATGAGTATGGACACTCCTGCTTGTTTCCAAAGTCCATATGAGTGATATGATTTTTCCCAACCTTTCACCTTCAGTCTATGTATGTCTTTTCCTATCAAATGCATCTCCTGAAGGCAGCATATTGTCGGGTCTTGTTTTGTGATCCATTCTACTAGCCTGTGTCTCTTAATTGGTGAGTTTAAGCCATTAACATTTAGGGTTATTATTGAGATATGGGTTGTTCTTCCAGCGATATTTGTTTATTTATGTTCCTAAACATGGTTTGTTTTCCTCTTTGATTATCCCCAGCCTTTACTGTACTCCCTCCCGCTGTTGGTTTTCATTGATATTTTCCATTTCCTCTTCCTGTAATATTTTGCCGAGGATGTTTTGAAGAGATGGTTTTCTAGCTGCAAATTCTTTTCACTTTTGTTTATCGTGGAAGGTTTTAATTTCATCTTCCATACTGAAGCTTAATTTTGCTGGATACACAATTCTTGGTTGGAACCCATTTTCTTTCAGTGTTTGAAATATGTTATTCCAGGATCTTCTAGGTTTCAGAGTCTGTGTTGAAAGATCAGCTGTTATCCTGATTGGTTTACCCCTAAATGTAATCTGCTTCCTTTCTCTTGTAGCTTTTAAAATTCTCTCTTTATTCTGTATGTTGGGCATCTTCATTATAATGTGTCTAGGTGTGGATCTCTTATGATTTTGCACATTCGGCATCCTGTAGGCTTCTAGGATTTGGGATTCTGTCTCATTCTTCAAGTCTGGGAAGTTTTCTCGTATTATTTCATTGAATAGATTGCTCATTCCTTTTGTTTGGACCTCTATACCTTCCTGTATCCCAATGACTCTTAAGTTTGGTCTCTTTATGTTATCCCATATTCTTGAATGTTCTGCTCATGGTTTCTTAACAGCTTTGCTGAGCTGTCTATGTTCTTCTCCAGTTGAAATACTTTGTCTTCCTTGTCTGATGTTCTATCTTCTAAGTGTTCTACTCTGCTGGTAGTACTCTCAATTGAGTTTTTAAGTTGGTTTATTGTTTCCTGCATTTCCAGGATTTCTGTTTGTTTGTTTTTTATAACCTCGATCTCCCTGTATAATTGATCTTTTGCTTCTTGGATTTGTTTATGTAATTCATTTTCGAGTGGTTGAAGTGGTCTTTCATTGTCTGATTTTGCTGTCTAATGTCTTCCTTGAGACTCCAGATTATCTGAAGCATGTATATCCTGAATTCTTTATCTGACATTCCATCTGCTGCAGATATTACCTCTTCTAAAGTTGAGTTGACCTGCATTGCTTGTGGTCCTTTCTTTCCTTTTCTTTTCATACTGATCGCGTTTCTTTCTGCTTGGTGAAACTGTTGTGTTATTGATTTTTCCCCCTATATATTTATATTGCTCTTGTATAGTTGCAAAGTTTCCCTCGCAGGCTTTGGCGGTGGTTCTGCCCCTCCTCCAATTGGGGCAATGTGCCTACCACGCCGGCAGGTCGCTGTGCCTGTACTTTCGGTCTGCCTGTTCTTTCGGTGGTCACAGGTCCGCCTATCTTGCAGGCGTGAGCAGCGGCTCTGCCCCTCCGCTGGCCGCTAGGCCTGTTCTGTCTGTCGTTTGCAGGTCTGTCTACCTAACAAGCGCTGGTGGCGGCCCTGCCCCTCCTCCAACCGGGGTGATGTGTCAGACGGGCCACTGGGCCTTTTTTGTCAGTGGTCACGGTACCGCCTACCTTGCAGGTGCGTGGGGCAACAGTGCCCCTCCGCAGGTTTCTGGGCCTGACCTGCCGGTGGGTAGCATATCATTCATTTTTTAGTTCTAGTAGTTTTTGTAGACCCTTTTGTGTCTTCTATGTTTAGAATAATGTCACCCGAAAATAGTGATAATTTACGTTGTTATTTTCCTATTTTTATGCCTTTTATTTCTTTAGTCTGTCTAATTGCTCTGGCCAGTGTTTTGAGAACTATATGGAATAGAAGTGGTGAGAGAGGGTATCCCTGTCTTGTTCCAGATTTTAGAGGAAATGCCTTCAATTTTTCTGCATTCATAATGATGCTAGCTGAGGCTTTGCATAGATAGCTTTTACAATGTCGAGGTAATTTCCTGTTATCCCTAGTTTTTCTAATGTTTTGAACATAAAGGGATGCTGTACTTTGTCAAGTGCTTTTTTTGCTTCTAACGAGATGATCATATGGTTCTTATCTTTAAGTCTATTGATGTGGTGAATAACATTTATTGATTTCCGTATATTGAACCATCGTTGCATCCCAGGGATGAATCCTACTTGATCATGTTGCATAATTTTTTTGATGTGCCTTTGTATTCGATTCGCCAGAATTTTATTGAGGATTTTTGCATGTAGGTTCATCAGATATATTGGTCTGTAGTTTTCTTTCTTTGAGGTGTCTTTTTCTGATTTCGGAATCAGCGTGATGTTGGCCTCATAGAATGAATTTGGCAGAGCTCCCTCTTTTTCTCTATCCTGAAATAACTTGAAAAGTATTGGTATTAAATCTTCTTTAAATGTTTTGTAAAACTCCGCTGTATAGCCATCCGTTCCTGGGCTTTTCTTGGTTGGTAGTCTTTTGATTGCTTCTTCTGTTTCATCCATTGACATTGGTCTGTTTAAATTGTGTGTATCCTCCTGACTCAGTCTGGGCGAATCATATGACTTAAGAAATTTGTTGATGTCTTCACTCTATTCTATTTCATTGGAATATAGGTTTTCCAAATAATTTCTAATTGTCTTCTGTATTTCGGAAGCATCTGTTGTAATATAGCCTTTTTCATCCCATATGTTAGTAATTTGAGTTCTCTCTCCTCTTCATTAGCATGGCTAAGGGTCTGTCGAACATATATATTTTTTCGAAGAACCACCTTTTAGTTTTGTTAATTTTTTCAATAGTTTCTTTTGTTTCAATTTCGTTGATTTCTGCTCTGATTTTAATTATTTCTTGCCTTCTGCTACATTTTCTGTTGTTTTGCTCTTCCTTTTCTAGGGCTTTGAGTTAAAGTGTGAGCTCATTTATTTGTTCGGTTTTACTTTTTTTCAGGAATGACCTCCAGGCAATGAATTTCCCTCTTAAAACTGCTTTCATTGTGTCCCATAGATTCCGATATATTGTGTCTGTATTTTCATGTATCTCTAAGAATTTTTTGATTTCCTCCTTTATATCTTCTCTAACCCACTGATCATTCAGTAACATATTGTTAATTTTCCATGTGATGTAGGATTTTTCCTTCCTTCTTTTATCATTGATTTCCAGTTTCATTCCATTATGATCAGATAAAATGCATGGTATTATCTCCACACCTTTATATTTACTGAGGGTTGCCCTATGGCATAATATATGGTCTATTTTTGAGAAGGATCCACGTGCTACTGAGAAAAAAGTATATCCACTTGATGATGGTTGATATATTCTATATATGTCAGTTACATGTAGGTTATTGATTGTGATATTGAGTTCTATACTTTCTTTATTCAACTTTTGTTTGGAGGATCTGTCCAATGGTGAGAGAGGTGTGTTGAAGTCTCCCATAATTATTGTGTTGTGTTCTATTTCATTCTGGAACTTGAGGAGAATTTGTTTTTTGAACGTTGCAGCACCATTATTTGGTGCATAAATATTGATAATTTTTATGTTTTGTTGGTGAATGGTTCCTTTTAACAGTATATAATGTCCTTTCTTATCACTTTTGATTAAATTAGTCTTGAAATCGATTTTATTCGATATGAGGATGGCCACCCCTGCTTGCTTACGAGGACCATTGCATGGTATATTTTTTCCAAAACTGCACCTTCAGCCTGTATGTCTTTTCCATTCAGATGTGTCTCCTGTAGGCAACATATTGTTGGATTCGTTTTTAATCCAAGTTACCAGCAAATGTCGCGTTATTGGAGAGTTTAAGCCATTAACATTTAGAGTCACTATTAATATATGGTTTGTACTGCCACCCATAATTGATGATTCATCTTTTTTTTTAAATTTAGTTTGTTTCTCCATGATTAGCTTTTCCCCCACCCTCTGTCATTACTGAGGCACTTCCCACTGATGGTTTTGGTTGTTGATTTTCATTTCTTCTTCGTGTATTGTTTTGCTCAAGATGCTTTGCAATGCTGCTTTTCTGGCTACAAATTCTTTTAGCTTTTGTTTATCATGAAATATTTTTATTTCATTGTTATACCTGAAGCTTAATTTTGCTGGATACAGAATTTTTGGTTAGCATTCATTGTCTTTCAGTGTTTGAAATACGTTGTTCAAGGATCTTCTCGCTTTCAGCGACTGTGATGTAAAATCCCTTCTCAACCTTATTGGTTTACCCCTTAATGTAATCTGCCTCCTTTCTCTTAGAGCTTTTAATATTTTCTCTTTGTTTTGTATATTGGATATCTTCAAAACGATGTGTCTTGGTGTTGATCTACTGTGATTTTGTGTGCTCGGTGTCCTGTAAGCATGTCCAATTTGTATATCCGTTTACTTTGTATTTCTGGAAATATTTCTGTAATTATTTCATTCAATAGATTACTCATTTCATTGGTTTGAATCTGTGTACCTACCCAGATGACTCATAAATTTGTTTTTTTATGTTATCCCATATCTCTTGGATGTTTTACTCATGATTTTTTACCAGCCTTTCTGTGTTGGCTAGATTCATTTCAAGATGATATATTTTGTCTTCATTATCGAACATTCTGTCTTCTACTTGCTCCACAGTGTTAGTGATACTCTCAATTGACTTTTTAATTTGGTTTATCGTTTCCTTCATTTCTAGAATTATTGTTTGATTTTTTTATAATCTCTATCTCCTGATAAAGATTCATAACTTCTTCTTTTATCTGTTTATGTAATTCATTTTCAATGTGTTCTTTCACTGTTTGGATTTGCTGTCTCGTATCCTCTTTAAGTTTCCATTCCATCTGTCTAAGGTATTCCTTGAGTTCTTTATATGACCATTTTTCTGATGACTATAGGTCCTCCTGAATATTTAGGCTGTCCTTCATTGTTTGTACTTATTTTCTTCCTTGATTTTTTGTGCTGCTCATGTTACTTCTTGCTCTGTTTCACTGCTGAGTTACTGTTTACTCTTATAAATTTATTTGATGCTTGGGAGGAAAGATATTAGAAGGAAAGGGAAGAAGTCACTAAAGAGAATGAGAGTAGGCAGGTAGAATTAAAGGAAGGGGAAATAAGAAAATTGAAAAGAAACGATAAGACAAAAGAAAAAAATAGAAAAGAAAGAAAGAAAGAAAAAAATTTAAAAATAATGATCATTTAAAAAATGAATATTAAAATTTAAAATAATAATAATAATAATAAAATAAAAATATTTTAAAAATGAAAACATTTTAAAACGTTAAAGTACAACAACAACAAAAAAAATGAATTCACATAAAGAATCTAAATGCCACACTCAGTAGGCCTCAAGTTGGAGAAGCAGAGCAGTATTAAGGGCAGGCCTATTTTTTCACTTCTTTTTCACAGGAAGGGAGTCCAGGCCACCCTGATTTTAGGCAAATGAGGGGCAAGGGAGCTTATTTTGGACACGGACGTGGGCTGTGTACCTCATGGAAACCTCCAGCCGGAGGTTATGATGAGTGTCTACATGGAAGAAGATGAGGGCCATGTTGGGGTGTTTTGGTTTTAGCTGTGAACATTTGTATTGTGGTAGGAAGAGAAGACGGGGTCCACCTGGGCTTGAACTCTTGTGTGATTCAACATAGAGACTGAGATCTGGAATTGACCTCAGAGAAGTATTGCCATGAATTGTGTTGGGATTTTAGAAGGCCATGCATGAGAGTCGCCCTTGGAAAGTGAGATCTAGGCCCAAGGTGGCTTTCCACAGAGCAAAGGGAATCTCAGCCAGGATATCACATGATTTTATTCTGAAAGACTTGGCAGCCATAGTTGAGAGTCAAAGGCTCATGGACCTCACATTGTAGACCTCAATGGGCCTGGCTTCATGTGACCTTTTGGCCACCCTTTGGGAAGCCTTGCCTCTGAGAGTTCTCCAGAGCTTTCATTGAAATGAGCTTACTCAACAATTAATGGTTAATGAATGAATTGAAACCCACAGTGCCTCCAACTTCATCCTTGAAAATTGGCCAGATAAAAACCATGAAATTTTTGAAATTCCCAAGACTAGGTGTCACAGGAGAACCTTTGGATGTCCTCTAGCTGATCATGAGAATACAAGACAATGCCTTTATTGACTGGTTTACATGAAAATGGTGTATACCAGAGATGCCAGTAAGTTGGAGCCTGCTGAGTAGTGTTCCTAGAGCCGTGGTGGGCAGGTGTGTGATAAAAAATCTCTGGTGTTGCCATGTTTATCTGACATTGGTGTCCAAATATCTTGTGACTGACATTTTGTAGCCAGTAGACCCTTATATGTAAAAGCATCTTGTTATATGGAGAGGTTTTAGGGCAATGTTCAGAATCAGGTTGCTATGGTCAATGGAGCAAGCTATGTGGGATAGAAGCCTGGTTGGTGCATTCTCCAACAGAACCCGACCCACCACAACTGACAGAATTCCCTACAGCACTGTGTCCCAGGTGAAAGCTTTTTATTTCATGAAGCAAATACCACACTCCTAGTGCAACAGCAAGAAAGACCATGAAGAGTGGAGGATGAACAAATGGCTTCACAGTCCACATGAGGAGACACTTGCCCTCAGTGGCCACAGTTTACCTACACAGAGAAAATTCAGCACTGCTGCCTCATGTTCATTGGAAAATAAGAAACCATGTCATCCATGTCACATAGATGCAGACCCAGCTTTGATGGTCTCACTACAAAGGAAGCTAATGCTCCTGACAACAAAATATATTTCAAGTGCCCAACCTCAGAGGTAGTTTCTCCAGATGTTGGGCCGGCAGAGCTTCATGTTTGTGGAGTGTTTACCCTGTCCCTTACTTTTGGAAACTCCTCTACCACCTCCAAATTTGTGAACTCCTGAGCATTTTCTATTCCAGATATGTATTCACAGATTTTCTAACTCTTCACCTCTAATTGTGTCTTACATGGGGCGAAGGTAATGCCAAGGCATTGTTCTGAATGAGAGTGGGAAGATTTTTATGTAGCACATATTTGCATACACATTGGATACATTTTCCAATTTTCCATTCGAAATACTGAATCCCTGACACTAACAAATTCCCTTCTAGACTTTTACTTATAATCTTAATATGATGCAGAAAAATAACCCAGACAAAATAGAAATACAAGAGGTTTACAGGAGGCATGGTGTATAGTTGGATTTGCCTTTCGTATGATAAATGGTAGGTGTTATAAATCAAGCCAATTTTAATTGAAATAGTTCTCCATGTGTTTTAAAAGTTAACAAATATGTGAATAACTGTCTCCCTTTCTCTGTAGCCTATTCAGCACATGTATTTTTTATGCACATATTGAATTATACCTGGTATCACACGTACATTTTGTGAGGTGGCTGACTTGGCAGATACAAATTGTAAGAAAAGATCACTCCTACTAAACGCTGTTGGAACTGAAAATTCAACATATGGGTCAGTTTTCTAGTTGTACAACATAAATTGATGTTCAGGAAAATGAATATTTTTGGATCTCTGGATGATATATTTTTCATGGTGAATTTCAATTGGCATACATAATGCTACTTTTTAATGTCTGTGTGTGTGTGTGTATATATATATATATATATATTTATTCACTCTCCAGATTTTTCAAAATATGAAATGTATTTGTCTGATTATACACTCCCTAAATTCATTCATATTTATGTATGTGGATGTATAATCAACTTTTCACAAGTTTATTCTCAGAAATATTCATCCACCTGAAATACATATTTGTTTCCTAGTACTGAAAACTAACTTCAGGGGATCATATGATGACAGCGAAAGGAGTGCATCAACCCCATGTACAGCATCACTGTGCAGGAGAATGACGAGTTTCCAGCAAAATTTGGGTGGTCCTAAACCTAGTGGAAGTATTTCCATCTCACGAGGATCAGCTACAGGGCTCAAACGTGAGTGATTTGTCTGCATGGAGCATCATTCTGCTTATTCAGCAAATCGCCCTGCGGGTAGAGTCTGTGGCGCGTGCTGGGAAGCAATGAGATAGCAACACAAATATTCAGTGGTGCAGATTCTGTGGGCTCCTGCCATCTGTACAATCACTGTGCTCATTGCTGAATTCTGGGTTTGAGACCAGGGAAATACACGGTCCAATTCGGTTTTCCACACCAGTCAGACCACAGAGGAAGCCAGGGGCCACCATCTTGGATAGCTGACGTCACCATTCCTGTTTTCAACTGATAGCAGCTCATTCAGCTATAGAACAGGTAATCTCAGGCTGTCATTCGCCTGTGTCTCGGAGACAAATTACTCAGGCCTGCTCCTATCAGAACATACACCAAGCCCAGAGCGGCCGAATTCTGGCTCCTGGAACTGATCAGGCCCAGGGCTAAAGAACCTGCGGAAACTGCTTCTCGGTCTAGGTCTTGCTGAATACTGTGGAGGTAAATACCTACCGAGCCTTCATAGGCAGTGGCAACAGGATTGAGACGGGGCTTGTGAGGGCCGGTCAGGACTCACCCATTGCTTTGTTCATCCTGCAAAGGGAACGAAATGCTGCCATTCGCATGGGATACCAACATGTTAGAGATCTGAAGTCATCACAAAGTGGCTGAGGAGATAACTTCATCGATACCAGCGGTGAGAGAAACAGTTGGTCTCCTGGTAAAAAAAGTGAGTCACAAACACCCGAGTCTCTCTCACTTTGTCTTCAAGCTAGAGGGACAGAGCAGAGACACCGCTCACGCCCGGCACTGGCCCAGCGACCCGCAGGCGTGGTAGTCACGTCATCCCAATTGGAGTAGGGACAGAGCAGAGCCGCCGCCCGTGCCCGGAACAGGCCCATCGACCAGCAGGCTTGGTAGTCACGTCACCCCAATTGGAGTAGGGGCAGAGCAGAGACACAGCCTATGCCCAGAACAGGCCCAACGACCCGCCGGTGTGGTAGACACGGCACCCCTATTGGAGTAGTGGCAGAGCAGAGCCTTCTCCCGTGCCCATTACAAGCCCATCGGCCCACCAGCATGGTTGTTAGGTCACCCCAATAGGAATAGGGGCAGAGCAGAGCCACCACCCATGCCCAGAACAGGCCCAGCAACCCGCTGGCGAGGTAGTCACATCACCCCAATTGGAGTAGGGGCAGAGCAGAGTGACCAACCTCGCCCACAACGTAGGCAACCGAAGAGCGAAACAGGCCAAGTGGCCTGCGGGCACGGCAGACACATAACCCCATTTGGAGTAGGGGCAGAGCAGATCCACTGCCCGTGCCCACAAAATAGACAGACCTGCGACCGACCAGCAAAGAGGCTCAGCGTCCTGCCGGCATGGTAGACACATCATCCCAATTTGAATAAGGGCAGAGTAGAGCTGCCGCCCGCACCTGCAAGGTAGGAAGACCTGCAATGGATCAGCAGAACAGGCCGAGGGGTCCGTGGGCGTTGTAGACACGTCACACCAAATGGAGGAGGGGCAGAGCAGAGCCACTGCCCACGCCCGCATTGTAGACAGACCTGCGACCAACCAGCACAACAGGCCCAACAGCCCGTCAGCGTGGTAGATAGATCACCCCAATTGGAGGAGCAGAACAGCCGCCCCCCGCGACTTCAAGGGAGACTTTTCAACTATACAAGAGCAATATAAGTATATAGGGGGAAAATTTCAAAAACACAACAGTTTCAACAAGCAGAGAGAAACGGGAGCAGTATGAAAAAACAAGGAAAGAAAGGACCACAAGCAATGCAGGTAAACACAATTTTAGAAGAGGTAATAGCTGCATCAGATGGAATGTCAGATAAAGAATTCAGGATACTCAGGCTTTAGATGATCTGGAGTCTCAAGGAAGACATTAGACAACAAAATCAGACAATTAAAGATCACTTCGACAATGAATTACATAAACAAATCCAAGAAGCAAAAGATCAACTATATAGGGAGATAGAGGTTGTAAAAACAAACAAACAGAAATCCTAGAATTGCAGGAAGCAATAAACCAACTTAAAAACTCAATTGAGAATACTACCAGCAGAGTAGAACACTTAGAACATAGAACATCAGACAATGAAGACAAAGTATTTCAACTTGAAAAGAACATAGACAGCTCAGCAAGACTGTTAAGAAACCATGAGCAGAACATTCAAGAAATATGGGATAACATAAAGAGGCCAAACTTAAGAGACATTGGGATACAGGAAGGTATAGAGGTCCAAACAAAAGGAATGAGCAACCTATTCAATGAAATAATACGAGATAACTTCCCAGACTTGATAAATAAAAAAGAATCCCAAGTCCTAGAAGTCTACAGAACGCCGAATGTGCAAAATCATAAGAGAGCCACAACTAGACACATTATAATGAAGATGCCCAACAAACAGAAAAAGGAGAGAATTTTAAAAGCTACAAGAGAAAGGAAGCAGATTACATTTAGGGGTAAACCAATCAGGATAACAGCTGATCTTTCAAAACAGACTCTGAAAGCTAGAAGATCCAGGAATAACATATTTCAAACACTGAAAGAAAATGGGTTCCAACCAAGAATTGTGTATCCAGCGAAAGTAAGCTTCAGGATGGAAGATGAAATTAAAACCTTCCACGATAAACAAAAGTGAAAAGAATTTGCAGCTAGAAAACCATCTCTTCAAAACATCCTCGGCAAAATATTACAGGAAGAGGAAATGGAAAATATCAATGAAAACCAACAGCGGGAGGGAGTACAGTAAAGGCTGGGGATAATCAAAGAGGAAAACAAACCATGTTTAGGAACATAAATAAACAAATATCGCTGGAAGAACAACTCATATCTCAATAATAACCATAAATGTTAATGGCTTAAACTCACCAATGAAGACACACTGGCTAGTAGAATTGAACGAAAAACAAGACCCAACAATATACTGCCTACAGGGGACGCATTTGATAGGAAAATGCATACATAGACTGACGGTGAAAGTTTGGGAAAAATCATATCACTCATATGGACTTCGGAAACAAGCAGGAGAGTCCATACTCATATCAAATAAAATAGATTTTAAGCCAAAGTTAATCAAAAGGGATAAAGAGAGACACTACATACTGCTCAAGGGAACCATACACCAACAAGACACAGCAATCGTTAATATATATGCCCCGTACAATGGTGAAGCTATGTTCATCAAAGAAACTCTTCTCAATTTCAATAGTCTAATAGACCACAATACAGTAATCATGGGAGCCATGAACACACCTCTCTCACCACTGGACAGATCTTGCAAACAAAAGTTGAATAAGGAAACTATAGAACTCAATAACACAATTAATAACCTAGACTTATTTGAGATATGTAGAATATAACACCCAACATCAAGCAGTTACCTTTTTTCTCAGCAGCACATGTATCCTTGTAAAAAATAGATCATATATTATGTCACAGGGCAACTCTTAGACAATATAAAGGAGTACAGTTAATACCATGCATATTATCTGATCATAATGGAATGAAACTAAAAATCAATGATAAAAGAAGGAAGGAAAAATCATGCATCACTTGGAGAATGAACAATAGGTTACTGAGTGATCAATGGGTTATAGAAGACATCAAGGAGGAAATTTAAAAATTCTTAGAAATAAATGAAAATGCAGACACAACATACCGGAATCTATGGGACACATTGAAAGCAGTTCTAAGAGGAAAATTCATTGCTTGGAGTTCATTCCTTAAAAAAAGAAACAACCAACAAATAAATGATCTCATACTTCATCTCAAAATCCTAGAAAAAGAAGACGAAAGCAACAGCAAATGAAGTAGAAGGCAAGAAATAATTAAGATCAAAGCTGAAATTAATGAAATTGAAACAAAAGAAACAATTGAAAAAACTTGACAAAAGTAGAAGTTGGTTCTTTGAAAAAATAAATAAAATTGACAGACCCTTAGATATGATAACAAAGAGAAGAAGACAGAGAACTCAAATTACTAGAATAAGGGATTAAAAAGGAAATATCACAACAGATATTTCAGAAATACAGAAGATAATCAGAAATTATTTTGAATCCTTATACTCCAATCAAATAGAAGACAGTGAAGGCATCGATAAATTTCTTAAGTCATATGATCTGCCCATATTGAGTCAGGAGGATATAGCAACATAAACAGACCAATATCAATTGAGGAAATAGAAGAAACCATCAAAACACTACCAACTTAGAAAAGCCCAGGACCGTATAGGTATACAGCAGAGTTTAACAAAACCTTTAAAGAGGAAAGAATACCAATATTTTTCAAGGTATTTCAAGAAAGTGAAAAAGAGGGAGATCTTCCAAATTCATTCTACGAGGCCAACATCACCCTGATTATTACAGCAGACAAAGACACTTCAAAGAAAGAAAACTACAGACCAATATCTCTAATGAACCTACATGAAAAAATCCTCAATAAAATTCTGGCGAATTGGATACAAAAAAAATATCAAAAAAATTGTGAATCCTGATCAAGTAGAATTCATCCATGTGATGCAAGGCTGGTTCAATATACGGAAATCAATAAATGTTATTCACCACATCAATAGAATTAAAAATAAGAACCATATGATCATCTCGATAGATGCAAAAAAAGCATTCAATAAAGTACAGCATTCTGTTATGTTCAACACTCTAGAAAAACTAGTGATAAGAGGAACATACCTCAATATTGTAAAAGCAATCTATGCTAAGCCTCAGGCTAGCATCATTCTGAATGGAGAAAAATTGAAGGCATTCTCTCTAAAATCTGGAACAAGACAGGGATGCCCTCTCTCACCACTTCTGTTCAACATAGTTCTCGAAACACTGGCCAGAGCAATTAGACAGACGAAAGAAATAAAAGGCATAAAAATTGGAAAAGAAGTATTTAAATTATCACTTTTGCAGATCACATGATTCTATATCTAGCAGTCCCAAAAGGGTCTACAAAGAAACTAATGGAGCTAATAAATGAATTCAGAAAAGTGGCAGGATATAAAATCAACATGCATAAATCAAAGGCATTCCTGCATATCGGCGACAAATCTTCTGAAATGGAAATGAGGACAACCACTCCATACATAATATCCTAAAAAATAATAATAATAATTAGGAATCAACCTAACAAAAAATGTGAAAGTCTTATACAATGAAAACCACAGAACCCTAAAGAGAGAAATAGAAGAAGATCTTAGAAGATGTAAAAATATATCCTGTTCATGGATAGGCAGAACTAACATCATCAAAATGGTGATATTACCAAAAGTTCTCAATAGGTTTAATGCAACAATGCCAATCAAAATCCAAACGGCATTTCTTCTAGAAATAGAGAAAGCAATCATGGAATTCATATGGAAAAATAAAAGACACAGAATAAAAAAAACAATACTAAGCAGGAAGTGTGAATCAGGCGGCCTAGTGATACCAGACTTCAAACTATACTACAGAGCAATAGTAACAAAAATAGCATGGTACTGGTACCAAAACAGGAGGGTGGACCAATTGTTCAGAATAGAGGACACAGAAACCAAGCCAGGAAACTACAACTATCTTATATTTGATGGAGGGGCTAAAAGCATGCAATGAAGGAATATAGCATCTGCAAAAAATGGTGCTGGGAAAACTTGGAATCCATATGTAACAAAATGAAACTGAATCCCTTTCTCTCGCCATGCACAAAAGATAACTCAAAATGGATCAAGGAGCTTGATATCAAATCAGAGACATGGCGTCTGATAGAAGAAAAAGTTGGCTACGATCTACATACTGTGGGGTCGGGCTCCAAATTCCTCAATAGGACACCCATAGCACAAGAGTTAATAACTACAATCAACAAATGGGACTTACTCAAACTAAAAAATTTTTCTCAGCAAAAGGAACAATAAGAGAGGTAAATAGGGAGCCTATATCCTGGGAACAAATCTTTACTCCTCACACTTCAGATAGAGCCCTAATATTCAGAGTATACAAAGAACTGAAAAAAATAGACAATAAGATAACAAATAACCCAATAAACAAATGGGCCAAGAACCAGAACAGACACTTCTCAGAGAAGGACATACAATCAAAAAACAAGTACATGAAAAAATGCTCACCATCCCCAGCAGTCAGAGAAATGCAAATCAAAACCACCCTAAGATACCATCTCATTCCAGTATGATTGGCAGCCATTATGAAGTCAAACAACAACAAGTGCTGCTGAGGATGTGGAGAAACAGGTACACTTGTACATTATTGGAGGCACTGCTAATTGGTGCAGCCAATTTGTAAAGCATTATGGAGATTTCTTGGAAAGCTGGGAATGGAACTACCATTTGACCCAGCTATTCCTCTTCTCGGTCTATTCCCTAAAGACCTTAAAAGATCATGCTACAGGGACACTGCTACATTGATGTTCATAGCAGCACAATTCACAATAGCAAGACTGTGGAACCAACCTAGATGCCGTTCAATAGAAGAATGGATAAAATAATGTGGCATTTATACACAATGGAGTATTACTCTGCTTTAAAAAATGACAAAATCATAGAATTTGCAGGAAAATAGATGGCATTAGAGCAGATTATGCTAAGTGAAGCTAGCCAATCCCTAAAAAACAAATGCCAAATGCCTTCTTTGATAAAAGGAGAGTAACTACGAACAGAGTAGGGATGAAGAGCATGAGAAGAAGATTAGTATTAAATAGGGATGAGAGGTGGGAGAGAAAGGGATAGAGAAGAGAAATTGCATGGAAATGGAAGGAGACCCACAGGGTTATATAAAATTACATAAAAGAGGATGTGAGGGGAAAGGGAAAAATAATACAAAAAGGGAGAAATTTATTACAGTAGAGGGGGTAGAAAGAGAAGAGTGGAAGAGAGGGGAGAGGAGGAGGGATAGTAGAGGATAGGAAAGGCAGCAGAATACAATAGACACTAGTATGGCAATGTGTAAATCAATTGATGTGTAACTGATGTGATTCTGCAATCTGTATACGGGGTAAAAATGGGAGTTCATAACCCACTTGAATCAAAGTGTGAAATATGATATATCAAGAAATATGTAATGTTTAGAACAACCATAAAAAAAATTAAAAAAAAAAAAAAGGAAACTAACTTCGGTTAATGAGGCACGCGAATCCTAATATTTCTACAGTAACTTACCAAGTTTAACATCAATGCAAGTAGATTCCAATGGGACATGATGTGTATTTTTACGTTAATTTTTATTCAAAACTGGTACATTACAATTTCATCAGTTTATGCACATCATAGGATATATATTTCATAATCAATTTAGCAAATTTATAGGCATTTGTTTCACTTTCAATCTCTTCCTGCTTCAGAACACATGTATTCCTCCATATTTCTTGACTGGTCTTTGCATGAGAATTCTTTCCAAACACATTATTTTCGATTTCCATAATCACTTTTGAAGCAAACTTCACACACTCTTCATGATAAACCAAAACACTAATATTACCATTAGATGTATAACTGGTTGGAATGAATGAATGTATATCAATATAAGATTTATTGTATATTTTCAGATCTCAATTCAATCCATTATTTAAAGTTGGAACCAGTTATATTATTTATTCACAGTATGGTGTATTCATGCTTAATCTCTATATTCATGGACACAGGGTACACCTCTTTGTATCCCCAATAATAATTTTATGTCTTCAATATATTGCTCCCAGAAATGGTGGTAGAAATACTCATGTCACCTGATCTACATATACATTTTATCACAGTAATATTCTGGACAAAAAATGTAAAGGTCACACTTATGATTGTACCAAAGACTAAATGAAAAGAGATCATGGATTACTAAAAACATCCATGTCCAGGTTGCCTAATGCTCTCAAATGTCAATCCTATTAGTTACTAGATATTTGTTTCTTCCTAAGTTTATATATTCAACTCAACCCTGGTGAAAATATCTACTACTATCACTCACTTAATACTTTGCCTGATTTCATAATGTCTCTATTGATATCTGCTTTTCTACATATTTTCCCAATTTCATCATAGTGACTGACTCTTCATATGTGCTGACATTTACATTCACTCTCTAACCGAAACCGTATAGCTAAAGAATTTTTAGTCCCAATCCTACACTCATTCTTCTTCCTAAACCTACCGACTATCTTCCTAATCCTACCGACTATCCCTTTGGATTGGATGTTCTCTTCCACATTCAAACATCCAAGGTACAAGGTTCTATGCCATTGTATATCAAATTGTCTGAGACATCTTTGCAGAATATAATTAAAAACTAAGTATCCCAATTAAGGGCCCAATGCCCTTCTGGGTTTCAAATCATACCTAGATTTCTGTTTTCATACTTATATTTCACCTCGATATTCTTGTAAATATCGCAGGTTCCCAATACCATTATTTATCGCACAGAATGATTGCTAACCCAAATCGAACCTGTTATTAACCCTAAAGATACACTGTTCCCTCAATCTCATTTTACAGAAGAGCAGGGAGAGAGTCGTTCTTACAATACAGGAAAGTAGGGGACATTCCACCTGCTGAGAACCTCAAAGGTCCATTCAAAATGATACCTGGAGAAGATGTAGGCAGCTATGAAGGACCTGAGAGAGCAAAAGTCATCTTCCATGGCAAACAACCTGGTCAGGATGAAGGGATGTGTCTGAATCAGCCTCTCTCTTTTTATTGTAGAGAAGATGGACCAAACCAGGCCTCTGTCGAGAGCTGCTGCTGGGTGCCTATGGTTGACATACCATTCTACCTTGTGAAAGTGTCACAGGAAGTAGGGGCAGCCTCCATCTCATGGGACACTTGGAAGCAACTGTTAGGACAAAGTGGTCGCCAAGGCAGTGACCTCATTCAGTTCCAAAGAAAGTGACATACCTCATTTCCTTGGTGATGGAACTCTCTGAACTTTTGTATCCAAGAATCCAGGCACCCCGAGGCAGCCCCAGTTCCAGTGGGCTCACTTGTTTGGATTTACCAAGGACAGAGTCAGTCTTTCTTCGTACCTACTGATGTGAGGATGGCCAAATGCCAGGAGAGCTCTGAAGAGGGACCTTTCCAGAAGAAGCAGGTAGTGGCTCACCCCTTTTTCTTGACAACTTCACAGAGTTGGCCAAGGAAACCAGATCTGAGAGAGGTCAGGCCATGTCCTGAGAATAGGTAGGAAAGTTGGTTTGTTTGGTTTGGAGTGGATTGTTTTTTGTAAGTCGTTTGACCAGGTGAGTGTTTCTATGTCTGTGTATCCCACTGTGTCCGTTGTTGTAGACATTAGAAAAGAGAATGCATTAATGAATGCCTCCAGTCTAGTATAAATCTTCCCATAATTCATCCTGCCCAATTTATGAATGGACTGCAGCTTGTCTTATCGAGAGGCAATACCTTCTATCTTCCTAAGTTCCTGTTTTCTTCCTGAATTCTGGCCACTCTCCAGAATAGGCTCATGGTTTTGTGTCCAAGATATGTACCACTCCAAGCTCTGTGACATGGCCATGTACTGGATAGCTGAAGAGAATGGCCAGCCTTTCAGAGAACTCAGATATCAGTGTGAACAGGAACGTCTCAGTGGAAAAACCCTGCTTTGGGCCTTTTGCTTACCTATTGTTCTGTTGCACTGAATGTCAGGAAAGACTTTGTCTCAGGCCACCCTTTTGTGAAGCCTGAAGAAAACAATTTTCAAATGGAAATGAATGGGCATCACCTGTGGCTCTTTGTTTAATTGCTTTGGAAAGGGATGTGGCTGAATTAGCCTCTTGGCCTTGTGTGTGGCTGTGACTTACATTCTCAGCACCTGATGGATCTAAAGAATAATCCCATGTGTGCATCAAAAACCATAATGGCAAAAAGATCAGTCATTGTGGATGAAGTCTCTTGCCTTCCTCTGTTAGGTTCCTGACCTCCGTCAAGTGAGAAAATGGATTCTTTGGGTCAAATGAGTTCCTCAAAGCCCTGCAGAGGTGCTTGGGGTTTCGCATGACTCCAAATCACAAAGAATCTATACCTGAAAATCAGTAGGCCTCACATTGGAGAAACAGAGCATTATTAATGACAGGCTTATTTGATCACTCCTGGTTCACAGGAAGGGTGTCCAGGCCACCCTGACTTTAGGCAAATGAGGGCCAAGTGAGCTTATTTTGGACACTTTCTTGGGCTTCGCCCCTCATGAAAATCTTCAGCCAGACATTACGATGAATGACAATATGTAAGAAGATGAGGGCCATGTGGGAGTGTTTTCGTTTTAATTTTGGTCATTTGTGTGGCGGTTGGAAGAAATGACTGGGTCCACCTGGGCTTGAACTCTGGTGTGATTCCCCTTAGAGACTGAGTTGTGGAACTGACCTTAGAGAAGTATTGCATTGAATTCTGTTGGAATTTTAGGAGGCCACGCATAAGAGTCACCCTTGGAACTGAGATCTAGGCCCAGGGTTGCTTTCCACAGATTTTTCAGTTCCTGAAAGAAGTGACCTCACCTCACTTTCTTGGTGATGGAACTCTCTGTTCTTGGGATCCAGGAATTCAGGCACAAAAGCCAGGGCCAGTTCCAGTCCGAGTGGTCTCATTTGTTTGGATTTACCAAGGACAGAGTCAGTCTCTCTTGGTACCTACTAATGTGAGGATGGCCAAACGGCAGGAAATCTCTGAAGAGGGGCCTTTCCTGAGAAAGCAGGTAGTGGCTCACAGCTGGCTCCTGACAATTTCATAGAGTTGGCCATGGAGTCCAAATCTGAGACAGGAGTGGCCATTTCGGGGGAACATAGTATGGCCCAAAAGTCAGAGGACACTCCAGATAGTCAAAGACCTACTTGGCGGAAGGAGGTGCCTTTGTAGGTTTGGTTGTAGGTTTGTGGTTTTGTCTCATGTTCTGAGAATAGGCAAGGAAGGCAGTTTGTTTGGTTTGGAGTGAACTGTTTCTAGTAAGTCGTTTGGCAAGGCGAGTGTTTCTATGTCTGTGTATCCCACTGTTATCCATGGTTGTAGACATTAGAAAAGATATTGGATCAATGGATGTGTCCTGTTTAGTAGAAAGCTTCCCAGAATTCATCCTGCACAATTTATGAATGGACTGCGGCTTGCCTTATCAATTGGCTACACCTGCTATCTTCCTAAGTTCCACTTTTCTTCCTGAATTCTGGCCACTCTCCAGAATAGGCTCATGGTTTTTGTGCAAGATATATACCACCTCCAAGCTCTGTGACATGGCCATGTACTGGATAGCTGAAGGGAATGGCGAGAATCGCAGAAAACTCAGAAATCACTGTGACCATTAAAGTCTCAGTGGAGAAACCCTGCTTTGGGCCTTTTGGTTACCTATTGTTCTGTTGCCCTGAATGTCAGGAAGGTCTTTGCCTTTGGCCACCCCTTTGTGAAGCCTGAAGAAAACAGTTTTCAAATGGAAATGAATGGATCACCTGTGGCTCTTTGCTTAATTGCTTTGAAAAAGATGTGTCTCATTCAGACCATTGGCCCTGTGTGAGGCTGTTGCTTAGTTTCTCATCACCTGATGGATCTAAAGAAAGATTCCATGTATACATCCAAAACCAAAGTGGCAAAAAGAGCAGTCATTGTGGATGAAGTCTCTCGTCTTCCTCTGTAAGGTTTGTGACCTCCATCAAGTGAGAATAGGGATCCTTTGTGTCAAATGAGTTCCTCAACGCCCTGCAGATTCTATCCCATAGGTGCTTGGGTTTTATCATGACTCCAGTTCACATAAAGAATCTAAAACCCACAGTCAGTAGTCCTCAAATTGGAGAAGCGGAGCAGTATTAATGGCAGGCCTATTTGATCACATGTGGTTCACAGGAAGGGTGTACAGGCCACCCTGAGTTTAGTCAAATTAAGGGGCAAGGGAGCTTATTTTTGACACTGGCTTGGGTGGAGCCCCTTATGGAAACCTCCAGCCAGAAGTTATGATGAGTGTCTATATGGAAGAAGATGTGGGTCATGTGGGAGTGTTTTGGTTTTAATTGTGGTCATTTGGGTGGTGGTTGGAAGTGACGACTGGGTCCACCTGGGCTGGAACTCTGGTGTGATTCCCCTTAGATACTGAGTTGTGGTACTGACCTCAGAGAAGTATTGCCATGAATTGTGTTGGGATTTTAGGAGGCCACGCATGAGATTTGCCCTTGGAAACTGAGATCTAGGCCCAGGTTGGCTTTGCACAGAGCACTGGGAATCTCAGCCAGGGTATCACATAATTTTATTCTGAAAGGCTTGCAGCCATAGTTGAGAGTCAAAACACACATGGACCTCACATTGTAGACCTCAATGCGCCTAGCTTCATGTGATCATTGGCCACTCTTTGGGAAGCCTTGCTTATGAGAGTTCTCCAGAGCTTTCATTGAAATGAGCATCCTCACCATTTAATGGTTCCTGAATGAAGTGAAACCCACAGTGCCTTCAACTTCATCCTTGAAAAATGGCTAGATAAATACGGTGAAATTTTTTTAAATTTCCATGACCAGGTGGCACTAGAGAAACTTTGGATATCCTGTTGCTGACTATGAGTATACTAGACAGTGCCTGATGGACTGGGTTTCAAGAAAATGGTGTAGAGCAGAGATGCCAGTAATTTGGAGACTGCTGAGTAGTGGGCATACAGCTGCAGTCGGCAGGTGTGTGATAAATCATCTGTGGTGGGGCCATGTGGATCTTCCTTTGGCTTCCAAATTGCTTGTGACTGACATGGTGCAGCAAGCAGACCCTTATATGTAAAGGCGTATTTTTATTTGGAGAGGTTTCAGGGCAATGTTCAGAATCACGTTGCTATGGTCAAGAGGCAAGCTATTTGGAATAGAACCTTGGTGGGTGCATTCTCCTGCGGACCCTGACCCACCACACTTGAGAAACTCCCTCCAACACTTTGTCCCAGTTGGACTCCTTGTATTTTGTGAAGAAAATACCAAACTACCAGTGCAGCAGCAATAAACACCACAAAATGTGGAGGATGACCAAATGGCTTCACAGTCCACACGGGGAGACACTTAGCCCCCAGTGACCACAGTTTACCTACAAAGATTGAATTCAGCACTGCTGACTCATGTTCATTGGAACATAAGAAACCATGTCCTCCAGGTCACATAGATGCAGACCCAGCTTTGATGCTCTCATTACAAAGGAATCTAAACCTCCTGACAACAACATATATTTCAAGTGCCCAACCTCAGAGGCAGTTTCTGAAGAAGTCTTTAGGCAAGCAGAGCTCCATATTTGTGGAGTGTTTACCCTGTCCCTTACTTTAGTAAACTACTCTACCACCTCCAAGGTTGTGAACTTTTGAGCATATTAAATTCCAGCTATGTATTCCCAGATTTTCGAACTCTTCTCCTCTAATGATGAATTACTTGGGGCGAGGGTAATGTCAAGGCATTGTTCTGGATGACAGTGAAATATTTCTCCATGTGTTTTTTTTTTAATTATTTTATTTCATATTATTATTTTATTTTTTTAATTGGGTGTTCAAAACATTACAAAGCTCTTGACATATTATATTTCATACATTAGATTCAAGTGGGTTATGAACTCCCATTTTTATCCCAAGTACGGATTGCAGAATCATATCTGTTACACATCCGCATTTTTATAATGCCCTATTAGTAACTGTTGTATTCTGCTACATTTTCCGTCCTCTACTATCCCTGCTCCCCTCCCATCTTCCCTCTCTACCCCATCTACTGTAATACATTTATATCTTTGTTTATTTTCCCATTCCCCTCACAACCTCTTATATGTAATTTTGTGTAACAATGAGGGTCTCCCTCCATTACCATGCAATTTCCTTTATCTCTCTCTTTCCGCCCCCCACCTCATGTCTCTGTTTAATGTTGATCTTTTCTTCCTGCTCTTCCTCCCTGCTCTGTTGTTAGTTGCTCTCATTATATCAAAGAAGACATTTTTATTTGTTTTTTAGGGTTTGGCTAGCTTCACTAAGCATAATCTGCTCTAGTGCCATCCATTTCCCTGCAAATTCAATGATTTTGTCATTTTTTAAGGATGCATAATACTCAATGGTGTATAAATACCACATTTTTTTATCCATTCATCTACTGAAGGGCATCTGGGTTGGTTCCACAGTCTAGCAATTTTGAATTGTGCTGCTATGAACATCGATGTGGCAGTATCCCTGTAATATGCTCTTTTAAGGTCTTCAGGGAATAGTCTGAGAAGGGCAATAGCTGGGTCAAATGGTGGTTCCATTCCCAGCTTTCCCAGGAATCTCCATACTGCTTTTCAAATTTGCCACAACAGTTTGCAGTCCCACCAGCAATGTATAAGAGTACCCTATTCTCCACATCCTCGCCAGCACTTGTTGTTGTTTGACCTCATAATGGCTGCCAATCTTACTAGAGTAGGATGGCATCTTAGGGTGGTTTTAATTTGCATTTCTCTGACTGCTAGAGATGGTGAGCATTTTTTCATGTACTTACTGATTGATTGTATGTCCTCCTCTGAGAAGTGTTGGTTCAGGTCCATGGCCCATTTTTTGATTGGGTTATTTATCATCTTATTGTCTAATTTTTTGAGTTCTTGGTATACTCTGGATATTAGGGCTCTATCTGAAGTGTGAGGAGTAAAAATTTGTCCCCATGATTTAGGCTCCCTATTTACCTCTCTCATTTTTTATCCTGCTGAGAAAAAAAACTTTTCAGTTTAAGTAAGTCCCATTTGATGATTGTTGTTATTAACTCTTCTGCTATGGGTGTCCTGTTAAGGAATTTGGAGCCCGACCCCACATTATGTAGATCAGAGCCAACTTTTTCTTCTATCAGATGCAGAGTCTCTTATTTGATATCTAGCTCCTTGATCCACTTTGAGTTAACTTTTGTGCATGGCAAGAGGAGGGGATTCGGTTTCATTTTGTTGCATATGGATTTCCATTTTATACAAAACCATTTGTTGAAGTTGCTATATTTCCTCTATTGCATGCTTTTAGCTCCTTTATAAAATATAGCATAGTTGTAGCTTTGTGAATTAGTCTTTGTGTCCTCTATTCTGTACCCATTGGTTAACCCGCCTGTTTTGGTACCAGTGCCATGCTGTTTTTGTTACTATTGCTCTGTAGTATAGTTTTAAGTCTGGTATCTCTATATCGCCTGATTCACACTTCCTGCTAGAATTGCTTTTGCTATTCTGGGTCTTATATTTTTCCATATGAATTCCATGATTGCTTTATCTATTTCTACAAGAAATGCCTTTGGGATTTTGATTGGCATTGCATTAAACCTATAGAAAACTTTTGGTAATTTCGCCATTTTGATGATGTTAGTTCTGCCTATCCAGGAACAGGGTATATTTTTCCATCTTCTAAGATCTTCTTCTACTTCCCTTTTTAGGGTTCTGTAGTTTTCATTGTATAAGTCTTTCACCTTTTTTGTTAGGTTGATTTTCAAGTATTTAATTTTTTTGACGATATTGTGAATGGAGTGTTTTTCCTCATTTCTGTTTCAGAAGTTTTGTCGCTGATATACAGAAATGCCTTTGATTTATGCGTTTTGATTGTATATCCTGCCACTTTGCTGAATTCATTTATTAGTTCTAGTAGTTTTTTTTGTAGACCCCTTTGGGTTTTCTATGTATAGAATCATGTCACCAGGAAATAGTGATAATTTACGTTCTTATTTTCCTATTTTTATGCCTTTGATTTCTTTCGTCTGTCTAATTGCTCTGGCCAGTGTTTCGAGAACTATATAGAATAGAACTGGTGACAGAGGGCATCCCTGTCTTGTTCCAGATTTTAGAGGGAATGCCTTCAATTTTTCTCCATTCATAATGATGCTAGCCTGAGACTTAGCATAGATAGCTTTTACAATGTCGAGGTTAGTTCCTGTTATCCCTATTTTTCTAATGTTTTGAACATAAAGAGATGCTGTACTTGGTCAAATGCTTTCTGCGTCTATCGAGATGATCATATGGTTCTTATCTTTAAGTCTATTGATGTGATGAATAACATTTATTGATTTTCGTATATTGAACCATCGTTGCATCCCAGGGATGAATCCTACTTGATCCTGGTGAAAAATTTTTTTGATGTGCCTTTGTATTCGATTAGGCAGATATTTATTGAGGATTTTTGCATCTAGGTTAATCAGATATATTGGTCTGTAGTTCTCTTTCTTTGAGTTGTCTTTTTCTGGTTTTGGAATTAGGGTGATGTTGGCCTCATAAAATGAATTTGGCAGAGCTCCCTCTTTTTCTATTTCCTGAAATAACTTGAAAAGTATTGGTGTAAATTCTTCTTCAAAGGTTTTGTAAAACTCCGCTGTATAGCCATCCGTTCCTGGGCTTTTCTTGGTTGGTAGTCTTTTGATTGCTTCTTCTATTTCATCCATTGATATTGGTCGGTTTAAATTGTGTGTATCCTCCTGACTCAGTTTGGGCAAATCATATGACTTAAGAAATTTATCGATGTCTTCACTATTTTCTATTTTATTGGAATAATGATTTTCAAAATAATTTCTAATTATTTGATGTGCCTTTGTATTCGATTCGCCAGAATTTTATTGAGGATTTTTGCATGTAGGTTCATCAGATATATTGGTCTGTAGTTTTCTTTCTTTGAGGTGTCTTTTTCTGATTTCGGAATCAGCGTGATGTTGGCCTCATAGAATGAATTTGGCAGAGCTCCCTCTTTTTCTCTATCCTGAAATAACTTGAAAAGTATTGGTATTAAATCTTCTTTAAATGTTTTGTAAAACTCCGCTGTATACCATCCGTTCCTGGGCTTTTCTTGGTTGGTAGTCTTTTGATTGCTTCTTCTGTTTCATCCATTGACATTGGTCTGTTTAAATTGTGTGTATCCTCCTGACTCAGTCTGGGCAAATCATATGACTTAAGAAATTTGTTGATGTCTTCACTCTATTCTATTTTATTGGAATATAGGTTTTCCAAATAATTTCTAATTGTCTTCTGTATTTCGGAAGCATCTGTTGTAATATAGCCTTTTTCATCCCATATGTTAGTAATTTGAGTTCTCTCTCTTCTTCTCTTCATTAGCATGGCTAAGGGTCTGTCGAACATATATATTTTTTCGAAGAACCACCTTTTAGTTTTGTTAATTTTTTCAATAGTTTCTTTTGTTTCAATTTCGTTGATTTCTGCTCTGATTTTAATTATTTCTTGCCTTCTGCTACATTTTCTGTTGTTTTGCTCTTCCTTTTCTAGGGCTTTGAGTTAAAGTGTGAGCTCATTTATTTGTTCGGTTTTACTTTTTTTCAGGAATGACCTCCAGGCAATGAATTTCCCTCTTAAAACTGCTTTCATTGTGTCCCATAGATTCCGATACGTTGCGTCTGTATTTTCATGTATCTCTAAGAATTTTTTGATTTCCTCCTTTATATCTTCTCTAACCCACTGATCATTCAGTAACATATTGTTAATTTTCCATGTGATGTAGGATTTTTCCTTCCTTCTTTTATCATTGATTTCCAGTTTCATTCCATTATGATCAGATAAAATGCATGGTATTATCTCCACACCTTTATATTTACTGAGGGTTGCCCTATGGCATCATATATTGTCTATTTTTGAGAAGGATCCATGTGCTGCTGAGAAAAAAAGTATATCCACTTGATGATGGTTGATATATTCTATATATGTTAGTTACATGTAGGTTATTGATTGTGATATTGAGTTCTATACTTTCTTTATTCAACTTTTGTTTGGAGGATCTGTCCAATGATGATAGATGTGTGTTGAAGTCACCCATAATTATTGTGTTGTGGTCTATTTCATTCTGGAGCTTGAGGAGAATTTGTTTCATGAACAACGTAGCACCATTATTTAGTGCGTAAATATTGAAAATTGTTATGTCTTGTTAGTGAATGGTTCCTTTTAACAGTATATAATGTCCTTCCTTATCCCTTTTGATTAACTTAGTCTTGAAGTCGATTTTATTCGATATGAGGATGTCCACCCCTGCTTGTTTATGAGGATAAGTGTGCATGGTGTATTTTCTCCCAACCTTTCACCTTCAGCCTGTGTGTCTTTGCATTTCAGATGTGTCTCCTGGAGGCAACATATTTTTGGATTTTTTTATTTAATCCAAGTTACCAGCCTATGTCGCTTTATTGGAGACTTTAAGCCATTTACATTCAGAGTTACTATTGATGTATGGTTTGTATGCCAGCCATGTTTGATTATTTATATTTTTTTTTAATTTAGTTTGTTTCTCCACGACAAGCTTTCACCCTGCCTCTGTCATTACCAAGGTACTTCCCACTGATGGTTTTGGTTGTTGTTTTTCATTTTTTTCTTGTGTAGTGTTTTGCTCAAGACGTTTTGCAATGCTTGTTTTCTGGCTTCAAATTCTTTTAGCTTTTGTTTATCATGAAAGATTCTTATTTCGTTGTTGGACCTGATGGTTAATTATGCTGGATACATAATTCTTGGTTGGCATCCATTGTCTTTCAGTGTTTGATATACATTTTTCCAGGATCTTCTCGCTTTCAGCGTCTGTGATGAAATATCCATTGTTAACCTTATTTGTTTACCACTGAATGTATTCTGCCTCCATTGTCTTGTAGATTTATTATTTTCTCTTTGTTCTGTATATTGGATATCTTCATAACAATGTGTCTTGGCATTGGTCTACTGTGATTTTGTGTGCTCTTGTCCTGTATGCATCTACAATTTGTATATCCATTTCCTTTTTTATTTCTGGAAAGTTTTCTGTAATTATTTCATTCAGCAGTTTTCTCATTCCCTTGGTTTGAGTCTCTGTACCTTCCTCTATCCTGATGACTCGTAAGTGTGTTTTTTTTTTTATGTTATCCCAAATCTCTTGGATGTTTTTCTTGTGAGTTTTTTGCCAGCCTTTCTGAGTTGGCTGGACTCGTTTCAAGATGATATATTTTGTCTTCATTATCTGACCTTTTGGCTTTTACTTGCTCCACTCTGTTATTGATACTCTAAATGGAGTTCTTAATTTGGTTTATCATTTCCTTCATTTCTAGAATTATTGTTTGATTTTTTTATAATCTCTATCCTCTGATAAAGATGCTTAACTTTTTCTTTTATCTGTTTATGTAATTCATTTTCAATGTTTTCTTTTACTGTTTGGATTTTCTGTCTCGTATCCTCTTTAAGTTTCCATTCCATCTGTCTAAGGTATTCCTTGAGTTCTTTATATGACCATTTTTCTGATGACTCTAGGTCCTCCTGAATATTTAGGGTGTCCTTCGTGGTTTGTACTCCTTTTCTTCCTTGCTTGTTTATGCTGCTCATGTTACTTCTTGTTCTGTTTGACTGCTTAGTTACTGTTTACTCTTATAAATTTATTTGATGCTTGGGAGGAAAGATTTTAGAAGGGAAGGAAAAAAGTCACTAAAGAGAATGAGAGTAGGCAGGTAGAATGCAAGGAATGGGAAATAAGAAAATTGAAAAGAAATGAAAAGACAATAGAAAAAATAGAAAATAAAGAAAGAAAATGATTTTTTAAAAAAATGATTATGATAATATAAAATTAAAATTAAAATTTTAAAAAATAATAATAACAAAAGAAAAAATTAAAAAAAAATAAAAACATTTTAAAAAAGTTAAAGAACAGCAACAAAAAAATGAAAATAAAAGAAAACAAAAAAAAACAAAAACAAAAACAACAAACTAATATAATAATAATAATAATAATAATAATAAATGCAGTCATAGATTGCAATAAACTTTTTTTCCATTAGGCAGAGCTGTGCCCACTGGGCCAAGCTTCTCCTTTCAATAGGTGGGAACCAATCACTGTGCAGCAGCTATTCCTCCCACACTGGGTGGGTGTCCAATCCTGAGTGCCTAGGGCCTTCTTTTGTGTTTCCTCAAGCCAGGCCCCACTCACCTGTGACACTCACCACAATACTGGCTACATGCCAGGTCTGCTGCTCCTAGGAGCCCTGTTTTCATGAATGCCTGGGCACAATCTCCCTGTTTGTCTCCCTCAGACCCTAAGTTTGTAGAGCTTAGGCCTGAGAACCCCCAGCGAATTTGCTTGCACTCCGGAAGCCATGCCCCCGGAAGCTGGAGCAAGCGACTTCAGTTTTCAGCACTGGTGGGAGCGGTGGCCTGGAGGTCTGCACCACGAGTCCCGTGCCACTCCTAATTCCCTCGGTCTGGATATCGCGCTCAAGGGAGAGCTGGGAGGGGCTCTTAAGATTTCCCCACAAGTTCGCAAATTTATAGGAATTTGCTTCACTTTCAATCACTTCCTGCTTCAGGACACATGTATTCTTCCATGTTTCTTGACAGGTCTTTTCATGAGACTTCTTTCAAGACACATGACTTTCAATTTCCATAATCACTCTTGAAGCAAAACTCACATAAACTTTATGATAAATTATAACTCTGATATTACCATTAGATGTATAACTGGTTGGAATTAATGATTGCATACCAATATAGGATTTCTTATATATTTTCAGATAAAAATTCAATCCATTATTTAAAGTGAAAAGAGTTATATTATTTATTCACAGTATGGTCTATTCATGCATTATCTCTATATTCATAGACGCAGTGTACACTTCTTTATACCCCCAATACTAATTTATACGTCTTCAAAATATTGCTCCCTGAAATGGTGGAAGAAATACTCATGTCACCTTATCTACTTATACATTTAATCACAGAAATATTCGGAACACAAAATGCAAAGGTCACACTTATGTTTGTACCAAAGCCTAAAAGGAAAGTAAACATGGATTACTAAAAACATCCATGTCCATGTTGCCTAATGCTGTCAAATGTCAATCCTATTGGTGACTACATATTTGTTTCTTCTTAAGATTATATATTCAAACTCAACCCTACTGAAAATGTCTAATCCTATCCCTCACTTTATACATTGCCTGATTTCATTATGGCTCTATTTCTATCTGTTTCCTACATATTTTCCCCAGTTCATCATTGTGACTGACTCTTCACATGTGCTGACATTTACATTCACACTCTAATCGATAACCTATTGCTAATAAACTTTTGTTCCTAATCCTATACTCATTCTTTTTGTAAACCTACCGACTATCTTCCTAATCCGACCGACTATCCTTTTTTGACTGGTTGTTCTCTTCTACATTCAATCAAGCAAGGTACAAGGTCTTATGCCATTGTATATTGATCTATCTGAGACCTCTGTGCAGAATGCAATTCAATGCTAAGTATCACAATCAAGGGTCCAATGCCCTTCTGGGCTTCAAATGTTACCTAGATTTCTGGTTTCACACTTATATTTCACATATATATTCTGGTAAATATCGCAGTTTCAAATACCATTATTCATTCTGCAGGATGATTCCTAAACTAAATCCAACATGTTATTGACCCTAAACATACACTGTTCCCTCAATCTAACTTTACAGAAGAGCAGGGACAGAGTTGGTCTAACAATACAGGAATGTAGGGGATCTTCCACCTGCTGAGAACCTCAAAGGTCCATGCAGACATGATCCCTGGAAAAGAGGTAGGCAGCTATGAAGGACCTGAGAGAGCAAAAGTCATCTTCCATGGCAAACAACCTTGTCAGGATGAAGGGGTGTGTCTGAATCAGCCACTTTCTTCTTAATGTAGAGAAGATGGACCAAACAAGGTCTGTGTGGAGAGCTGTTCCCGTGTGCCTATGGTTGATATGCCATTCTAACTTGTGACAGTGTCACAGGAAGTAGGGGCAGCCTCCATCTCATGGGACCCTTGGAAGCAACTATTAGGACAAAGTGTTTGCCAAGGCATTGACCTATTCAGTTCCTGAAGGAAGTGACCTACCTTACTTCTTTGGTGATGGAACTCTCTGAACTTGGGATCCAGGAAGCCAGGCATCCAGAGCCAGTCCCAGTCCCAGTCCCAGTGGGCTCACTTGTTTAGTTTTACTAATGACAGATTCTGTCTTTTTTGGTACCTACTGATGTGAGGATGTCCAAATGCCAGGAGAGCTCTGAAGACGGGCCTTTCCTTAGTAACTAGGTAGTGGCTCACCGCTGGCTCCTAACAACTTCACAGAGTTGGCCAAGGAGACCAGATCTGACACAGTACAGGCCATTTCGGGGGAATATAGTAGGGCCCGCCAGTCAGAGGACACTCTGGATATTCACAGACTTACTTGGGGAAGGAGGTGCCTTTGTGTTTGTGGGTGTGAGTTTGTGGTTTTGTCTCATTTTCTTAGAATAGGTAGAAAAGCTGGTATGTCTGGTTTGAAGTGGACTGTTTCTAGATAGTCGTTTGACAAGGCAAGTGTTTCTATGTCTGTGTATAACACTGTGTCCGTGGTTGTAGACATTAGAAAAGAGAATGCATCAATGAATGTGTCCTGTCTAGTAGAAAGCTTCCCAGCATTCATCCTGCCCAATTTATGACTGCACTGCAGGTTGCCTTATCGATGGGCAACACCTAATATCTTAATTAGTTTCAGTTTTCTTCCTGAATTCTGACCAATCTGCAGAATAGTCTCATGGTTTTGTGTCCAAGATAGGTACCACCCCAAGCTCTGTCACATGGCCATGTACTGAATAGCTGAAGGTAATGGCGAGCATCTTAGAAAACTCAGATATCAGTGTGACCAGGTAAGTCTCAGTGGAGAAACCATGTTTTGTGCCTTTTGCTTACCTATTTTTCTGTTTCACTGAATGACAGGAAGGTCTTTGCCTCAGGCCACCCATTTGTGAAGCATGAAAAAAACAGTTTTCATATGGAAATGATTGGGCATCACCTGTGGCTCTTTGCTTAATTGCTTTGAAAGGGATGTGTCTGAATCAGCCTCTTGGCCCTCTGTGAGGCTGTGGCTTAGATTCTCAGCACCTGATGGATATAAAGAAAGATCCCATGTGTGCATCCAAAACCAAAATGTCAAAATTCAGTCATTGTGGATGATGTCTCTCTCCTTCCTCTATTAGGTTGCAGACAATCATCAAGTGAGTATAGGGATCCTTTGGGTCAAATGAGTTTTTCAAAGCCATGCAGAGGTGCGTGGGTTTTCTCATGATTCCACTTCACATAAAGAATCTAAACCCCACAGTCAGTAGGCCTCAAATTGGAGAAGCAGAGCAGTTGTAATGGCAGGCCTATTTGATCACTCCTGGTTCACAGGTATGGTGTCCAGGCCACCCTGACTTTAGGCAAATGAGGGCCAAGGGAGCTTATTTTGGACACTCTCTTGCGCTGTACCCCTCATGGAAATCTCCAGCCAGAGGTTATAATGAGGGTCTATGTGGAAGAAGATGAGGGCCATGTGGGAATGTTTTGGTTTTAATTTTGGTCATTTGTGTGGCAGTTGGAAGGGATGACTGGGTCCACCTCAGCTTGTACTCTGGTGTAATACTCCTTAGAGACTGAGTTGTAGAACTGACCTCAGAGAAGTATTGCCATGGATTGTGTGGGGATGTTAGGAGGCCACGCATGAGAGTCGCCCTTTGAAACTGAGATCTAGGCCAAGGGTGGCTTTCCACAGAACACTGAGAATCTCAGCCAGGATATCACATGATTTTATTCTGAAAAACTTGGCAGCCATAGTTGAGAGTCAAAACACACATGGACCTCACATTGTAGACCTCAATGGTCCTGGCTTCATGTGACCTTTTGGCAACTATTTGGGATGCCTTGCCTGTGATTGTTCTCCAGAGCTTTTATTGAAATGAGCTTCCTTAACATTTAATGGTTCCTGAATGAATTGAAACCCACAGTGACTACAACTTCTTCCTTGAATAATGGCTAGATAAATACCATGAAATTTTTGAAATTTCCATGACGAGGTGGCACTGGAAAACCTTTGGATGTCCTGATGCTGATCATAGTATACCAGACAGTGCCTTGATTGACAGGGTTTCATGAGAATGGTGAAGAACAGAGATGCCAGTTAGTTGTCGCCTACTGATTAGTGGGCCTAGAGCAGTGGTGGACAGATGTGTGACAAAACATCTGTGGTGGGGCCACGTGGATCTGCCATTGGCTTCCAAATGGCTTGTGACTGATATGGTTACAGCCAACAGACCCAATAGGTAAAGGCATCTTGTTATATGGAGAGGTTTCTGGGAAATGTTCAGAATCAGGTTGCTATGATCAAGGGGGCAAGCTATGTGGGATAGAAGCCTGGTTATTGCATTCTCCTGCAAACCCTCACCCACCACACGTGACTAAACTCCCTCCAGCAATGTGTCCCAATTGAACTCCTTTATTTCGTGAAGCAAATACCAAACTCCCAATGCAACAGCAAGAAACACCACTAAAAGTGGAGGATGAACAAATGTCTTCCCAGTTAACACAGGGAGAAACTTACCCCAGTGTCCACAGTTTAGCTACAAAAAAAGAATTCAGCACTGCTGCCACATGTTCAATGAAAAATAAGAAACCATGTCTTACAGGTCACATATATGAAGAACCAGCTTTGATGGTCTCTCTACAAAAGAACTAAATCTCCTGAAAACAACATATATTTCAAGTGACCAACCTCAGAGGTAGTTTCTCAAGAATTCTTTCGGCCAGCAGAGCTCCATGTTTGAGGAGTGTTTACCTTTTGCCTTACTTTTTTGAACTCTGCTACCACCTCCAAGGTTGTGAACTCCTGAGCATATTCCATTCCAGATATGTATTCACAGATTTTCTAACTCTTCTCCTCTAACTGTGTCTTACTTTGGTAAAAGATAATGTCAAGGCATTGTTCTGGATGAGAGTGGGAAGATTTTGGGTAGCACATATTTGCATAGGCATTGGATACATTTTTCAATTTCCCTTCAAAATACTGAATCTCTGACCCTAACCAATTCCCAACTAGACTCTGACTACTAATCCTAATATGATGGAGAAAAATAACAAAAAGCAGAAAAGAAGTACAAGCAGTTCAGAGGAGGCAAGGTGTATACTAGGACTTGCCTTTTGCATAATATAGGGTAGGAGTTATAAATCTTGCAAATTATTTTTGAAATAGTTCTCCATGAGTTTTTAAAGTTAACAAATATGTGAATTCCTTTCTCCCTTTCTCTGTAGCCTATTAAGCACATGTATTTTTATATGCACATATAGATTTCTACCTGGTACCACACGTACATTCTTGTGAGGTGATTGACTTGGCAGATACAAATTGTGAGAAGAGATCACTCCTCGTAAATGCTGTTGGAACTGAAATTTCAAACTATGGGTGAACTTTCTAGTTGAACAACATTATACATAAATCCATGTTCAGTATAATGAATATTTTTGGATCTGTGTATGATATATATTTCATGATGAATTTTGATTGGCATATATATATTGCTAGTTTTTAATGTCTCTCTCTCTCTCTCTGTATATATATATATATATATATATATATATATATATATATATATATATACATACTCTTCAGATTTTTCAAAATATGTAATATATGTGACTTATTATACACTCCCTAAATCTATTCATATTCATTTATGTGGATTTATAATCAACTTTTCACAAGATTATTTTCTAAAATATTCATCCACCTGAAATTCATATTTGTTTCCTATTACTGACAACTAACTTCAGTGAATGGTGTATACAAATCCTAATATTTCTACAGTAACTGACCCAGTTTAACATCAACGCAAGCAGATTCCTATGGGACATGATATATATTTTGACATTCATATTTATTCAACAATGGGTCATTATTATTTCTTCAGTTTATGCACATCATAGTATATATATTTCATCCAAAATTTCAAAAATATATAGGAATTTGTTTCTCTTTCAATCACTTCCTGCTTCTGAACACATGTATTCCTCCATGTTGCTTTACTGGTATTTTCATGAGACTTCTTTCTAAACACATTATTTTCGATTTCCAAAATCAATTTTGAAGCGAAACTCACACACTCTTCATGAAAATCCTAATACTAATAGTATCATTGATGTATAACTGGTTGTAATGAATGTCTGTATATCAATATTTGATTTCCTGTATATTTTCAGATATCAATTCAATTCATTATTTATAGTGGAATGAGTATATGTTTTATTCAGAGTATGTTCTATTCATGCATTATCTGTATATTCATAGAAACAGGGTACAACTCTTTGTACCCCAAATACTAATTTATACGTCTTCAAAATATTGCTCCCAGAAATGGTGGAAGATATACTCATGTCACCTGATCTACATATATATTTTATCACAGTAATATTATGGACACAAAATGCAAAGGTCACACTTATGATTGTACCAAAGCCTAAATGGAAAGTGAGCATGGATTAGTAATAACATCCATGTCCAGGTTGCCTAATGCTCTCAAATGTCAATCCAATTTGTGACTACATATTTGTTTCTTGCTAAGATTATATATTCAACCTCAACCCTGTTGAAAATGTCTAATCCTATAACTCACATTATACTTTGCCTGATTTTCTTTTGTCTCAATTGATATTTACTTTCATATATATTTTCCCCAGTTCATCATTGTGAATGACTCTTCACATGTGCTGACATTTACATTCACTCTCTACCCGAAACCCTATTGCTAAAAAACTTTTGGTCCAAATCCTATACTCACTCTTCTTTCTAAACCTTCTGACTATCTTCCTAATCCTGCCGATTATCCCTTTTTGACTGCATGTTCTCTTCAACATTCAATCATCCAAGGTAAAGATCCTATGCCATTGTATAGCGATTAATCAGAGACATCTGTGCAGAACATAATTCAAAGCTAAGTATCCTACCCAAGGGCCCAATACACTTCTGGGCTTCAAAACTTACTTAGATTTGGGTTTTCAAACTTATATTTCACCTTTATATTCTTTTAAATATCGCAGGTTCCCAATAACATTATTCATCCCGCAGAATGATTCCTAACCGAAATCGAACCTGTTATTAACCCTAACCATACGCTGTTCCCTCAATCTAACTTTACAGAGGAGCAGGGACAGAGTTGGTCTTACAATACAGGAATGTAGGGGATCTTCCACCTGCTGAGAACCTCAAAGGTCAATGCAGAAATGATCCTTGGAGAAGTTGTAGGCAGCTATGTAGTACCAAAGAGAGCAAAAGTCTTCTGACATGGTAAAGAACCTGGACAGGATGAAAGGATGTGTCTGAATCAGCCTCTCTCTTCTTAATGTAGAGAAGATGGACCAAAGCATGCCTGTATGGAGAGAAGTTCCCCGGTGCATATGGTTGATATACCATTCTAACTTGTGACAGTGTCACAGAAAGTAGGAACAGCCTCCATCTCATGGGACCCTTGGCAGCAACTGCTAGGACAAAGTGGTTGCCAAGGCAGTGACCTCATTCATTTCATGAAGAAAGTGACTTCACCTAACTTACTTGGTGATGGAACTCTCTGAACTTGGGATCAAGGAAGCCAGGCATCCAGAGCCAGTCCCAGTCACAGTCCCAGTGGGATCACATGTCTGGTTTTACCAAGCGCAGAGAGTCTTTTTTTGGTACCTACTGAAGTGAGAATGGCCAAATGCCAGGACAGCTCTGAAGAGGGTCCTTTCCTAAGAAAGCAGGTAGTTGGTCATCGCTGGTTCCTGACAACTTCACAGATTTGGCCACGGAGACCAGATCTGAGACATGGCAGGCCAGTTCGGGGTAACAATATGGTCCACAGACAGAGGACACTCCGGATAATCACAGACATATTGGGGGAAGGAAGTGCCTTTGTGGGTGTGGGTGTGAGTTTGTGGTTTTGTCTCATGTTCTGAGAATAGGTAGGAAAGGCGGTTTGTTTGGTTTGGAGTGGACTGTTTCTAAAAAGTCGTTTGAAAAGGTGAGTGTTTCTTTATCTGTGTATCTCACTGTGTCCGTGGTTGTAGACATGAGAAAAGAGAATGCATCAATGGATATGTCCTGTCTAGAAGAAAGTTTTCCAGCATTCATCCTACCCAATTTATGACTGGACTGCAGGTTGCCTTATGGATGGGCCACCCCTACTATCGTCCTAAGTTTCTGTTTTCTTCCTAAATTTTGGCCACTACCCAGAATAGGCTCATGGTTTTGTGTCCAAGATATGTAACACCTCCAAGCTCTGTGACATGGCCATGTACTGGATAGCTGAATGGAATGGCGAGCATCTCAGGAAACTCAGATATCAGTGTGACCAGGAAAGTCTCAGTGGAGAAACACTGTTGTGGGCCTTCTGCTTACCTATTTTTCTGTTGCCCTGAATGTCAGGAAGGTCCTTACCTCAGGCCACTCCTTTTTGAAGCCTGAAGTAAACAGTTTTTAAATGCAAATGAATGGGCATCACCTGTGGTGCTTTGCTTAATTGCTTTCGAAAGGGATGTTTCTGAATCAGCCGCTTGGCTCTGGGTCAGGCTATGGATTAGATTCTCAGCACCTGATGGATATAAAGAAAGTTCCCATGTGTGTATTGAAAACAAAAATGGTAAAAATATCAGTCATTGTGCATGAATTTTCCTGCCTTCCTCTGTTAGGTTCCTGACCTCCATCAAGTGAGAATAGGATCCTCTGGGTCAAATGAGTTCTTTGAACTCCTGCACAAGTGCTTGGGTTCTCCCATGATGCCAAATCACATAAAGAATCTATACCTGACAGTCAGTAGGCCTCAAATTGGAGAAGCAGAGCAGTATTAAAGGCAGGCCTATTTGATCACTCCTGGTTTACAGAAAGGGTGTCAAGGCCACGCTCACTTTAGGCAAATGACGGGCAAGGGTGCATATTTTGGACATTGTCTTGGGCTGCGCTCCTAATGGAAACCTACAGCAAGAGTTTATGATGAGTGTCTATATGGAAGAAGATGAGGGTCATGTGGGAAAGTTTTGGTTTCAATTGTTGTCATTTGTGTGGCGGTTGGAAGAGATGACTGGGTCCACATGGGCTTGAACTCTGGTGTGATTCTCCTTCGAGACTGAGTTCTGGAACTGACCAAAGAGAAGTATTGCCATTAATTGTGTTGGGATTGTAGGAGGACACGCATGAGAGTCACCCTTGAAACCTGAGATTGGGCCCTGGGTGGCTTTCCACAGAGCACTGAGAATCTCAGCCAGGATATCACATGATTTTATTCTGAAAGACTTGGCAGCTATAGTTAAGAGTCAAAACACACATGGACCTCACATTTTAGACCTCAATGGGCCTGTCTGCATGTGACATTTTGACCACTCTTTGGGAAGCCTTGCCTGTGAGAGATCTCCAGAGCTTTCATTGAAATGAGCTTCCTCACCATTTCATGGTTCTTGGATGAATGGAAACCCCAAAGTGCCTCCAACTTCATTCTTGAACAATGGATAGATAAATACCATGAAATTTTTGAAATTCCCAATGACCAGGTGGCATTGGAGAACCATTGGATGTCCTATTGCTGCTCATGAGTGTACAAGACAGTGCCTTGATTGACTGGATTTCTTGACAATGGTGTAGAACAGAGATGCCAGTAAGTTGGAGCCTGCTGAGTAGTGAGCCTAGAGCAGTGGTGTGCAGTTGTCTGATAATATATTTGTGGTGTGGCCATGTGGGTGTGTCATTGGCTTCCAAATGGCTTGTGACTGATTTGGTGCAGCCAGCAGAATATTATATGAAAAGGCATCTGGTTATATGGACAGGTTTCAGGGCAATGTTCAGAATCAGGTTGCTATGGTCAAGGGAGCAAGCAATGTGGGATAGAAGCCTGGTTGGTGCATTCTCCTGAAGACCCTGACCCACCACACCTTACAGGACTCCCACCAGCACTGTGACCCATTTGAAATCCTTGTATGTTGTGAAGCAAATACAAAACACCCAGTGCAGCTGCAAGAAACACCACGAAAATTGGAGGATGACCAAATGGCTTCAAAGTAGACACAGGGAGACACTTAGCCCCCAGTGGCCACAGTTTATCTACAAAGAGAGAATTCATCACTGCTTCCTCATGTTCATTAGAAAATAAGAAACCATATCCTCCAGGTCACATAGATGCAGACCCAGCTTTGATGGTCTCCGTACACAGGGAGCTAAAGCTCCTGACAACAACATATACTTCAAGTGCCCAACCTCAGAGGCAGTTTCTCAAGAAGTCTTAATGCCAGCATAGCTCCATGTTTGTGGAGTGTTTACACTGTCCCTTACATTTGGAAACTCCTCTACCACCTCCTGAACATTTTCCATTCCAGGTATGTATTCACAGATTTTCTAACTCTTCTTCTCTAATTGTGTCTTACTAGGGGCGAAGATATTGTCAAGGCATTGTTCTGGATGAAAGTGGAAATTTTTTGTAGCACATATTTGCATACACATTGGATTCATTTTCCTATTTTCCATTTGAAATACTTAATAACTGACACTAACACATACCCTAATAGACTCTTACTACTAATCCTAATATGATGGAGTAAAATAACCCAAACAGAATAGAAATACAAACATTTCAGAGGAGGCATGGTGTATAGTTAGACTTGGCTTTTGCATGATAAAGTGTAGGTGTTATAAATCTAGTTAATTTTTAATTGAAATAGTTCCATGTGTACTTAAAGTTAACAAATATGTGAATTCCTGTCACCCTTTCTCTGTAGCCTATTCAGCACTTGTATTTTTATATGCACATATAGAATTCTACCTGGTACCACAGGTACATTCTTGTGAGGTGGTTGACTTGGCAGATAGAAATTGTGAGAATAGATCACTCCGCCTAAACGCTGTTGAAACTGAAATTTCAAACTATGGGTGAGCTTCCTAGTTGAACAACATTATACATAAATCCATGTTCAGTAAAATGAATATTTTTGGATCTGTGGATGATATATATTTCATGGTGAATTTCGATTGGCATATGTATTGCTAATTTTTAATGTCTGTGTGTGTGTGTGTGTGTGTGTGTTAATATATATATATATATATATATATATATATATATATATATATATATATATATACTCTAAATTTTTTAAAATATAAAATATATGTGTCTTATTATAAACTCCCTAAATTCATTCATATTCATGTATGTGGATTTAGAGTTAACATTTCACAAGATTATTCACGGAAATATTCATCCACCTGAAATACATATTTTTTTCCTAGAAATGAAAACTAACTTCAGTGAATGGTGGATACAAATCCTAATATTTCTACAATAATTGATCCAGTTTCTCATCAATGCAAGTAGATTCCTATGGGACATGATGTGTATTTTGATGTTCATTCTTATTCACCACTGGTATGTTACAATTTCTTCAGTTTATGCACATTATAGGATATATATTTCATCCATACGTTAGCAAAATTATAGGCATTTGTTTCACTTTCAATCATTTTCTGCTTTAGAACACATGTAATCCTCCATGTTTCTTGACTGGTTTGTTTATGAGACTTCATTCCAAACATATTATTTTCGATTTCCATAATCATATTTGAAGCAAAACTCACACACCCTTCATGATAAACTATAACCCTAATATTACTATTAGATGTATTACTGGTTGGAATGAATGATTGTATATCAATATAAGATTTCTTATATATTTTCAGATATCAAATAAATCCATTATTTAAAGTGGAACCAGTTATATTATTTATTCACACTATTGTCTATTCATGCATTGTCTCTATATTCATAGTCACAGGGTACACCTCTTTGTAAACCCAATACTAATTTATACGTCTTCAAAATTTTGCTCCCAGTAATGGTGGAAGAAATACTCATGTCATCTGATCTACATATACATTTTATCACAGTAATATTCTGGACACAAAAAGAAAATGTCACACTTATGTTTGCACCAAAGCCTAAATGTAAAGTGAACATGGATTACTAAAACCATCCATATCAAGTTTGGCTAATGCTCTCAAAAGTCAATCCTATTTGTGACAACATATTTGTTTCTTGCTAAGTTTATATATTCAAACTCAACCCTGTTGAAAATATCTAATCCTATCTCTCACTTTATACTTTTCCTGGTTTCATAATGTCTCTATTTATATCAGCTTTCCTACATACTTTCCACAGTTCATCATTGTGACTGACTCTTCAATTGTGCTGACATTTACATTCACACTCTAATCCAAACCCTATTGCTAAGGAACTTTTTTTCCAAATCCTATACTCACTCTTCTTCTTAAACCTACTGACTATCTTCCTAATCCTACCCATTATCTCTTTTTGACTGGATGTTCTCTTATACATTCAATAATACAAGGTACAGTGTCTAATGCCATTGTATATCGATCTATCTCAGACATCTGTGCAGAACATAATTCAACGCTAAGTATCACACTCAAGGGCCCATCCCCATTCTGCGCTTCAAATCTTATTTAGATTTCTGTTTTCATACATATATTTCACCTATATATACTTATAAATGTCGCAGGTTCCCAGTACCATTATTCATCCAGCAGAATGATTCCTAATTCAAATTGAACATATTATTAACCCTAACCATACACTGTTCCCTCAATCTAACTTTACAGAAGAGCAGGGACAGAGTTGGTCTTACAATACAGGAATATAGGGGATCTTCCACCTCCTGAGAACCTCAAGGTCCATGCAGAAATGATCCCTGGAGAAGATGTAAACAACTATGAAGGACCTGAGAAAGCAAAAGTCAGCATCCATGGCAAACAACCTGGTCAGGATGAAAGGTTGTTTATGAATCAGCCTCTCTCTTCTTATTGTAGAGAAGATGGACCAAACCAGGTTGGTGTGGAGAGCTGTTCCTAGGTGCCTATGGTTGATATACCATTCTACCTTGTGAAAGTGTCACAGAAAGTAGGGGCAGCCTCCATCTCATGGTCGTCTTGGAAGCAACTGTTAGGACAAAGTGGTTACCAAGGCAGTGATCTGATTCAGTTCCTTAAGGAAGTGACCTCACCTCACTTCTTTGTTGATGGAACTCTCTGAACTTGGTATCCAAGAAGCCAGGCACCAAGAGGCAGTCCCAATCCCAGTGGTCTCACTTGTATGGATTTACCAAGGACAGAGTCAGTCATTCTTGGTACCTACTGATGTGAGGACAGCCAAAACCAGGAAAGCTCTGAAGAGGGGCTTTTCCTGAGAAAGTAGGTAGTGGCTCACTGCTGGCTCCTGACAACTTCACAGAGTTGGCCAAGGAGACCAGATCTGAGACAGGACAGGCCATTTCATTGGAACATAGTATGGCCCACCAGTCAGAGGACACTCCGGATAGTCACAGACCTACTTGGGGGAAGGATGTGTCTTTGTGGGAGTGGGTGTGGGTTTGTGGTTTTGTCTCATATTCTGAGAATAGGTAGGAATGGCGGTTTGTTTGGTTTGGAGGGAACTGTTTCTAGTAAGTCATTTGACAAGGCGAGTGTTTCTATGTCTGTTTATACCACTGTGTCCCTGGTTGTAGACATTAGAAAAGAAAATGCATCAATGGGTGAGTCCTGTCTAGTAGAAAGCTTCTCAGCTTTCATCCTGCCCAATTCATGAATGGACTGCGGCTTGACTTATCAATGGGGAACACCTGCTAACTTCTTAAGTTCCTGTTTTCTTCCTGAATTGTGTGCACTCTCCAGAATAGGCTCATGGTTTTGTGTCCATGATATGTACCTCCTCAAATCTCTGTGACATGGCCATGTACTGGATAGCTGACAGGAATGGCGAGCATCTCAGAAAGCTCAGATATCAGTGTGACCAGGAATGCCTCAGTGGAAAAACCCTGCTTTGGACATTTTGCTTACCTATTCTTCTGTTGCCCTGAAAGTCAGGAAGGTCTTTGCATCAGGTGTGTCATGTGGGAGTGTTTTGGTTTTAATTGTGGTCATTTTTGTGGCCGTTGGAAGAAATGACTATGTCCACCTGGGCTTGAACACTTATGTGATTCCCCTTAGAGACTGAGTTCTGGAACTGACCTCAAAGAAGGATTGCCATGTATTGTGTTGGGATTTTAGGAGGCCACGCATGAGAGTCGCACTTGGAAAATGAGATCTAGGCCCAGGGAGGCTTTCGGAAGAGCACTGGAAATTTCAGGAAGGACATCACATGATTTTATTCTTAAAGACTTGGCAGCCATCGTTGCAAGTCAAAACACACATGGACCTCACATTGTAGACCTCAAATGCCTGGCTAAATGTGACCTTTTAGCCTGTCTTTGGGAAGCCTTGCCTGTTAGAATTCTCCAGAGCTTTCATTGAAATGAGCTTCTTCTCCATTTTATGGTTCCTGAATGAATTGAAACCCACAGTTCCTTCAACTTCATCCATGAAAAATGCCTAGATAAATATCATTAAAGTTTGGAAATTCCCATCACCTGGTGGCACTGGAGAACCTTTGGGTGTCCTATTGCTGATCATGAGTGTACCAGACAGTGCCTTGATTGACTGGGTTTTATGAAAATGGTATAGAACAGAGATGCCCGTAACTTGGAGCCTGATGAGTAGTCGGCCTAGAGCAGTGGTGTGCAGGTGTGTGTTAAAACATCTGTGGTGGGGTGATGTGGATATGCCATTGGCTTCCAAATGCCTTGTGACTGATATGGTGCAGCCCCCATACCCTTGTATGTAAAGGCATCTTGTTATATGGAGAGGTTGCAGGGCAATGTTTAGAATCAGATTGCTATGGTCAAGGGGGCAAGCTATGTGGGATATAAGCCAGGTTGGTGCATTCTCCTGCAGACCCTTACCCACCACACGTGACAGAACTCCCTCCATCACTGTGTCCCAGTTGAACTTCTCGTATTTTGTGAAGCAAATACCAAACTCCCAGTGCAGCTGCAAGAAACACCACGAAAATTGGAGGATGACCAAATGGCTTCACAGTCCACACTGGAAGACACTTAGCCCCCAGTGGCAACAGTTTACCTATAAAGAGAGAATTCAGCCCTGCTGCCTCATGTTCATAGGAAAAAAAGAAACCATGTCCTCCAGGTCATATAGATGCAGACCCAGCTTTGATGGTCTCACTACAAAGGAAGCTAAAGCTCCTGTCATCAACATATATTTCAGGTGCCCAACCTCAGAGGCAGTTTTTCAAAAAGTCTTTAGGCCAGCAGAGCTCCATGTTTTTGGAGTTTTTACCCTGTCCCTTACTTTTTGAAACTTCTCTACAACCTCGAAGGTTGTGAACTCCTGAGCATTTTCCATTACCGATATGTATTCACAGATTTTCTAACTCTTCTCCTCTAATTGTGTCTTACTTGGGGTGAAGGAAATGTCAAGGCATTGTTCTGAATGAGAGTTGGAAGATTTTTGGGTAGCACATATTTGCCTACACATTGGATTCATTTTCCAATTTTCCATTCGAAATACTGAATCCCTGACTGTCAAGGGTACAAGGAATTCTTTTTCAAAGAACAGCCTGACACTTACAAGAAACAGCCACCAGGAGACATCCTGTCTGGAAGACATCCTGTAGCCATATGTGTCCCTGAGACATCCTATGGCCATCTTTCTTCCAGAAACATCCTGAAGTTATCTCACCTTGTGAAGACATCCAGGAACTGCCGATAAGAGAGTTTTCCCAAATCCAGCATTTTAATACCCATGTGTGAACAATAAAATTTTGCAGCTTGATCAGAACTCCTGTGTTGCTCTCATCTCTCGTGTCTCTTGTCCCTTCATTCCTCCCCATCTAGGTTCGCTGCCCATGTTGATGTGTCCTGCCTTCCGGGACATCTGGCGCCCACCGACTGGGGCTCAAGCCATTGACTGAGGGGGAACCCCTTCCTCCTGGAAGACTTGGTCAAGAGGAGCCCGCGATCGTCTCAGCAGACACCACCCGAAGACATATCCAGGAGGAGGGTGGGAATGATGCACGGTGAGTGACCCACCATGTGACAAGCAGTATCGTCACATGATTTGTTTATTTCAGGCCTCAAGGAGTTCTTCAAGACATGGGGGGCACATGTTAAGAAAAAGGACTTAAAATTTTTCTTTTCACACATAGGAGCATTGTGTCCATGGTTTCCTCTTGAAGGGACCATTGATGGCAAAAATGGCTTAGAGTAGGAGACTGTTTAAAAGATTATTATGAATCCTTTGGCCCAGAAAAAATGCCAGTTCCCACCTTTTCTTACTGGAACTTAATTAATAAAATTCTTAAAAGTTTTCGCTTTGACAATGGTACCTTACAACTTGTCAGGATTGGGGAAGAGATTATGCAAAAGACCTCTCGTCCCTCCTCTGCATGCCCATCATTAGTATAGACATAGACCCTTCTCAGTCTTCCCAGGACCCTGAGAACCTTCCTGGTCCCCCTAAAAATACGACCCTAATTAATAAGGCTCCAATGATTAAAAACCACCTTTATCCAGTTTTAAATCCCAGAGACACATTGACCCCTGGGAAGGACGCTATCTTGGAGAAGAAAGCAGCTCTCTACCATTCAGAAGACCCGCAACCTCTCATTACCCTGCCACAGCCTACAGGATTTACACATCCACCTCCCTCCTATATCCCTCCTGCCTTTTGTGCTCTGGCCCTTCAGGGGCCAAGTGCCCCCCCAGATATTTTTTCCCTACTTCCCCTACCTAACCTCGCTCCCTTGCCAGCATCCTTCCAACATAGACGGGAAGAGATGCAACTTTTAAAATAATTAAATTCCCTTGACTCTGAGCTCTCTTCATTAGCCTTAGCTATGGAGTCAATGCAAGCTGGCCCACAGCGGTCTAATACAAAGTCGAAGCCACTCCATCGGCCTGTTCTCACCTTCCCAGTCACCACCAGTCAGATAGATAAGCCTGCCCAGGCTGCGGTCAAAGACTTCGATGAGGAACAAGAGGAGGAAGCGGGGGAAATGGATCAAGGAGATCAGGACTCAGAGGATGAGGAGTTCACCCCTGGGCAGGAAGGAACCAAGAGTCTACAAAAAATTAAGCCTATGTTTTCTTGAAAAACTTAATAAGGCTTGTGCTCACTATGGCCCCACTGTGCCCTACACGTTGGCTTTATTAGAAATCCACAGCGCACAATGGCTTACTCCCAATGATTGGAAATTTTTAGACCAAACTACCTTCAGTGCTGGAGACTTCCTGTTATGGAATGCAGATTTCGAAGACAATGTCGGGAAACTGCTCAAATAATTTTAACTAAGGCCTCCTCTGAATCTGGGACTTAAGTATAGCTAGTGGGCAATGCGCCTTTTGACACTAAAAATAACAGGCACGTTTCCCTCCTGGACTCTTGGCGCAGACTCAGATGGCTGGTTTTCCTGCTTGGTGACACCTCCCTCAAAAGGCCTCGGCTACCAATTCCCTGGCAAAAATTTGACAAGTGCCCCATGAGCCTTATAGGTAGTTTGTTCCCCGGCTTAACCTAGCTGCGGAAAGCTTGCATGAACCAAGCGAAGGTGAAAGCACCTATGTAAAACATCTTGCCTTTGAAAATGCCAACCCAGCATGTCAGGATGTTCTTCAACCACATAAGGATAAAGGGAAACTTTCTGAATTTATTAGACTCTGTGCAGGCGTGGGTGCAGCCCATGCCATGGGTCTCGCTTTAGGGGCCGCCTTTACCAAGGCGTTTCACAATCCTGGCTCACGTACTTGCTTTACTTGTAAACAACCTGGCCATTTTGCATGTGGGTGTCCGACAGGCAAACAAAGCCTAGGAATAGCGTCTCCTCAAACTGGGGCTTAACCGCCCCCAGCTACCCTTTTCCATAGAAGTGGTAAAGGTCATCACTGGGGCAGTGAGTGTAGATCTAAGACAAATGCCCTCAGACAGCCTATTTCTTCCTGCTTCTCGGGAAACTCCCTGCGGGGCCAGCCCCTGGCCACAACATCCCCCAGGACAAACACAGGAGCAATAAGGTTTGTTCCCTCCCAAACTCCCAACCTACCACAAAATCCTTCTCCACAATTGCCTCCCTCCAACTAGCCACCCAGGCAGCGCAAAATTGGACCTCTGTGCCACCACAGTTACAATATTAGACTCAATGCAAGGGCCCCAGATAATACCCACTGGAATTATGGGTCCCCCTCCATCTCATACATGTGCCCTTATTCTTGGAAGAGCCTCCACTACCATACAAGGTGTTCAGGTCTTCGCTGGCATTAATGATAATGATTTCACTGAAGAAATAAAAATACTGGCCACTGCTATTAATGGAGTTGCCGCCATCCCAGCAGGAACAAGACTTGCAAAATTAATTCTCCTTCCCTTGGATTCAGGAGGCATTTCCACCACCCAAACCTACCTCGGGGGGCTGCCTTCTTAGGCTTCTCTGATGTGTATTGGGTTCAACCCATTTCTCACAATAGACCCACCCTTACCTTACTTACTGAAGGAAAGGAATTCCAAGGAGTTCTAGATATTGGAGCTGATGCCACAATTATTTCTCAAAAATACTAGCCATCAGGTTGGCCCCTCACTCCATCCTTGACTGACCTTAAAGGGATAGGAAAATAAAAAAATCCTCTGGTCAGCTCAAGGTCTATTAGCTGCACTGATAAAGATGGTAATAAGTCAACTGTCACTCCTTTCGTTGATTCTGACCTCCCTGTTAACGTATAGGGTGGAGATATTTTGAGTCATTGGAAGTTATTCTCGCCAGTCCCAATTCCATGGTGACTCATCAAATGCTTCCTATGAATTTTGTTCCTGGTACAGGCCTGGGGATACTGAAACAAGGACTGGTGGAGCCTATACAACCCATAAAAAAAACAAATACATGTGGACTTGTGTATTCAGATTTTTAGTGTCGGTTCCTGACCCTCCTGTACCCCATGCAGATAAAATTATTTGGGAGACTCAGACTCCTGTGTTGGTGGATCAGTGGCCCCTTACCCAAGAAAAATTGGAGGCTGCCTCCACATTAGTGCTGGAACAGCTGGCAGCCGGCCATGTAAAGCCCTCAACCTCACCATGGATTACTCCTATTTTTATTATCAAGAAAAAATCAGGCAAGTGGCGCCTTTTACAATATTTGTGTGCCATTAATAAAGTTATGTGACAGATGGGAGCACTACAGCCAGGCATTCCCACACCAGTGGCGATTCCAAAAACCTATTGTAAAATGGTTATTGACTTAAAAGATTGCTTTTTTACCATTACTTTACATCCTGAGGATAGACCCTATTTTGCCTTTAGTCTCCCTCGCATTAATTTTCTGGGCCCTATGCAGAGATTTCAATGGAAGGTTCTTCCCCAAGGTATGGCCAACAGCCCTAGTCTTTGCCAAAAATACGTTGCTCAAGCAGTAGACCCTGTGAGAGAGCGATGACCACAAAATTATATTTTACATTATATGGATGATTTGTTAATTGCTGCACCTAATACCCATGACCTTAATAATTGTTACTTGGACTTTTACAAAACCTCACTACCTTGGGACTACAGATAGCTCCAGATAAGTTTCAAACACAGGACCCTTATACCTATTTGGGCCTTAAACTTCAAGATAATCAGATCCAAATTCCTTAAATACAACTATGTGTGGACCATATTCACACACTTAATGATTTTCAAATATTACTGGGGGATATTCAATTGCTAGGAACATATTTAAAATTACCCACTTGTGTACTTTTGCCCCTTAATGATATTTTGATAGGTGATTCCCACCCCTCCTCCCCTCAAAAGCTTACTCCCGATGCATGACATGCATTAAACCAAGCCACAGAAGCCATTGCCCAAAAGTTTGTTACACAAATTTCTTATAACCTTCCTCTGGTTCTGGTTATTTTCCACACTCCTCATACACCCACAGGAATATTTTGGCAGCGAGATCCACATTTTATAAATAAAGGCTGCCCCTTGCTTTTGGTCCTTGTACCCACCACATCCTCCAAGGTTATTACTGTTTATCTTGCTCAGGTAGCTTCTCTTATTTTTAAAGGTCGTTTGCTTTCTCGACAACATTGTGGCAAAGACCCTGATAATATTTTAATTCCATATACTAAGGACCAAACCCTTACTACAATTTTTACTACACACATGGATGAATGGGATATTGCCCTATCAGGCTTTTTGGGAACAATTCATAACCACATCCCCAATGACCCCCTTTTAAATTTTGTCCAGTTACATCCATTTATTTTTCCCAAAATTACTCAAAAGGCTCCCATTCCTCAAGCCCTTACCTTTTTTACAGACGGTTCCAGTAATGGCCGTGCAGTCTTTGTTGTCAATAACAAGCCTACCACCTTTGATACTGTCTATCAGTCAGCTCAGTTTGTGGAATTGTTCGCCATAACACAAGTTTTTATAAAGTTTTTTGATAATCTTGTTAATATTTATACAGACAGTGCCTACAGTGCTCATTCTGTGCCCCTTCTGGAGATTTCACCCACCATTAAGGCTTCTTCCAATTCCCCCTTTCTGTTTCACCAGCTTCAGCAGCTAATTCAGGCCAGAAAACATCCATTTTCCTTAGGACACATCATGACACACTCTGACCTTCTGAGCCCTCTAACACAAGGTAATGCCCAAGCTGATGCAGCAACACGTTCCATCTTTCCAATTTTTGTTGGCTCCATTCAAAAGGCCATGGAGTTACACAATCTTCACCATCTAAATTCCCAGAGCCATTGATTACTTTGGAAAATTACCAGGCAACATGCATGAGAAATAGTAAAAGCATGCCCTGCTTGCACTGTCTCCCTCCCCATTCAACACTTGGGAGTTAACCCCCGAGGATTACTTCCCAATCAGATTTAGCAAATGGATGTTATTCATTTTCCTGAATTTTGAAAAACCAAATATATATACGTTTCTATAGATACCTTCAGCGGCTTTATTTTTGCATCACCACATTCTTGAGATGCTACCAAAGATGTCCTTTCTCATCTTGTTTCAGCCTTTTTCGTAATGTGTAAACCAATACATATTAAAACAGATAAATGTCCTGCATATACCAGTGCCAAGTTTAAACAGTTTTGTGCTACCTTGCAATTTTGTCATACTACTGAAATTCCATACAACACTCAGGGCCAAGGCATGTGGAACTTGCCCAGCTTACCTTAAAGACTTGGCTATCCCGTCTTAAGGCTTCCGCCCTTGTATTTACCACTCCCAGGGATCGCCTTAACCATGCATTATTTGCCCTTATTTTTCTTACCCTAGACAGTGAAGGCCATTTGGCCACAGACAGACACTGGCATCCTTCATCCAATTCTGTTCGCACACCTGTTATGTGGTGCAATCCCATTACAAATAAATGAAAACGCCCACATCCTATCCTCATCAGGGGATGAGGCTCAGCTTGTGTTTTGGACCAAGAGCAAGCATCCCCAAGATGGTTACTAGAATGCCTGGTTAAACAGGTAAATTACTTACCTCAACCCAGGGACGGAGGCTCTCCCCCTGAGGACAAATTTTCCTCCATTTCAGATACAGCCAACAATCTGTGCGAGGATCCTGCTTAAGGCACTGCTGCTGAACAGGTTTGAACACAGAGGCCTTGGACCTCTAATTTCCAACATCATGGGGTACCTTTTTGCTCCCCCCCCCGTGAATGCAAAGGAGGATTTTGGACTGAGGCTCCCACTAGTTGGACCCAGACTGCTGACTGCATGACTAAGGTGACTTACCTCCGTGCCAAGGTTGACCATAATCTCGGAGGAGTTCATCAGCCTAAATGGGTATGTGTTAACAAGCCAAAGATTATTCCCCCTAGTACAAGTAAAGCTCTCCAAAATTGTTCTGCAACTTGTACGCATACCCAGGCGATGCATGTCTCTTGTAATGCGTCGGCTTCACTTTGTGTTAATAAACAGGGAGAACAATTTTTTGAAGCCTCCCTAACTAAAACTCATGCAGCAGGGGGACCACTATTCATTATACCCCCATTCTCTTTGACCATGGAGGAGATGGCAAATACACCAAGCTACAGTCAGCTGGGTGCCAAGGCACTGTCGGAAAACCTTCCTACTGGCCCATTAAGGCCCCTACAGGGGTCTCTGATGGTGGAGGACCCACTTATTCTGTCAAGCATCCTCAGATAATCAAACTTTTGAAACCCCAAATCCCTGAGCTCACATATCATCCCTTAATGTAGCCTAAATCCCAGTTCCCAGGTTTAGATACCAATACATTAGATATTTTGCAAACTACATTCTCCTAGCTTAATAATTCGAACCCCACCCTTGCTGGTGATTGCTGGCTCTGCATGACAACAGGGGCAATCATGCCTATGGCAGTTCCTATTAATTCTATCATGGACAATGATAATACATGCCAACCCGGATTTCCCTTTAAAGTACAGCCTATAGGCACTTTTACATTATTTCTTTTAGGCGCGATGCAGAATAATACCTATGATATTGATGTTCGACTTACTTCCTTTGGAAATTGCTCAACAGTATAAAATTATTCCTCACCCACCCCATCTCTTTGTCCCTCCAATGGCACAGTTTTTATGTGTTGAGGAAACTCGGCCTTCCCACGCTTCCAGCGAATTGGACCATTGGTTGTGTTCTTGCTTTATTACTCCCTGATATAACTATTGTCCCAGGAGATGAACCTCTACCAATTTCTAGCCTAGATACTTTAGTCAAAAGACATAGGTGGGCAATACAGGGTTTACCACTCATTGCCAGCCTTGGAATAACAGCTGCTGTGGGCACAGGTACAGTGGCTTAGGCACGGCTATTCACTCTTACCATCGCCTGTCTCAACAACTTATAAATTATGTACAAACTTTATCAGGAACCATTAAAGATTTGCAGGACCAAATAAATTCCGTGGCAGAAGTGTTCCTTCAAAACAGACGAGGCTTAGATTTGCTGACAGCTAACCAGGGAGGTATTTGCTTAGCCTTAGGGGAACGATGCTGCTTTTATGCAAATAAATCAGGCATAGTACGCATTAAAATTAAGCAGCTTCAAGAAGATCCAGAAAAGAGACAAAGGGAACTTCTTGAAAATCCCCTCTGGATTGGGCATAATGGATTTCTACCCTACCTTCTTCCCCTATTAGTCCCTTTGTTGGGTTTACTTTTAATGGTGTCCATAGGCCGCTGCATTATAAAGAGGCTGGTACAATTTATTAAAGAACAGATTAATATTTTGGTTTCTAAGCCCATACAGGTCCACTATCATGGTCTGGAGATGGAAGACAGCACTGCCAACATTTAAAAGAATGTTCAACCCTTCTCACAGGCTTATTAAGTTTACATCCCCACAGATCTCTCTTTCTTACAGAAAACTATAAGTAACAGCTCTGAGCAACCATCTTCTACCCTTGCAATAAGGGTTCGTTCTCCATGGGCCCCTCCGCTTGGGGGAGGACACACCCTTGGAATGAGCACGTTAGGCCATAATAACGGAGGGTCCAGGAAGGACTGCAGGAGGATGGATCCACGGATCCCCAAACACAAGACCTCTGAATGACACGCTCTGGTGCATGGCGGTTGGCATGCTATCCCCTCAAAGACGTCTCCTCCAAAAACATGCCAAAGCCAACACGAAATCTCCTAGGAAGGATGCTCGCTCAAATCAGGAGATATTCTAAGGCATCCTAGAGAAACAGAGCCACTATCACCCCCTAAATCCATGGCCTGTAAGGTATGGTCGAATATTTTATATAACAAAAGGGGAGATGTCAGGGGCTAGAAGGAAGTTCTCTTTCAAAAAATAGATTGACACAAGAAACAGCCCCCTGGGACACAACCTGTCTGGGAGACATCCCACAGCCATCTATCTCCTTTTGACATCCGGCTACCATCTGTCTACCTGAAACATCCTGAGGTTATCTCACCCTGTGAAGACATCCAGCAACTGCCGATAAGAGAGCTTTCCCATCCGCAGCATATAAATACCCTCTGAGAATAATAAAAGTTTGCAGCATGATCAGAACTCCTGTCTTGCTGTCATCTCTCGTGTCTCTTGTCCCTTCATTCCACCCCAACTAGGATCGACACCCAAGTTGATGTGTCCTGCCAGCCGGGCCATCTGACACTAACCCATACCCTCCTAGACTCTGATGACAAATCCTAATATGATGGAGAAAAATAACCCAAACAGAATAGAAATACAAGCAGTTCAGAGGAGGCATGGTGTATAGTTGCACTTGCCTTTTGCATGATATAGGGTAGGTGTTATAAATCTAGTTAATTTTTAATTGAAATAGTTCTCCATGTGTTTTTAAAGTTAACAAATATGTGAATTCCTGTCTCCCTTTCTCTGTAGCCGATTCAGCACATGTATTTTTATATGCACATATAGAATCCTACCTGGTATCAGATGTACATTCTTGTGAGGTTGCTGACTTGGAAGATACAAATTGTGAGACGAGATCACTCCTCCTAAACGCTGTTGGAACAGAAAATTCAACCTATGGGTGAGCCTCCTAGTAGAACAACATTATACATAAATCCATGTTCAGTAAATTAAATATTTTTGCATCTGTGGATGATATATACTTCATGATGAATTTCGATTGGCATATATATTGCTACATTTTATTGTCTGGGTGTGTGTGTTGTGTGTGTGTGTGGGGGTGTATATATATATATATATATATATATATATATATATATATATATATATATACACTCTCCAAATATTTCAAAATATGAAATATATGTGTCTTACATATACTACCTAAATTCATTCATGTTCATGTATGTGGATTTATAATCAACTTTTCACAATATTATTCTCAGAAATATTCATCCACCTGAATTACATATTTGTTTTCTAGTACTGAAAACTAACTTCAGTGAGTGGTGCATACAATCCTAATATTTCTACAGTAACTGACCCAGTTTAACATCAATGCAACTAGATTCCTCTTGGATATGATGTCTATGTTGAAGTTCATTTTATTCAACACTGGTACATTACTATTTGTTCAGTTTATACACATCATAGGATATATATTTCATCAACAACTTCAATAATTTATAGGATTTTGATTCACTTTCAATCATTTCCTGATTCAGAACACATGTATTCCTCCAGGTTACTTGATTGTTTTTTCATGAGACTTCTTTCCAAACGCTTTTTTTTTTCGATTTCCATAATCATTTTGAAGAAAAACTGACACACTCTTCATGATAAACCATAACCCTAATATTACCATTAGATGTATTTCTGGTTGGAATGAATGATTGCATATAAATATACGATTTTCTGTTTATTTTCAGATATCAATTCAATCGAATATTTAAAGTTGGAACAAGTTATAATATTTAATCACAGTATCGTCTATTCATAAATTATCTCTATGTTCATAGACACAGAGTAAATCTATTTGTAACCCCAATACTAATTTTTTCATCTTCAAAATGTTGCTCCCAGAAATGGTGGAAGAAATACTCATGTCACCTAATCTACATATACATTTTATCACAGTAATATTCTGGACACAAAAAGAAGAGGTCACACTTATGATTGTATCAAAGCCTAAATGAAAAGTGAGCATAGATTACTGAAAACATTCATGTCCAGTGTGCCTAATGCTCTCAAATGTCAATCCTATTGGTGACTACATATTTGTTTCTTCTTAAGACTATATTTTGAACCTCAACCCTGTTGCAAATGTCTAATCCTATCACTCAATTTATACTTTGCCTGATTTCCTAATGTCTCTATTGATGTCTGCTTACCTAAATATTTTCCCCAGTTCACCATTGTGACTGACCCTTCACGTGTGCTGACATTTACATTCACTCTCTACCCGATACACTATTGCTAAAGAACTTTTGGTCCAAATTCTGTACTCAGTCTTCTTCTGAAACTTATCGAATATCTTCCTAATCCTACCGACTATCCCTGTTCTAGTGGATGTTCACTTCTACATTCAATCATCCAAGGTACAAGGTCCTATGCCATTGATTATCGTTTTATCTGAAACACCTGTGCAGAACGTATATCAAAGCTAAGTATCCCAATCAATAGCGCAATGCCCTTCTGGGCTCCAAATCTTACCTAGATTTTTGTTTTCATACTTATATTTCACCTATATATTCTTATAAATATCACAGGTTCCCAATACCATTATTCATCAATTAGAATAATTCCTAACCCAAATCAAACCTGTTATTAACCCTAACCATACACTGTTCCCTCAATCTAACTTTACAGAAGAGGAGGGACCAAGTTGGTCTTACAATACAGGAATGTAGAAAATCTTCCACCTGTTGTAAAACTCAAAGGTCCATGAAGAAGTGATCCCTGGAGAACATGTAGGCAGCCATGAAGGACCTGAGAGAGCAAACGTCATCTTCCATTGCAAACAACCTGGTCAGGATGAAGGGTTGTGTCTGAATCAGCCTCTCTGTTCATAATGTAGAGAAGATGGACACAAACAGTCCTGTTTGGAGAGCTGTTCCTGGGTGCCTATGGTTCATATACCATTCTAACTTGTGAAAGTGTCACAGGAAGTAGGAGAAGCCTCGATCTCATGGGACCCTTGGAAGCAACTGTTAGGACAAAGTGGTTGCCAAAGCAGTGACCTCATTCAGTTCCTGAAGGAAGTGACCTCACCTCACTTCCTTGGTCATGGAACTCTCGGTACTTGGGATCCAGGAAGCAAGGTACCAAGAGCCCGTCCCAGTCCCAGTCCCAGTGGGCTCACTTGTTTGGATTTACCAAGGACAGAGTCAGTCTTTCATGGTACCTACAGATATGAGGATGGCCAACTGCCAGGAAAACTCAGAAGAGGGGCCTTTCCTGAGAAAGCAGATAGTGGCTCACCGCTGGCTCCTGACAAGTTCACAGAGTTGGTGATTTCCAGGGATCATAAGTTGGCCCACCAGTCAGAAGACACTCTGGATAGTCACAGACATACTTTGTAGAAGGTGGTGCCTCTGTGGTTGTCGGTGTGGGTTTGTGGTTTTGTCTCATGTTCTGAGAATAGGTAGAAAAGGCGGTTTGTTTGATTTGGAGTGAACTGTTTATAGTAAGTCGTTTGGCAAGCAAGAGTTCCTATGTCTGTGTATCCCACTGTGTCCATGGTTTTAGACATTAGAAAACAGAATGCATCAATTGTTGTGTCCTGTCTAGTAGAAAGCTTCCCAGCATTCATCCTGCCGAATTTATGAATGGATTTCAGCTTGCCTTATCGATGAGCAACATGTGGTATCTCCCCAAATTCCTGCATTCTTCATGAATTCTGGCTACTCTCCAGAATAGGCTCATGGTTTTGTGTCCAAGATATGTAGCAGTTCCAAGCCCTGTGACATGGCCATGTAATGGATAGCTGAAGGGAATGTCGAGCATCTCAAAAAACTCAGATATAAGTGTGACCATGATAGTCTAAGTGGAGAAACCCTGCTTTGGGCCTTTTGCTTACCTATTGTTCTGTTGCCCTGAATGTCAGGAAGGGCTTTGCCTCAAGACATTCGTTTGTGAAGCCTGAAGAAAACAGGTTCAAATGGAAATGAATGGACATCACCTGTGGATCTTTGCTTAATTCCTTTGGAAATGGAAGTGTCTGAATCAGCCTCTTGGCCCTGTGTGAGGCCGTGGCTTAGATTCTCAACCCCTGAAGAATCTAAAGAAACATCACATGTGTGCATCCAAAACAAAAATGGCCAAAAGTGCAGTTATTGTGGATGAAGTCTCTCCCCATTCTCTGTGAGGTTCCTGACCTCCATCAAGTTAGAATAGGGATCCTTTGGGCCAAATCATTTCTTCAAAGCCCTAAAGAGGCTTGCCCATAATTGCTTGAATTTTCCCGTGACTACAATTCACATAAAGAATCCAAACTGCACAGTCAATACGCCTCAAATTGGAGAAACAGAGAAGTATTAACAGCAGGCCTATATGAACACTCCTGGTTCACAGGAGTGGTGTCCAGGCCACCCTGAATTTAGGCAAATTAGGGGCAAGAGAGATTATTTAGGAGACTGTCTTGAGCTTCGCCCCTCGTGGAAAATTCCAGCGATAGGTTATGATGAGTGTCTATATAAAAGAACATGAGGGCCATGTGGGAGTGTTTTGGTTTTAATTGTGGTTGTTAGTGTGGTGGTTGGAAGAGATGACTGGGTCCACCTTGACATGAACTCTGGTGTTTTTCCCCTTAGAGACTGAGTTCTGGAACTGACCTCAGAAAAGTATTGCCATTAATTGTGTTGGGATTTTAGGAGGCCATGCATGAGAGTCGCCCTTGGAAACTGAGATCAAGGCCCAGGGTGGCTTTCAACAGAGCACTGGGAATCACAGCCAAGATATCACATAATTTTCTTCTGAAAGACTTGGCAGCCATAGTTGAGAGTCAAAAGACACATGGACCTCACATTGTAGAACTCAATGGGCCTGGCTTCATTTGACCTTTTGGCCATTCTTTGGGAAGCATTACCTGTGAGATTTCTCCAGAGCTTTCATTGAAATGAGCTTCGTCAAGATTAATGGTTCTGGAATGAACTGAAACTCACAGTGCCTCCAACGTCATTGTTGAAATATGGCTAGAAAAATACCATGAAATTTTTGAAATTTCCATGACCAGCTGGCACAGGAGAACCTTTGGATGTCCTGTTGCTGATCATGAGTATAACAGACAGTGCCTTGATTGACTGGTTTTAATAAAAATTGTGTAAAACAGAGATGCCAATAAGTTGGAGCCTGATGATTAGTGGGCCTAGAGCATTAGTAGGCAGGTGTGTGATAAAACATCTGTAGTGGGGCCATGTGGATCTGCCATTGGCTTCCAAATGGCGTGTGACTGACATGATGCAGCCAGCAGTCCCTTCTAAGTAAAGGCATGTTGTTATATGGAGAGGTTTCAGGGCAATGTTCAGAATCGATTTGCTATGGTCAATGGGGCAAGCTATGTGATATAGAAGCATGGTTGGTGCATTCTCCTGCAGAAATTGAAATACCACATGTGAAAGAACTCCCTCCTGCACTGTGTCCCAGTTGAACTCTGTGTATTTCATGAAGCAAATACCAAACTCCCATTGTAGCAGCAAGAAACACCATGAAAATTGGAGGATGAACAAATGGCTTCACAGTACACACAGGGAGACACTTAGAACCCAGTGGCCACAGTTTACCTACAAAGATCAAATTCAGGACTGGTGTCTCATGTTAATTGGAAAATAAGAAACTATGTTTTACAGGTCACATAGGTGCAGACCCAGCTTTGATGATCTCAGTACAAAGGAAGCTAAAGCTCCTGATAACAACATATGTTTCAAGTGCCCAACCTCAGAGGCAATTTCTCAAGAAGTCTTTAGGCCAGCAGAGCTCCATGTTTATGGAGTGTTCACCCTGTATCTTACTTTTGGAAACTCCTGTACCACCTTCAAGGTAGTGAACTCCTTAGCATATTCCATTCCAGATAAGTATTCACTGATTTTCTAATTCTTCTCCTCTAATTATGTCTTACTTGGGGCGAAGATAATGTCAAGCCATTGTCCTGGAGGAGTGGGAAGATTTTGTGTGCACATATTTGCATACACATTGGATACATTTTCCAATTTTCCATTCGAAATACTGAATCCCTGACTCTAACCCCTACCATACTAGACTCTGAGTACTAATCGTAATATGATAGAGAATAATAACCAAAACAGAATAGAAATACAAGCAGTTCAGAGGAGGCATGGTGTATAGTTGGAATTGCCTTTTGCATTATATAGGGTAGGAGTTATAAATCTAGTCATTTTTTTGTTGAAATAGTTCTCCGTGTGTTTTGAAAGTTAACAAATATGTGAATTCCTGTCTCCTTTTCTCTGTAGCCTATTCAGCACATGTAATTTTATATGCACATATAGAATTGTACCTGGTATCACACGTACATTTTTGTGAGGTGACTGACTTGGCAAATACAAATTGTGAGAAGAGATCACTCCTCCTAAATGCTGTTGGAACTGAAAATTCAACCTATGGGTAAGCCTCCTAGTTGAACAACATTATACATAAATCCATGTTCAGTATATGAATATTTTTGGGTCTGTGGATGATATGTATTTCATGATGAATTTCGATTGGCATATATATTGCTAGTTTTTAATGTCTGTGTGTGTGTGTGTGTGTGTGTGTGTATATATATATATATATATATATATATATATATATATATACTCTCCAGATTTTTCAAAATATGAAATATTTGTGTCTTATTTTGCACTCCCTAAATTCATTCATATTCATGTATGTGGATTTATAATCCACTTTTTAAAAAATTATTCTCAGAAATATTCATCCACCTGAAATACATATTTTTTCCTAGTACTGAAACAGTTTTCAGTAAATGGTGCATCCAAATCCTAATATTTCGGCATTGCAAGATGGCTGTGAAGACAGTGTATCACACCCAGTGTACCCTGCCACTGCGCAAGTGAATAACGAGTTAGAGGGATGAAAAACTATCTTGTTAGGATCTTACAGGAAAATGGGTGTTTACCGAAACCTAGAAGAATGATTTCCACCACCGAGGTCAGGTAATTGAGTCTCAAACACAAGCCACTTGTGCAACTGGAGATCCATTCTGATTGATCCGCGTGACCTGCCCTGTGTCTACAAATGGTGAGGCACCACCGAGAAGCGACCAGCAAGCAGGGAGAAACGTTGCTGCGGATTCTGTGGAATCCTGCTGGCTGAGCATCCACTGAGCCCCCAGCTGAATTCGGAATTTCAGACGGGGAAGTTAGCAGTACATTTCTATGCCCCAAAGTGGAAACTCCACAAAGGAAACCAACAGCCACCATCTTGGAGAGCTGAAGTAACCACCACCACTCCCTGACAGATTGCAAGAATAAAACAGGTGTGTGTTTCTCAGCTCATCTCACATAAAGAGGGGAATTTGCATAAAATATCTCCTAGGCTTTTGGGGAAGGGATAATCAGAGCAAGTCTGCATAAAGACTGGGGGAAAACTAGAGGCACCTGACCTTCATCTCCCCTTCCCATCAGCGGCAAAAATGAAACTTGTCTAGCCAGTGCGGGGAGATGGGCAAGCGAAAAAAATTAAAACAATAGAGTTCCAGGGTTCCCAATAGACACCCTCCCCACCCAACAAACGGCAAACCCAGAGAACAGTTTGAGCTGCCGAGAAGCATCACTCAGGAGAAATCTGGTCTAGCAGGCGAAATCAGGACTAGCAGGATAAACCAGGGGACTAGAGGCCAGGCCCTCCTGACTGGTTGGCTGGAGAACGCCGGCCCACTGCCAGTGTGACTGGGCAACTGGAGACCACCTTCCTGCTGGCGCCAGCCCACCTGCTGACGCTATGTCTTGACGGCTGGAGAACGCGCGCCTGCCGGCGACCGAACTCGCAACTGTGTGGCTAGAGATCACCCACCAGCCGAAGACAGGCCACAAGCTGCCCGCGCTACTGGGTGGCTGGAGACTGCCGGCCTGCCAGCGACCGGGAGCTGAAACCAACCAGAGACAATCCAGTCCACCCACCCAATTCGGACACTCCGGCAAGGAGCCTGGGGCCCACCACAGCAGAGAGGTGACATCACTGGAGCTCGGCCGTCAGAATTCCTTAACAGCGGAATCCACTTAAGCAGGCATAGTCTACCAACACAAAGGAGAGAAAACAGAGATATATAAACCCATAACAAATCTATAGAAGAGAGCAGAAACACAGCAATCAAATAGAGCTGGAAAATGTCGTGAACATCATAAAAAAACAAGGGAAAACAAGGTGTACAAACAATGAAGGACAACTTAATACTACAGGAGAACCTAGAAGCATCAGAAACAGGGATAGGGAAAAAACTTAAGTCATACCTAACTCAGATGGAAAGGAATAAGAGAGAAGACATGAGGCAGCAAGTCTAAGCAATAAAAGTATATTTTGAAAATGAATTAAACAAACAAATTCAAATGGCAAAGAACAAGCTTTACAAGGAGATAGAGATCTTTTAAAAAATCATACAGTAATTCTAGAAATGCAGGAAACTATAAACCAAATTTAAAACTCAAACAAGAATATTACAAATAGACTAGATCAAGTAGAAGTCAGAACATCAGAGAATGAAGACAAAGTTTGTCAACTTGAAAAGAATATAGTCAACACAGAAAACATGCTTAAATCCCATGAGCAACTATTCAAGAGATGTGGGATGTCATAAAAAAAACAAATTTGGGAGTCATCGGGATAGAAGAAGGCATAGAAATTCAAACCGAATGAATGAACAACATATTAAATGAAATAATTCTAGAAAACTTCCCAGAGATGAAAGATGGAATGGATTGCCATATCCTGGAAGCCTACAGGACCTCAAACATTCAAAACCATAATAGACAAACTCCAAGACATATAATTATGAAGATAGCCAACATACAGAACAAGGAGAGAATATTAAAAGCTACGAAAGAAAGTAGGCAGATAACATTCAGGGGTAAACCAATAAGGTTAACAATTGATTTTTCATCACAGACTTTGAAAGCGAGAAGATCTTTGAACAATGTATTTCAAACACTGAAAAATAATGGATTCCAACCAAGAATACTGTATCCAACAAAATTAAGCTTCAGATTTGACAATGAAATTAAGTCCTTCCTGATAAATAAAAGCTAAAGAATTCGCAGACAGAACACCAGCACTGCAAAGCTTTTTGAGCAAAATACTACAAGAAGAGGAATTGAAAAATAGTGCCCAAAACTAACAGCGGGAGGTATCCCAGTAAAGGGGTAAGAAAAAAACCAAAAAGTAAAAACTACCCAAATTAAAATAAATAAATAAATAAACATGACTGGAAGTACAAATCATATTTCAATTGTAACCTTAAATGTTAAAAATCTAAACTCACCAACCAAGAGACATAGGCTAGTAACCTGGATCAAAAAAATAAATCCAACAATATGCTGCCTTCGGGAGACTCATATGAAAGGTAAAGACATACACAGGCTGAAAGTGAAAGGTTGGGAAAAATCATACCACTCATATGGCCCTCGGAAGCAAGCAGGAGTGGCCATACTCATATCATATAAAATCAACTTCAAACCTACGTTAATCAAAAGGGATAAAGTAGGACACTATATATTGTTAAAAGGAACCATCCACCAACAAGACATAACAATTATCAATTGGTATGCACCAAACAATTGAGCTGCAACGCTCATAAAACAAACTCGCCTCAAGTTCAAGAGTCAAATAGACTACAACACAATAATTATGGGTGACTTCAACACACCGCTCTCGCCATTAGACAGATCCTCTATAAAAAACTGAATAAAGAAACTATAGAATTCAACAGCACAATCAATAACCTTGACGTAACCGACATATATAGAATACATCAACCATCATCAAGTGGATACACTTTATTCTCAGCAGCACATGGATCCTACTCCAAGTTAGACCATATATTATGCCATTGGGCAACTCTTAGTAAATATAAAGGCGTAGAGAAAATACCATGCACCATATCTGATCATAATGGAATGAAACTGGAAATCAATGATAAAAGAAGGAAGGAAAAATCCTACATCACATGGAAAATGAACAATATTCTACTGAATGATCAATGGGTTACAGAAGACATAAAGGAGGAGATAAAAATATTTTTAGAATCAAATGACAATACAGACACATCATACTGGAATCTATGGGACACAAAGAAGGCAGTTTTAAGAGGGAAATTCATTTCTTGGAGTTCTTTCCTCAAAAAAAGAATAAAACAACAAATAAATAAACTCACAGTACACATCAAAAACCTAGAAAAGGAAGAGCAAAACAACAGCAAATGTAGTAGAAGACAAGAAATAATTAAAATTAGAGCAGAAATCAACGAAATTGAAACAAAAAAAAACATTGAAAAAATTGATAAAACTAAAAGTTGGTTCTTTGAAAAAATAAATAAGATTTACAGGCCCTTAGCCATGCTAAGGATGAGAAGAAGAGAGGGAACTCAAATTACTAACATACGGAATGAAAAAGACAATATCACAACAGACAGTACACAAATACAGAAGATAATTAGAAAGTATTTTGAAACCCTATATTGCAATAAAATAGAAGATAGTTAAAATATCGATAAATTTCTTAAGTCATACGATCTGCCCAGATTCAGTCAGGAAGACACACACAATTTAAACTGACCAAAAACAAAGGAAGAAATAGAAGAAGCCATCAAAATACTACCAACCAAAAAAAGCCCTGGACCTGATGGGTATAGAGCAGAGTTCAAAAAAACCTTCAAAGAAGAATTAATACCAATACTTTTCAAGCTATATCAAGAAATAGAAAAATAAGGAGCTCTTCCAAATTCATTCTCGGAGTCCAAAATCACCCTGATCCCAAAACCAGACAAAGACACTTCAAAAAAGAAAACTACAACCAATATCTCTAATGAACTTGGATGCAAAAATTCTCAATGAAATCCGTGTGAATTGAATCCAAAAGCATATCAAAATAGTTGTGCACCATGATCAAGTAGGATTCTTCCCTGGAATGCAAGGCTGGTTCAATATACGGAAATCATTAAATGCTATTCACCACATCAATAGACTTAAGGACAAGAACCATAGGATCATCTCGATAGATGTAGTAAAAACATTCGACACAGTTCAGCATCCCTTTATGTTCAAAACACTAGAAAAACTAGAAATAACAGGAACTTACCTCAACATTGTAAAAGCTATATATGCTAAACCTCAGGCTAGGATCATCCTAAATGGAGAAAACTGAAGGCATTCCCTGTGAAATCTGGAACAAGACAGGGATGCCCTGTATCACCACTTCTATTCAATTTAGTTCTTGAAATACTAGCCAGAGAAATTAGACAGACAAAAGAAATTAAAGGCATAAAAATAGGAAAAGAAGAACTTGAATTATCGCTATTTGTGGATGACATGGTAATATATTTAACAGACCCAAAAGGGTCTACAAAGAAACTGCTAGAGTTAATAAATGAAGGATATAAAACCAACACGCATAAATCAAAGGCATTCCTGTATATCAGAAACAAAACTTCTGAAATGGAAATGAGGAAAACCACTCCATTCACAATATCCTCAAAGAAAATAAGATACTTGGAAATCAACCTAACAAAAGAGGTGAAAACCACAGAACCCTAAAGAGAGAGATAGAAAAAGATCTTAGAAGATGGAAAAATATACCCTGTTCATGGATAGGCAGAACTAAATTCATCAAAATGGCGAAATTACCCAAAGTTCTATACAGGTTTAACGCAATGCCAATCAAAATCCCAATGGCATTTCTTGTAGAAATGATAAAGCAATCATGAAATTCATATAGAAAAACAAAAGACACAGAATAGCAAAAGAAATTCTAAGCAGGAAGTGTGAATCGGGAGGTATAGCGATACCAGAGTTCAAACTTTACTACAAAGAAATAGTAACAAAAACAGTGTGGTACTGGTACGAAAACAGGCAGGTGGACCAATGGTATAGAATGGAGGACAGAGAAACCAATCCACAAAATTACAACTTTCTTATATTTGATAAAGTGGCTATAAACATGCAATGGATGAAGGATAGCATCTTCAACAAATGGTCCAGGGAAAATAAGAAATCCATATGCAACAAAATGAAACTGAATCCCGTTCTCTCACCATGCACAAAAGTTAAATCAAAATAGATCAAGGAGCTAGATATCAAATCAGAGACACTGCGTCTCATAGAAGAAAAAGTTGGCTACGATCTATATACTGTGGGGTCAGGCTCCAAATTCTTTAATAAGACATCAATAGCCCAAGAGTTAATAACAAGAAAAAAACAAATGGGACTTACTTAAACTAAAAAGTTTTTTTCTCAAGAAGAGAAACAATAAGAGAGGTAAATAGAGAGCCTACATCCTGGGAACAAATTTTTACCCCTCACACTTCAGATAGAGCCCTAATATGCAGAATATACAAAGAACTCAAAATATTAAACAATAAGATAACAAATAACCCAATCAACAAATGGGCCGAGGACCTAATCAGACACTTCACAGAGGAGGACATACAATCAATCAACAAGTACATGAAAAAATGCTCACCATCTCTAGCAGTCTGAGAAATGCAAATCAAAACCACCTTAAGATACCATCTTACTCCAGTAAGATGAGCAGCCATTATGAAGTCAAACAACAATAAGTGTTGGCGAGGATGTGGGGAAAAGTGTACACTTGTGCACTGCTGGTGGGACTGCTAATTGGTGAGGCCAATTTTGAAAGAAGTATGGATATTCCTGGGAAAGCTGGAAATGGATCCACCATTTGACCCAGCTATCACCCTTCTTGGACTGTTCCCTGAGGATCTTAAAAGAGCGTACTATAGGGATACTGCCACATCAATGATCATAGCGGCACAATTCACAATAGCTAGACTGTGGAACCAACTTAGATGCCCTTCAATAGATTAATGGATAAAAAAAATGTGGCATCTATACACAATGGAGTATTACACAGCACAAAAATGACAAAATCATAGAATTTGCAGGGAAATGGATGGCATTAGAGCATATTATGTTAAGCGAAGCTAACCAGTCCTTAAAAAACAAATGCCAAATGTCTTCTCTGATATAAAGAGAGCAAATAAGAGCAGAACAGGGAGGAAGAGCATGAGGAAAATATTAACATTAAACAAAGACGAATGGGGGGAGAGAAAGGGAGAGAGAAGGGAAAGCTTATGAAAATTGTAGGAGACCCTCAATGTTACACAAAATCGCATATAAAATGTTGTGAGGGGAAGTGGGGGGGAAACAATGGAGAGAATTGAACAATAGCAGATGAGGTACAGAGGGAAGATGGGAGGGGAGGAGAGGGTGGATAGTAGGGGATAGGAAAGGTAGCAGAATACAACAGTCACTAATATGCCATTATGTAAAAGTGTGAATGTGTAACCGATGTGATTCTACAATTCGTATTTGGGGAAAAAATGGGAGTTCATAACCCAATTGAGTCAAATGTATGAAAGATGATATATCTTGAGCTTTGTAATGTTTTGAAAAACCAATAAAAATAAATAAATAAATAAAGGTTTAAAATTTAGTGGGAAGAAATCAGCTAAAAATGGGTTCAGATGTATTCATTTTGCTATGCAGAAACTTTGTTTTGTGTAGTTGTAAATATCACAAATTTATTTTACCAGAAAATGCACATAAATTGAGATGAAAGGATAATTCACCTATCTTCATGAAAAATTCATAGCATTTTCTACACTTTTCATACTTCATTTTTTTCGTGAATATTTTGACATGGACAAGGTCTAGTCTTAGGCTATTCTTCTAGAATACTACCTCATCTGACAAGTTCGTACAATGTGTTGGATTGTTCTTTTCATCTTTTATTTAATAGTTTCTGGCTGATAATGTGTATTTTTCTTATCTTTATTTGGACATTATCTTTGCATTTTATGTTTTACTGGGGAAGAGACTCATCAAAAGCTCTTTATTATATGTATCAACAATCAAACATTTAGAGCATTCAATTATTCTTAATTTTGCATGAAAATAAATTTGTACCATTTTTCTTATAAAGATGTAGTATTATTAATAATGTCCCTACTGTAATAAGTAACTACTTACAAGAAGAATTAAACAATTGACTTTATATCAATTATGAACATGAAAAGTACTAAAATAAGTATTTGGCAATTAATACACAATTGATAGAAATAGAAATCACAAGAACGCCGTTTAAAATGTCAGTGCATATGGTCCTTAAATAATAGGTTGTTCAAATAAAATTTCTCTAATTCATAAGAGTTAATATGCCATATTACAGCTTAATGTGATATAAAACCTTAAATTATCAGTATTGATAAATAAGAATGATACCTTTTTACTTAAATATGTTTATTTGATTTTCACTGTAAGATGTTAATTATGGAAGAATTGAGAATTAAGAAAGACTTGGTCTATATTATTTCTAACAGGAAAATCAAAGTACTTTTAAATATATATGTATATATATATAATATATGTAATGCATATGCATGAATATAGATACATATGTGTAATAAATATATTGTAATATATCTATCAGGTGATTATAATTTTTAGATTTTCTCAAGAAAAAGAATGACTATAAAAAACAGTCTTAAACTTAAATTTCATAGCATACTACTGTTTGTAATGACATGAGAGAAAAATAGATATGGAGGGGAAACGGAAAAGGAAGGGAGAGAAGGGGGAAAATGGGGAAGAAAGTGAGTAAAGAAGAGGGACATGAGTGCATGATGTTAAGATAAAAGTGGAGGGGCTGGGTTTGTGGCTCAGTGGTAACATGCTTTTCTAGCATGTGTAAGGCACATGGTTCTATTCTCAGCACCACATACAAATAAACAAAATGAAGGTCAATCAACAACTGAAAAAATAAAAAAGAAAAAAGAAGAAATATTACGAAAATTCCAAGCTTTGATGAATGTTAAATAAAAAAAATTATGTTACATAGCCTTATGTAATTTTAGACTATCCAAAATAGTCACTAAATATTAGATTATTAGTGCTATAACTAAAAATCCATTGATCTTTCCTCTACATTCTGTGGCATGCTGGTGCTAAAATAAATTGTATTATTAATCGCCCCCAAAATCCTAATATTTCTACAGTAACTGACCCAGTTGAACATCAATGCAAGTATACATGATGTGCATTTTGACGTTCATTTTTTATTCAACACTGGTACATTACTATTTCTTCAGTTTATGCACATCATAGCATATATGTCTCATCAAAATTTCGCAAATTTATAGGCATTTGTTTCACTTTCAATCACTTCCTGCTTGTGAACACATGTATTCCTCCATGTTTCTTGACTGCTCTTTTCATGAGACTTCTTTCCAAACACATTATTTTCGATTTCCATTATCAGATTTGAAGCAAAACTCACAAACCCGTCACAATAAACCATAACACTAATATTACCATTAGATGTGTAACTGGTTGGAATGAATGGTTCTATATCAATATAAGATTTCTTACTTAGTTTCAGATATCAATTCAATCCATTATTTAAAGTGGAACCAGTTATATTATTTATTCACAGTACAGTCTATTCACGAATTATCTCTATATTCATAGACACAGGTACACCTCTTTGTACCCCCAATACTAATTTATACGTCCTCAAAATATAGCTCCTAGAAATGGTGGAAGAAACACTCATGTCACCTGATCTACATATACATTTTATCACAGTAATATTCTGGACACAAAAAGCAAAGGTCACACTTATGATTGTACAAAACCTAAATGGAAAGTGAACATGGATTACTAAAAACATCCATGTCCAGGTTGCCTAATGCTCTCAAATAAAAATCCTATTGGTGACTACATATTTGTTTCTTTCAAAGATTATATATTCAAACTCAACCATGTTGAAAATGTCTAATCCTGTCACTCACTTTATACTTTGCCTGATTTTGTAATGTCTCTATTGATATCTGCTTTCCTACATATTTTCCCCAGTTAATCATTGTGACTTCCTCGTCACATGTGCTGATATTTACATTCACTCTCTTAGCGATACCCTACTTCTAAAGAACTTTTGTTCCAAATCCTACACTCATTCTTCTTCCTAAATTTACCGAATATCTTCCTAATCCTACCGACTATCACTTTTTGACTGGATGTTCTCTTCTACATTCAATCATCCAAGGTGAAAGGTCCTATGCCATTGTATATCGATTTATCTGAAACATCTGTGCAGAATGTAATTCAATGCTAAGTATCCCAATCAAGGGACAAATGACCTTCTGGGCTTCAAATCTTACTCAGATTTCTGTTTTCGTACATATATTTCACCTCTATATTCTTGTAAATATCACAGGTTCCCAATACCATTATTCATGCAGCAGAATGGTTCCTAACCCATATCGAACATGTTAATAACACTAATCATACACTGTTCCCTCAATCTAACTTTGCTGAAGAGCAGCGACAGTGTTGGTCTTACAATACAAGAATGTATGGGATCTTCCACCTGCTGAGAACATCAAAGGTACGTGCAGAAATGATCTCTGGAGAAGTTGTAGGCAGCTATGAAGGACCTGAGAGAGCAAAAGACATCTCCATGGCAAACAACCTGGAAGGATGAAGGAATGTGTCTGAATCAGCCTCACTCTTCTTAATGTAGAGTAGACCAAACCAGGCCTGTGTGGAAAGCTCTTCCCAGGTGAGTATGGTTGATATACCATTCTAACATATGAAATTGTCACAGGAAGTAGGGGCAGCCTCCATCTCATGGAACCCTTGGAAGCAACTGTTAGGACAAAGTGGTAGCCAAGGCAGTGACCTCATTCAGTTCCTGAAAGAAGTGACCACACCTCACTTCCTTGGTGATGAAAGTCTCTGAACTTGGGATCCAGGAAGCCAGGCACCCAGAGCCATTACCAATCCCAGTCCCAGTGGTCTCACTTGTTTGAATTTACCAAAGACAGAGTCAGTCTTTCTTCTTACCTGTTAAGGTCTGTAAACAAGTCAGATTGGCACCTGTTATTTTGCTGGAGAAATGTTAGAGTCTGTAAACAAGTCTGGATGGCGCCTGGCAAAATGCCAGAGGGAGTGGTTTGTGAAGTAAAAAAAGCGAGCCATTAAGTGTGAAGATTCCTTATTGGTTGACTGCTGTATCTATTTTATGCTAATGAGATAAGGCTGTGTAAAATGTATAAATATCGCTCAGATCTTACAATAAACGGCTCTCATTCCTGCTGCATCAACATACACAAGTTATTCGTCACCCCCCAGGTTATTCTGCTGCAGCGGGACTGCGGCAGATGGTGGCCCGTTACGGGGAGCCCTGGGACACTCACGGGTAAGGGTCGAAAAAAGCTTTCTGTCCATAGATAGGACGGGAGCAATCTGCTCGTCCCTAGGCAGATAGGGCGATAGGAAAAATGACCATTTCGAGAAAATGGAGAAGATTGATGCAGTATGTTTGTGTCTTGTTTTGTCTTGAAATGTTGTATTGTCTTTGTGATGAAAATATGGAAGGGGTGAGAAGTAAATTGATAAGAGAAAAAGGCACCCCAGTGGAACCAAGAATAGTTAGGGCATGTGTTGATAAAAGCCCAGAAACTCTAGTCAGAAAGAAAAAGAAAGTTCAGAAGAAGAAGGATTATCAGGAAAAAAGTTGCAGCAAAAGGCTATTACTGAATACTTTTCGATACTGGAGGGTGCGTGAAATGACAAGGCGGCTGCCACCTGCCCAAGCCGATCATGGCGCAGTAAGAATTTTCCAAGAGGCAAGTTGAGGGCTCTTCCCCGCCCCCTGCCCGGGGGAGCGGATCACCACTGTGAGCCCAAATCTAGACCTGACCTGGAGGCACAGTTTCGCAGGCTTTTGCTCCCTGTGCCCGGAAGAAGTTTGAGCCCAGGACTCTCCCTGGGGCCATCTGGGGCTGCCCAGGATGCTACAGCTGGCAGAAGATGCCACTGGCATCCCTGAAGTTTGATCATTTCCAAGGCCAGTAACTACAATGGGTCTCCCACACCTGCAGGCTGATGAGTAATGAGTACTATTAAGGATTATTTCAAATGTAAAAAACCTTGAGATAATGTACTAAAATTGTTCAGAAGGTTGTTTTCTTAGTGAAATGCTACAGGATTTTCTTTAGCCATCCGGAGTTCCTGCCTTCGTCCAAGTGCCGGTGAAAACAAAGGTGGAAGAATTTACAATGTTGCTGAGAACTGGAGGAAACTTCGGCTGAGAACCCGAGGAGACTTTGGAGCTATTGCTGTTTCTGCTACTACAACTTAAGCTAGCTGCCTGGAGAACTTACCTGGACTGTGATTTACCTGAACTCTGAGTTAATCTATTGAGACACTGCTTTATCTGGACTGAGACAACAGACTGTAATCTACAACAACTTATAACTCGGTATCTTTGCTAACGGTGTCATTGCTGGTATAAGTTTTCCAAGGGCTTCTTGCATGGAGCCATGAATTGGATTGGTATTGTAACATTTTGTATCCTCCCTTTCTGTTTCTAGCAGGTTATTTATGGTGTTTCTGTAAAAAACACTATGGTCCTTATTTAAATTAAACAAAAGGGGGAAATGTTAACGTCTGTAAACATGTCAGATTGGCACCTGTTATTTTGCCAGAGAAATGTTAGAGCCTGTAAAGAAGTCTGGATGGCGCCTGGCAAAATGCCAGAGGGAGTGGTTTGTGAAGTAACAAAAGCGAGCCATTAAGTGTGGAGATTCCTTATTGTTTGACTGCTGTATCTATTTCATGCTAATTAGATAGGCTGTGTAAAATGTATAAATACTGCTCTTATTCAACAATAAACGGCTTCCAGTCCTGCTGCATCAGTCTACACAAGTTGTTCGTCACCCCCCCGGTTATTTTGCCCAGCCAGCCGGGCTACGGCACTTACCTACTGATGTGAGGATGGCCAAATGCCAGGATGCCAGGGAAGCTCTGAAGATGGTTCTTTCCTGATAAAGCAGGGTATTGGCTCACCGCTGACTCCTGACTACTTCAAGAGTTGGCAAAGGAAAGCAGATTTGAGACAGAACAAGCAATTTTGGGGAACATAGTATGGCCCACCAGTCAGAGGACACTCTGGATAGTCACAGACCAACTTGGAGGAAAGAGTTGCCTTTGTGGGTGTGGTTGTGGGTTTGTGTATCCCACTGTGTCTGTGGTTATAGACATTAGAAAAGAGAATGCATCAATGGATGTGTTCTGTCTAGTAGAAAGCTTCTCAGCATTCATCCTGCCAAATTTATGAATGGACTACGACTTTCCTTATGAATGGGCAATACCTGCTATCTTCCTAAGTTCCTGTTTTCTTCCTGAATTCTGGCCACTCTCAAGAATAGGCTCATGGTTTTGTGTAAAAGATATGTACCACCTCCAAACTCTGTAACATGGCCTTGTACTGGATAGATGAAGGGAATGGAGAGGAACTCAGTAAACTCAGATATCAGTGTGACCAGTAAAGTGTCAGTGGAGAAACACTGATTTGGGCCTTTTGTTTACCTATTGTTCCGTTGCCCTGAATGTCTGGAAGGTCTCTGCCTCAGTCCACCCCTTTGTGAAGCCTGAAGAAAACAGTTTTCTAATGGAAAATAATGAGCATCACCTGTGGCTCTTTGCTTATTGCCATGGAAAGGGATGTGTCTGAATCAGCCTCTTGGCCCTGTGTGAGGCTGTGACTTAGATTCTCACCACCTGATGAATCTAAGGAAAGATCTCATGTGTGCATCCAAAACCAAAATGGAAAAAGAGCAGTCTTGTGGATGAAGTCTCTCGCCTTCCTCTGTAAGGTTCCTGATTTCCATCAAGTGAGAATAGGTATCCTTTGGTTCAAAAAGTTTTTCAAAGCCCTGCAGAGGCAAGCCCATAGGTGCTTGGATTTTCTCATGACTCCAATTCACATAAAGAATCTAAACCCCACAGACATTAGGCTCAAATTGGAGAAGCAGAGCAGTATTAATGGCAGGCCTATTTGATCACTCCTTGTTCACAGATAGGTTGTCAAGCCACCCTGACTTTAGACAAATGAGGGTAGGGAGCATATTTTGGATACTGTCTTCAGCTGCACCCCTCATGGAAACTTCCAGCCAGAGGTAATGATGAGTGTCTATGTGGAAGTAGTTGAGAGCCATGTGGGAGTATTTTGGTTTTAATTGTGGTCATTTGTTCGGCTGATGGAAGAGATGACTGGGTCCACCTTGGCTTGAACTCTGGTGTGAGTCTTCTTAGAGACTGAGTTTGGAAATTACTGCAGAGATGTATTGCCATGAATTGTGTTGGGATTTTTGGAGGCCACACATGGTAGTGGCCTTTGGAAACTGAGATATAGGTCCAGGTGGCTTCCCACAGAGCACTGGGAATCTGAGCAGAATATCACATGATTTTATTCTTTAAGACTTGACAGCCATAGTTGAGAGTAAAAACACACATGGACCTCACATTGTAGACCTCAATGGGCCTGGCTTCATTTGATCTTTTGGCCACTCTTTGGGAAGTCTTGTCTGTGAGAGTTCTCCAGATGTTTCATTGAAATGGGCTTTCTCACCATTTGATGTTTCCAGAATGAATTAAATCCCACAGTGCCTCCAACCTCATCCTTGAAAAAATGGCTAGATAAACATCATAAAATTTGAAATTCCCATCACCAGGTGACACTGGATACACTTTGGATTTCCTGTTGCTGATCATGAGTGTACCAGACAGTGCCTTGATTGACTGGTTTCATGAAAATGGTGTAGAACAGTGATGCAAATAAGTTAAAGTCTGTTGAGTAGTGGGCCTAGAGGAGTGTTTTGCAGGTCTGTGATAAAACTTCTCTCTTGGGATTATGTGGATCTGCCAAAAGGCTTGTAACTGACATGGTGCAGCCAGCAGACCCTTGTATGTAAAGGCATCTTGTTCAATGGAGAGGTTTCAGGTCAATGATCAAGAATCAGGTTGCTATCGTCAAGGGGGCAAGCTATGTGGGATAGAAGCCTGGTGGTGCATTCTCCTGCAGACCCTGACGCACAACACGTGACAGATCTCCCTCCAGCACTGTGACCCAGTTGAATTTCTTGTATTTCCTGAAGCCAATACCAACTCCAGTGCAGCAGCAAGAACACCATGAAAAGTGGAGAATGACCAATGGCTTCACAGTCCACACGGGGCCACACTTAGCCTTCAGTGGCAAGAGTTTACTTACAAAGAGAGAATTCAGCCTTGCTGCCTCACTTTCTTTGGAAAATAAGAACCATGTTCTGCAGGTCACATAGATGGAGACCCAGCTTTGGTGGTCTCACTAGAAAGGAAGCCATAGGTCCTGACAACAACATATACTTCAAGTGGCCAACCTCAGAGGCAGGTTCTCCAGAAGTCTTTAGGCTGGCACATCTCCATATTTGTGCAATATTTACCCTGTCCCTTACTTTTGGAAACTCCTCTACCACCTCCAAGATTGTGAACTCGTAATCATGTTCCATTCCTGATATGTATTCACTGATTTTCTAACTCTTCTTCTTTTATTTTGTCTTACTTGGGGCAAAGATAGTGTCAAGGTATTGTTGTGAGTGAGAGTAGGAAGATTTTGTGTAGCACATATTTGCATACACATTTGATTCATTTTCCTATTTACATTCAAAATACTGAATCCCTGACACTAACCCATACCCTACTAGACTCTGACCACTAATCCTAATATGGTGGAGAGAAATAATGCAAACAGAATTGAAATACAAACAGTTCAGAGGAGGCATGGTGTATAGTTGGATTTGCCTTTTGCATGATAAAGTGTAGGTGTTATAAATCTAGTCAATTTTTATTAAAATAGTTCACCATGGGTTTTTGTAGTTAACAAATACGTGAATTCCTGTCTCCCTTTCTCTGTAGCCTATTCAGCACATGTATTTTTATATGCACATATAGAATCCTACCTGGTATCACACGTACATTTTTGTGACCTGGCTGACTTGGAGATACAAATTGTGAGAAAAGATCACTCCTCCTAAACGCTGTTGGAACTGAAAATTCAACCTATATGTGAGCTTCCTAGGAGAACAACATTGTACATAAATCCATGCTCAGTACAATAAATAATTTTGCATCTGTGGATGTTATATATTTCATGATGAATATTGATTGGCTTATATATTGGTACTTTTTAATATCTCTGTGTGTGTTTTGGGTATATATATATATATATATATATATATATATATATATATATACACTCTCAAGATTTTTCAAAATATGAAATATATGTGTCTTATATACAATACCGAAATCATTCATGTTCATGTATGTGGATTTATAATAAAAATTTCACAAGATTATTCTCAGAAATATTCATTCACCTGAACTACATATTTGTCTCCTAGTACTTAATACTAACTTCAGTGAATGGTGCATACAAATCCTAATGTTTCTACAGTAATTGACCCAGTTTAACATCAATGCAATTAGATTCCTATGGGACATAGTGTGTATTTTGATGTTCATTTTTATTCAACACTGGTTCGTTAATATTTCTTCAGTTTATGCACATCATCGGATATATATTCATCCACAAATTCACAAATTTATAGGCATTTGTTTCACTTTCAATCACTTCCTGCTTCAGAACACATGTATTCTCCAGGTTTCTTGACTGGTCTTTTATGAGACTTCTTTCCAAACACATTATTTTCGATTTCCATAATCACGTTTGAAGCAAATCTCACACAGTCTTTATAATAAAACATAACGCAATTATACAATTAGATGTGTAACTGGTTGGAATGAATGATTGTATATCAATATAAGTTTTTGTGTATATTTTCACATATCAATTCAATCCATTATTTAAAGTGGAAACAGTTATATTATTTATTCACAGTATTGTCAATTCATGCATTAATTCTATATTCATAGACACAGGGTACAAATCTTTGTACCGCCAATAATAATTTATACATCTTCAAAATATTGCTCCCAGAAATGGTATAAGAAATACTTATGTCACCCGATCTACATATACATTTTATCATAGTAATATTCGAGACACAAAATGCAAAGGTCAAACTTATGATTGTACCAAAGCCTAAATTGAAAGTGAGCATGGATTAGTAAAAACATCCATGTCCATGTTGCCTAATGTTCTCAAATGTCAATCCTATTTGTGACAACATATTTTTTTCTTCCTAAGATTATATATTCAAACTCAACCCTGTTGAAAATATCTAATCCTATCACTCACTTTATAATTTTCCTGATTTCTTAATGTCTCTATTGATATCGGCCTTCCGACATATTTTCCCCAGTTCATCATTGTGACTGACTCTTCACATGTGCTCACATTTAAATTCACTCTCTATCCGAAACCCTATTGCTAGAGAACTTTTTGTCCAAAACCTATACTCACTCTTCTTTCTGAAACTGAATATCTTTCTAATAATTCCAACTATCCTTTTTTGACTAGAAGTTCTCTTAAACATTCCATCATCCAACGTACAAGGTCCTATGCCATTGTACATTGATTTATCTGAGACATCTCTGCAGAAAATAATTCAAATCTACGTATCCCAATCAAGGGCCCAATGCCCTTCTGGGCTTCAAATCTTACCTACATTTCTGTTTTCATACTAATATTTCACGTATATTTTCTTGTAAATATTGCAGGTTCCCAAACATTCCTGCAGAATGATTCCTAACTCATATCGAACATGTTATTAATCCTAACCATACACTGTTCCCTCAATCTAACTTTACAGAAGATTAGGGACAGAGTTGGTCTTTCAATACAGAAATGTAGCAGATCTTTCACCTGCTAAGATCCTCAAAGGTCCATACAGAAATGATCCCTGGAGAAGATGTAGGCAGCTCTGAAGGACATGAGAGAGAAAAAGTCATCTCCATGTAATGGCTCACCGCTGGCTCCTAATAACCTCACAGAGTTGGCCAAGGAGTCCAGATCTGAGACAGGACAGGCCATTTCTGGGAACATAGTATGGCCCACCAGTCAGAGGACACTCCGGATAGTCACAGACCTACTTGGGGGAAGGAGGTGCCTTTGTGGGTTGGGTGTGAGTTTGTGGTCTTTTCTCATTTTCTGAGAATAGGTAGAAAAGGCAGTTTGTTCATTTTGGAGTGGATGGTTTCTAGAAAGTAGTTTGACAAAGAGTGTGTTTCTATGTCTGGGTAACCCAATGTGTTCGTGGATGAAGACATTAGAAAGAGCATGCATCAATGGATGTTTTCTGTCTAGTAGAAAGCTTCCCAGCATTCATCCTTCCCAATTTATAGATGGACTTGGCTTGCCTTCTGGATGGGCAACACCTACTGTCTTCCTAAGTTCCTGTTTTCTGCCTGAATTCTGGCCACAAACCATAATAGGCTCATGGTTATGTGTCCAAGATATGTACCACCTCCAAGCTCTGGGACATGGCCATGTACAGGATAGCTGAAGGGAATTGGAGCATCTCAGAAAACTCAGATATCAATGTGACCAGTAAAGTCTCTGTGGAGAAACCCTGCTTTGGGCCTTTTGCATACCTATTCTTCTGTTGCACTGAATAACAGGAAGGTCTTTGATTAGGCCACGCCTTTGTGAAGCCTGAAGAAAACAGTTTTCAAATGGAAATGAATGGGCATCACCTGGGGCTCTTTGCTTAATTGTTTGGAAAGGGATGTGTCTGAATTGGCCACTTGGCCCTGTGTGAGGCTGTGGCTTAGATACTTAGCACCTAATGGACCTAAAGAAACATCCCATGTGTGCACCCAAATCCAAAATGTCCAAAAAGCATTCATTGTGGACTACGCCTCTCGCCTTCCTCTGTAAGGTTCCTGATCTCCATCAAGTGAGAATAGGGATCCTTTGCATCAAATGAGTACTTCAAAGCCCTGCAGAGTCTAGCCCATTGGTGCTTGTGATTACGCATGACTCCAGTTCACATAAAGAATCTAAATCCCACAGTCAGTAAGCCTCAAATTGGAATTGTGGAGCAGTATTAAAGGCAGGGCTCTATGATCATTCCGTGTTCAAAGGAAGGGTGTCCAGGAAACCCTGATTTGTGACAAATGAGGTGCGAGGGTGCTTATTTTGAACACTGTGTTGGTCTGTGCCCCTCATGGAAACCTCCAGCCAGAGGTTATTATTAGTGTCTATATGGAAGAAGATGAGTGCCATGTGGGAGTCTTTTGTTTTTAATTGTGGTCATTTGTGTGGCGGTTGGAAGAGATATCTGGTTCCTCCTGGGCTTGAACTCTGGTGTGATTTCCCTTAGAGACTGAGTTGTGGAACTGTTTTCAGAGAAGTATTGCCATGAACTGTGTTGGGATTTTAGGAGGCCACACATGAGATTCGCCCTTGGAAACTGAGATCTAGGCCCAGGGTGGCTTTCCACAGAGCACAAGTAATCTCAGCCAGGATATCACAAGATTTTATTATTAAAGACTTGGCAGCCATAGTTGAGAGTCAAAACACACATGGAGCTCACATTGTAGACCTCAATGAGCCTGGCTTCATCTGACCTTTTGGCCACACTTTGGGAAGCTTTGCCTGTGATAGTTCTCCATTTTTTTTGTTCAAATAAGTTTCCTCGCCATTTAATGGTTCCTGAATGATTGGAAACCCACAGTGCCTCCAACTTCATCCTTAAGAAATAGCTAGATAAATACCACCAAATTTTTGAAATTCCCTTGACCAGGTGGCACTGGAGAACCTTTGGATTCCTGTTGCTGATCATGAGTATACCAGACAGTGCCTTGATTGACTTGGTTTCATGAAAATGGTGTAGAACAGAGATGCCAGTAAGTTGGAGCCTGCTGAGTAGTTGGCCTAGAGCAGTGGTGGGGAGGTGTCTGATATAACATCTGTGGTGAGGCCATGTTTATCTGCCATTGGCTTCCAAATGGCTTGTGACTGACATTGTGCATCCAGCAGACCCTTGTATGTAAAAGCATCTTGTTATATGGAGAGGTTTCAGGGCAATGTTCAGAATCAGGTTGCTATGGTCAATGGGGCAAGCTCTGTGGGAAAGAAGCTTGCTTGGTGCATTCTCCTGCAGACCCTGACCCACCACATGTGACAGAATTCCCTCCAGCACTTTGTCCCAGTGGAACTCCTTGTATTCCAAGAAACAAATACCAAACTTCCAGTGCAGCAGCAAGAAACACCACAAAAAGTGGAGGATGAAAAAACGGCTTTACAGTAAACACGAGGAGACACTTAGCGCGCAGTGGCTACAGTTTACCTACAAAGAGAAAATTCAGCACTGCTGCCTCATGTTCATTGGGAAATAAGAAACAATGTCCTCCAGGTTACATAGATGCAGACCCAGTTATGATGGTCTAACTAGACGGAAGCTAAATCTCCTGACAACAACATATATTTCAAGTGCCCAAACTCAGAGGCAGTTTCTCAAAAGTCTTTAGGCCAGCAGAGCTCCATGTTTGTGCAGTGTTTACCCTGTCCCTTACTTTTGGAAACTCCTATACCACCTCCAAGGATATGAACTCCTGAGCATATTCCATTCCAGATATGTATTCACAGATTTTTGTAACTCATCTCCTCTAATTGTGTCTTACTTTAAGCGAAGGTGATGTCAAGGCATTGTTCTGGATGAGAGTGGGAAGATTTTTTTGTAGCACATATTTGCATAAATATTGAATTTATTTTTCTATTTTCAATTCGAAATACTGAATCCCTGAAACTAACCCATAACCTACTAGACTCTGACTACTAATCCTAATATGATGGAGTAAAATAACCCACACAGAATAGAAATACAACCAGTTCAGAAGAGGCATGGTGTATAGTTGTACTTTCCTTTTGCATGATAAAGGGTTGGTGTTATAAATCTTGTCAATTTGTAGTTAAAATAGTCCTCTATGTGTTTTTAAAGTTAACAAATATGTGAATTCCTGTCTCCCTTTCTCTGTAGCCTATTCAGCACATGCGTTTTCATATGCACATATAGAATACTACATGGTATCACACGTACATATTTGTGAGGTAACTGACTTTGCAAATACAAATTGTTAGAAGAAAACACTTCTTCTAAATGCTGTTGGAACTGAAAATTCAACCTATAAGTGAGCTTCCTAGTTGAACAACATAAATCCATATTTAGTAAAATCAATATTTTGGGATCTGTGGATGATATATATTTCATGGTGAATTTCGATTGGCATATATAATGCTACTTTGTAATGTCTGTATTTAGGTGTGTATGTGTGTGTGTGTGTGTGTGTGTGTGTGTGTGTGTATTATATATATATATATATATATATATATTATATATATGTATTTATATATATATATATATATATTCACTCTGCTGATTATTCAAAATATAAAATATATGTGTCTTATTATACACTAACTAAATTCATTCATATTCATGTATTTGGATTTATAATCAACGTTTGAGAAGATTATTCTCAGAAATATTCATCCACCTGAAATACATGTTTGTTTCCTAGTACTGAAAACTAACTTCAGGGGATCATATTATGGCGGTGATGGGAGTTCATTACCCCCGTGTACCGCCTCACATTGCAGGAGAAGGACAAGTTAGAACGGCTAAAATCTATCTTGTTAGAAATTTCCAGGAAAATTGGTGTGCTCCAAAACCTACAGGAAGGATTTCCATTGCACAAGGACCAGCTACGGGGGCTCAAACGCCAGTGATTTGTCCTCACGGAGGGTCACGCTGCTTATTCAGCAAATCACCCCACAGCTAGTGTCTGCAATGCGCGCTGGGAAACGACGAGAGAGCAACGCAAAGATATAGCCCTGTGGATTATGCGGGCTCCTGCCAGCTGTGCAATCACTGTGCTCAGTGTTGAGTTCTGGGTTTGAAACGGGGGAAGGAAGTGGTCCAATTCGGTTTTCCACACCGGTGAAAACACAGAGGAAGATAGCGGTCACCATCTTGGAGAGCTGACGTCACCATCCCTGTTTTCGACTCATCACAGCTCATTCAGATACAGAATACGTAATTTCAGGCTGCCATTCGCCTTCATCTTGCAGACAAATTACTCAGGGTCAGTGCTGAAGAACCCACGAAAATTGCTTCTTGGATTCTGCTCCTATCAGAACATACACCGAGCCCGGAGCGGCTGAATTCCGGGTCCCGGAACTGCTCTGGCCCAGGGCTAAAGAACCTGCAGAAACTGTTTCTTGGTCTGGGTCCTGCTGAATACTGTAAAGGTAAATGCCAACTGAGCCTTCATAGACAGTGGCAACAGGATTGAGACGGGGCTTGTGAGGGTCGGTCAGGACTCACTCGTTGCTTTGGTCACCCGGCAAAGGGAAAGAAATGCTGCCATTCACATGGGATACCAACATGGCAGAGATCTGATGTGATCACAAAGCGGTGGAGGAGATAACTTCATCTATACCAGCGGCGAGAGAAATAGTTGGTCTCCTGGTAAAGAAAGTGAGTCACAAACATCCGAGTCTCTCTCACTTAGTCATCAAGCCAGAGGTGCAGAGCAGAGCTGCCGCCTGTGCCTGGAACAGGCCCAGCGACCCACCGGCATGGTAGTCACGTCACCCCAATTGGAGTAGGGGCAGAGCACACCCATGCCTGCAAGGTAGGCAGACGTACGACCGACCGGCAGAACAGGCCCAGGGGCCGGTCAGAATGGTAGACAGATCACCCCAATTGGAGGAGCATCACAGCCGCCAACCACACCTGCAATGGAGACTTTTCCACTATACAAGAGCAATATAAATATATAGGGGAAAAATTTCAAAAACACAACAGTTTCACCAAGCAGAAAGAAATGCAAGCTGTATGAAAAGACAAGAAAAGAAAGGACCACAAGCAATGCAGGTCAACTCAACTTTAGAAGAGGTAATAGATGCAGCATATGGAATGTCAGATAAAGAATTCAGGATATACATGCTTCATGTGATCTGGAATCTCAAGGAAGACATTAGACAGCAAAAATCAGACAATGAAAGATCACTTCAACAATGAATTACATAAAAAAATCCAAGTAGCAAAGATCAACTATACAGTGAGATAGAGGTTATAAAAAACAAACAAACCGAAATCTTAGAAATGCAGGAAGTAATGAACCATCTTAAAAACTCAATTGAGAATACTACCATTAGAGCAGAATACTTAGAAGATAGAACATCAGACAATGAAGACAAAGTATTTCAACTCAAAAAGAACATATACAGCTCAGCAAGACTGTTAAGAAACCATGAGCAAAAGTGCAAGAAATATGGGATAACATAAAGAGACCAAACATAAGAGTCATTGGGATACAGGAAAGTATAGAGGTCCAAACCAAAGGAGTGAGCAATCTATTCAATGAAATAATAGGAGAAAAATTCCTAGACTTGAAGAATGAGACAAAATCCCAAGTCCTAAAAGTCTACAGGACGCCGAACATGCAATATCATAAGAGATCCACACCTAGACACATGATAATGAAGATACCCAACATACAGAATAAGGAGAGAATTTTAAAAGCTACAAGAGAAAGGAAGCAGATTATAGTTAGTGGTAAACCAACCAGGATAACAGCTGATCTTTCAACACAGACTCTGAAAGCTAGAAGATCCTTTAATAACATATTTCAAACACTGAAAGAAAATGGGTTCCAACCAATAATCATGTATCCAGTGAAATTAAGCTTCAGATGGAAGATGAAATTAAAACCTTCCACAATAAACAAAAGTGAAAAGAATTTGCAGCTAGAAAACCATCTCTTCAAAACATCCTCGGCAAAACATTACAGGAAGTGGAAATGGAAAATATCAATGAAAACCAACAGTGGAAGTTAGGACATTAAAGGGGGGAAATAATCAAAGAGGAAAACAAACTATGTTTAGTAACATAAATAAACAAATATGGCTGGAAGAACAACCCATATCTAAATAATAACCAAAAATCTTAATGGCTTAAACTCACCAATTAAGAGACACAGGCTAGTAGAATGGAACACAAAACAAGAACCAACAAAATGCTGCCTACAGGAGACGCATTTTACAGGAAAAGACATACATAGACTCAAGGTGATACTTGGAAAAATCATATCACTCTTATGAACGTTGGAAACAAGCAGGAGTTTCCATACTCATATCAAATAAAATAGATTTCAAGCCAAAGTTAATCAAAAGGGATAAAGAAGGACACTACATACAACTCAAGAAAACCATACGCCAACAAGACGTAACAATCATAAATATATATGCCCCAAACAATGGTGCAGCTTTGTTCATCAAACAAACTCTTCTCAATTTCAAGAGTCTAATAGACCACAATACAGTAATCATGAGAGACATGAACACACCTCTCTCACCACTGGACAGATCTTCCAAACAAAAGTTGAATAAGAAAATTATAGAACTCAATAACACAATTAATAACCTAGACTTAATTGACATATATAGAATGTACAACCCATCATCAAGAAGTTACACTTTTTTCTCAGCAGAACATGGATCCTTCTCAAAAATACATCATATATTATGTCACAGGGCAACTCTTAGACAATAAAAAGGAGTAGAGATAATACCATGCATTTTATCTGATCATAATGGAATGAAACTAAAAATCAATGATATAAGAAGGAAGGAAAAATCATTCATCACTTGGAGAATGAACAATAGGTTTCTGAATGATCAATGGGTTATTGAAGACATCAAAGAGGAAATTAAAAAATTCTTAGAGGTAAATGAAAACACAGACACAATATATCGGAATCTATGAGACACATTGAAAGCAGTTCTAAGAGGAAAATTCATTGCTTGGAGTTCATTCCTTAGAAAAAGAAAAAACCAACAAATAAATGATCTCATACGTCATCTCAAAATCTTAGAAAAACAAGAGCAAACAACAGCAAAAGAAGTAGAAGGCAAGAAATAATTAAAATCAGAGCAGAAATTAATGAAATCGAAACAAAAGAAACAATTGAAAAAATTGACAAAACAATACATTGGTTTTTTGAAAAAATAAATAAAATCGACAGACCCTTAGCCATGCTAACAAAGAGAAGAAGAGAGAGAACTCAAATTACTACCATATGAAATGAAAAAGGAAATATAACAAGAGACACTTCAGAAATACAGAAGAAAATCAGAAATTATTTTGAATTAATATACTCCAATAAAATAGAATATAGTGAAGGCATTGATAAATTTCTTAAGTCATATGATATGCCCAGATTGAGTCAGGAGGATATAGACAACCTAAACAGTCTAATATCAATTGAGGAAATAGAAGATACCATCAAAATACTACCAACTAAGAAAAGCCCAGGACCGGATGGGTATAGAGCATAGTTTTAAAAAACCTTTAAAGAAAAACAAAAACCAATACTTTTCAAGCTATTTCAGGAAAAATGCAAAAATCCTCAAAAAAATTCTGGCGAATCAGACACAAAATCATATATATAAAAAAAAATGTGCACCATGATCAAGTAGGATTCATTCCTGGGATGCAAGGCTGGTACAATATACAGAAATCTATAAATGTTATTCAACACATCAATAGACTTAAAAATAAGAACCATATGATAATCTCGAGAGATGCGGAAAAAGCATTCGACAAGGTACAGCATCACTTTACGTTCAAAACTCTAGAAAAACTAGGGATAACAGGATCATACCTCAATATTGTAAAAACAATCTATGCTAAGCCTCAGGCTAGCATCATTCTGAATGGAGAACAATTGAAGGCATTCCCCCTAAAATCTGGAGGAAAACAATGATGCCCTCTCTCACCCCTTCTGTTCAACATAGTTCTCGAAACACTGGCCAGAGCAATTAGAAAGGCTAAAGAAATTAAAGGCATAAAAATAGGAAGAGAAGAACTCAAATTATCGCTATTTGCAAATAACAGGATTCTATACCTAGCAGACCCAAAAGGGTCTACAAAGAAACTATTAGAGGTAATAAATGAATTCAGCAAAGTGGCAGGATATTAAATCACCACGCATAAATCAAAGGCATTTTTGTATATCAGCGACAAATCCTCTGAAATGGAAATGAGGACAATCACTCCATTCACAATATCCTCAAAAAATAAATAAAATACTTGGGAGTCAACCTAACAAAAGAGGTGAAAGACTTATACAATGAAAACTACAGAACCCTAAAGAGAGAAATAGAAGAAAATCTTAGATGATGGAAAAATATACCCTGTTCATGGATAAGCATAACTAACATCATCAAAATGACAATATTACCAAAAGTTCTCTATAGGTTTAATGCAATGCCAATTAAAATCCCAAGGTCATTTCTTGTAGAAATAGATAAAACAATTATGAAATTCATATGGAAAAATAAAAGACCCAGAATAGCAAAAACAGCTCTAAGCAGGAAGTGTGAATCAGGCAGTATACCGATACCAGACCTCAAACTATACTACAGATCAATAGTAACAAAAATAGCATGGTACTGGTGCCAAAACAGGTGGGTGGACCAGTGGTACAGAATAGAGGACACAGAAACCAATCCACAAAACTACAACTATCTTATATTTGATAAAGGGGCTAAAAGCATGCAGTGGAGGAAGGATAGCATCTTCAACAAATGGTGCTGGGAAAACTGGAATTCCATATGTAACAAAATGAAACTGAATCCCCTCCTCTCGCCATGCACAAGAGTTAACTCAAAATAGATCTAGGAGGTTGATATCAAATCAGAGACACTGCATTTGGTAGAAGAAAACTTTTGCCACAATCTACATACTGTGGGGTCGGGCTCCAAATTTCTCAATAGGACACCCATAGCACCAGAGCTAATCACTAGAATCAACAAATGGGACTTACGCAAACTAAATAGATTTTTCTCAGCAAAAGAAACAATAAGAGAGGTAAATAGGGAGCCTACATCCTTGGAACAAATCTTTACTCCTCACACTTCAGATAGAGCCCTAATATCAAGAGTATACAAAGAACTCCAAAAAATTAAACAATAAGAAAATGAATAACCCAATCAACAAATGGGCCAATGACCTGAACAGACACTTCTCAGAGGAGGACATACAATCAATCAATAAGTACATGAAAAAATGCTCACCATCTCTAGCAGTCAGAGAAAAGCAAAACAAACCCACCCTAAGATACCATCTCACTGCAGTAAGATTGGCAGCCATTATGAAGTCAAACGACAACATGTGCTGTCGAGGATGTGGGGAAAAGGGCACACCTGTACATTGCTGGTGGGACTGCAAATTAGTGCAGCCAATTTGGAAAGCAGTATGGAGATTTCTTGGAAAGCTGGGAATGGAACCACCATTTGACCTATTCCCCTTCTCGGTCTATTCCCTAAACACCTAAAAAGAGCATGCTACAGAGATACTGATAAATCGATGTTCATAGCAGCACAATTCACAATGGCAAGACTGTGGAACCAACCTAGATTCCCTTCAATAGATGAATGGATTAAAAATGTGGCATTTATATAGAATGGCTTTTGACTCACAAGGTGCAGCCAGCAGACCCTTATATGTAAAGGCAAATTGTTATATGGTTTGGTTTCAGGTAAATGTTCAGAATCAGGTTGCTATGGACACGGGGGCAAACTATGAGAGATAGAAGATTGGATGGTGCATTCTCCTGCAGACCCTGACCATACACACGTGACAGAACTCTCTCCAGCACTGTGTCCCAGTTGAACTCCTTGTATTTTGTGATGCAAATACCAAACTCCCAGTGCAGCAGCAAGAAACCCACGAAAAGTGGAGGATGACAAAATGGCTTGACAGTTCAAACGGGGAGACACTTAGGTTCCAGTGTCCACAGTTTACTTAGGAAGAGAGAATTCAGCACTGTGGTCTCATGTTCAATGGAAAATAAGAAACCATGTCCTCCAGGTCACATAGATGCAGACCCATCTTTGAAGGTCTCACTACAAATGAAGCTAAAGCTCCTTACAACAAAATATATTTCAAGTGCCCAACCTCAGAGAGACTTTCTCAAGAAGTCTTTAGGCCAGCAGAGCTCCATGTGTGTGGACTGTTTAACCTTTCCCTTACTTTTGGAAACTCCTTTAACACCTCCAATTTTTTGAACTACTGAGCATATTTAATTCCACATATGAATTCACAGATTTTCTAACTCTTCTCCTCTAATTGTGTTTTACTAGGGTCGAAGGTAATGACAAGGCATTGTTCTTGATGACAGTTGGAAGATTTTTGCGTAGCATATGTTTGCGTACACATTGGATTCATTTTCCTATTTTCCATTCAAAATACTGAATCCCTGACACTAACCCATACCCTACTAGACTTTGACGATTAATCCTAATATGGTGAAGAAAAATAACCCAAAGAGTATGAAATACAAGCAGTTCAGAGGAGGCATGGTGTATACTAGGTCTTGCCTTTTGCATGATAAAGGGTAGGTATTATAAAAATAGTCAATTTTTAATTGAAATAGTTCTACATGTATTTTTAAAGGTAACAAATATGTGACTTCCTGTCTCCTTTTCTCTGTAGCCTATTCAGCACATGTATTTTTATACGCACATATAGAATCCTACCTGGTATCACACATAATTTCTTTTGAGGATACTGACTTGGAAGATAAAAATTGTGAGAAGAGATCATTCCTCCTAAACGCTGTTGGAACTGAAAATTCAACCTATGTCAGCTTCCTAGTAGAACAATATTATACATGAATCCATGTTAAGCAAAATGAATATTTTTCGATATGTGGATTATATATATTTCATGATGAAATGCGATTGGCATATATATTGCTACTTTTTAATGTCTGTGCGTGTGTGTGTGTGTGTGTGTGACTCTCCAAGTTTTTTAAAATATGAAATATATGTGTATTATATACACTCCCTAAATTCATTCATGTTCATGTATGTGGATTTCTAATCAACTTTTCAGAAGATTATTCTCAGAAATATTCCTCCACCTGGAATACATATTTGTTTCCCATTACTGAAATCTGACTTCAGTTAATGGTTCATACAAATCCTAACATTTCTACATTAACTGACCCAGTTTAACATCAATGCAAGTAGATTACTATGGGACAAGATGTCTATTTTGAACTTCATTTCTATTCAACACTGCTACATTACTATTTCTTCACGTTTAGCCCATCATAGCATATATATTTCATCCACAAGTTCACAAATTTAGAGGCATTTGGTTCACTTTAAATCCCTTCCTGCTTTAGAACACATGTATTCATCCAGGTTTCTTGACTGGAATTTTTTGAGACTTCTTTCCAAACACATTATTTTCGATTTCCATAATCCTTTTGAAGAAAATCTCACACACCCTTCATGATAAACCATAACCTAATATTACCATTAGATGTATAACTGGTTGGAATGAATGATTGTATATCAATATTAGATTTCCTGTATATTTTCAGATATTAATTAAATGAATTATTTAAAGTGGAACCAGTTATATTATTTATTCACAGTATGGTCTACTCATGCATTATCTCTATATTCACAGACACAGCGTACACCTCTTTGTACCCCCAATACTAATTTATACGTCTTCTCAATATTACTCCCAGAAATGGTTGAAGAAATACTCATGTCACCTGATCTACATATACATTTTATCACAGTAATATTCTGGACAAAACTGCAAAGGTCACACTTATGATTTTAAAAAGCCTAAATGGAAAGTGAACACGGATTACTAAAAACATCCATGTCCAGGTTGCCTAATGCTCTCAAATGTCATTCTTTGGTGACTACATATTTGTTTCTTCCTAAGATTATATATTCAAACTCAATCCTGTTGAAAATGTCTAATCCTAACACTCACTTTGTACTTTGCCTAATTTCCTATTGTCTTCCTTGATATTTGCTTTCCTACATTTTTTCCCTAGTTCATCTTTGTGACTGACTCTTCACATGTGCTGACATTGGCATTCAATCTCTAATCGAAACCCTGTTGCTAAAGATTTTTTTTTTCCAAATTCTATACTCACACTTCTTCCGAAAACTACCGATTATCTTCCTAATCTTACCGACTATCCCTTTTGGAGTTGATGTTCCCTTCTAAATTCAATCACCCAAGGTACAAAGTCTTATGCCATTGTATATTGATTTATCCAAGAAAACTCTGCTGAAGGTAATTCAATGCTAAGTATCCCAATCAAGGGCCCAATTCCCTTCTTGGCTTCAAATCTTACCTAGATTTCTGTTTTCATATATATATTTCACCTCTATGTTCTTATAAATATAGCAGATTCCCAATATCATTATTCATCCCTCAGAATAATTCCTAACCCAAATTGAACAAGTTATTAATGCTAACCATACACTGTTCCCTCAATCTAACTTTACAGAAGAGCGGGACAGAGTTGGTCTTACAATACAGGAATATAGGGGATCTTCCACCTGCTGAGAACCTCAAAGGTCCATGCAGATATGACCCCTGGAGAAGATATAGGCAGATATGAAGGACCAAACAAGGCCTGTGTGGAGAGCTGTTCCTGGGTGCCTATGGTTGATATACCATTCTAACTTGTAAAAGTGTCACATGAAGTAGGGGTAGCCACCAGCACTTGTCCCCGTTGAACTCCTTGTATTTCGTTAAGCAAATACCAAACTCCCAGTGCAGCAGCAAGAAACACCACGAAAATGGAGGATAAACAAATGGCTTCACAGTCCACCTGGGGAGACACTTTGCCCCCTGTGGCCACAGATTACCTACAAACAGGGAATTCAGTACTGCTGCCATATGTTCATTATTAAATAAGATACCATGTTCTCCAGGTCACATAGATGCACACCCAGCTTTGATGGTCTCACTACAAAGAAACTGTAGCTCCGGACAACAATATAAATTTAAGTGCCCAACCTCAAAGCCAGTTTCTCAAGAAGTCTTTAGGCCAGCAGAGCTCCAAGTTTGGGTTGTGTTTACAATGTCCCTTACTTTGTGAAACTCCTCCACCACATCCAAGGTTGTGAACTCCTGAGAATTTCCCATTCCAGATTGGATTTATTTTCCAATTTTCACTTCTACAGTAACTGACCTAGTTTTACATCAATGCAAGTAGATTCCTATGGAATATGATGTGTATTTTGAGTTCATTTTTATTCAACACTGTTACATTACTATTTCTTCAGTTTATGCACATAATAGGATATATATTTATTCCACAAGTTAGGAAGTTTATAGGCATTTGTTTCACTTTCAATCACTTTCTGCTTCAGAACACATGTATTCCTCCATGTTTCTTGACTGGTCTTCTCATGAGACTTCTTTCCAAACACATTATTTTCTATTTCCGTAATCACTTTTGAAACAAAACTCACACACCCTTCATTATAAACCATAACTCTAAGATTACCATTAGATGTAAAACTCTTTGGAATGAATGATTGTATATCAATATAAGATTTCCTATATATTTTCAGATATCAATTCAATCCATTATTTAAGTGGAACCAGTTATATTTTTTCCCAGTATGATCTATTTATGCATTATCTCTATATTCATAGACACAGCGTACACCTCTTTGTACCCCCAATACTAATTTATTCGTCTTCACAATATTGCTCCCGGAAATGGTGGATGAAATACTCATTTCACCTGATCTACATATACATTTTATTACAGTAATATTCTGGACACCAAATGCAAAGGTCACACTTATTATTGTACCAAAGCGTAAATGGAAAGTGAGCATGGATTACTAAAAACATCCATGTCCACATTGCCTAATTCTCTCAAATGTCAATCCTATTCCTGACTACATATGTGTTTCTTCCTAAGATTATATATTCAACCTGAACCCTTTGAAAATGTCTAATCCTATCACTTTATAGTTTGCCTGATTTTGTAATGTCTCTATTGATATCTGCTTTCCTACATATTTCCCAAGTTCATCATTGTGATTGACTCTTCACATGTGCTGACAAACATATTCACTCTCTAACCAAAACCCTATTGCTAAAGAACTTTTGTTCCAAATACTATACTCACTCTTCTTCCTATAGCTACCGACTATCTTCCTAATCCTACCGACTATCCCTGTTTGACTGGATGTTCTCTGGTACATTCAATCATCCAAGGTAGAAGATCCTATGCCACTGATTATAGATTTATTTTAGACATCTGTGCAGAAAGTAATTCAATGCTAATTATCCCAGTCAAGGTCCCAATGCCATTCTGGGCTTCGAATCTTACCTAGATTTCTGTTTTTATAATTATATTTCACCTCTATATTCTTTTAAATATTTTAGGTTCCAAATACCATCATTCATCCAGCAGAATGATTTCTAACCCAAATCAAACATGTTGTTAACCTTAACCATTCACTGTTCCATCAATCTAACTTTACGGAAGAGCAGGGATAGAGTTGGTCTTAAAACACAGGAATGTATGAGATATTTCACCTGATGAAAACCTCAAAGGTACATGCATAAATGATCCCTGAAGAACATGAAGGCAGCTATAAAGGACCTGAGAGAGCAAAAGTCATCTTCAATGGCAAACAACCTGGTCAGGATGAAGGGTTCTGTCTGAATCAGCCTCTCTCTTCTTAATGTAGAGAAAATGGACCAAACCCAGCCTGTGTGGGTAGCTGTTCCAGGGCGCCTATTATTGATATACCATTCTAACTTGTGAAAGTGTAACAGGAAGTAGGGGCAGCCTCCTTCTCATGTGACACTTGGAAGCCACTGGTAGGACAAAGTGATTGCCAAGGCAGTAACCTCATTCAGTTCCTGAAGGAAGTGACCTCACCTCACTTCCTTGGTGATTAAAATCTCTGAACTTGGGATTCATGAAGCCAGTCACCCATAGCCAGTCTCAGTCCCAGTCCCAGTGGTCACACTTGTTTGGATTTACCAAAGACAGAGTCAGTCTTTCTTGGTAACTACTGATCTGAGGATGGCCAAATGCCAGGAAAGCTCTGAAGAGGAGCCGTTTCTGAGAAAGCAGGTAGTGGCTCACCTCTGGCTCCTGACACCTTCACAGAGTTAGCCAAGGAGACCAGATCTGACACAGGTCAGGCCATTTCAGGGGAATATAGTATGGTCCACCAGTCAGAGGACACTCTGGATATTCACAGACCTACTTGAGTTAAGGAGGTGCCTTTGTGGGTGTGGGTGTGAGTTTGTGGTTTTGTCTAATGTTTTGAGAATAGGTTGGAAAGGCGGTTTGTTTGGATTGGAGTGGACTGTTTCTAGTAAGTCGTTTGACAAGGCGAGTGCTTCTATGTCTGTGTTTCCCACTCTGTCCGTGGTTGTAGACATTAGAAAAGACAATGCATCAAGGATGTGTCCTGTCTAGTAGAATGCTTCCCAGCATTCTTCCTGCCCGATTTAGGAATGGACTGTGGCTCGCCTTATGCATGGGAAACACCTACTAACTTTCTAAGTTCCTGTTTTCTTCCTGAATTCCGGCAAATCTCAAGAATAGGCCCATGGTTTTGAGTCCAAGATATGTACCACCTCCAAGCTCTGTGACATGGCCATGTACTTGATAGCTGTAGGGAATGGGAACATCTTAGAAAACTCAAATAACTGTGTGACCAGTAAACTCTCAGTGGAGAGACCCTGCTTTGGTTTATTTGCATACTTATGGTTATGTTGCCCTGAATGTCAAGAAGGTCTTTGCCTCAGGCCACCCCTTTGTGAAGCCTGAAGAAAACTGTTTTCAAATGGAAATAAATGGGCATAACATGTTGCTCTTTGCTTAATTGCTTTGGAAAGGGATGTGTCCGAATCAGCCTCTTGGGCCTCTGTGAGGTTGTGGCTTAGATTCTCAGCACATGATAGATCTAAAGATAGATTCCACGTGTGCAATCAAAACCAAAATGGCAAAAAAATTAGTCATTGTGGGTGAGTCTCTTGCATTCCTCTGTTAGGTTCTTTACCTCCATCAAGTGTGAATAGGAATCCTTTAGGTCAAATGAGTTCTTCAAAGCCCTGCAGAGGTGCTTGTGTTTTCTCAAGACTCCAAATCACATAAAGAATCTATACCTGAGAGTCAGTAGGCCTGAAATTGGAGAAGGAGAGCAGTATTAATGGCAGGCCTATTTGATCACTCCTGGTTCACAGGAAGGGTGTCCATGTCACCCTGACTTTAGGCAAATGAGGGGCAAGCAACATTATTTTGGACACTCTCTTGGGATGCATTCCGCATGGTAACCTCGAGCCAGAGGTTATGATGAATGTCTATATTTAAGAAGATGAGGGCCATGTGGGTGTATTTTGGTTTTAATTGTGGTCATTCTTGTGGCAGTTGGAAGAGATGACTGGATCCACCTGGGCTTGAACTCTGGTGTCATTCCCCTTAGAGCCTGAGTTCTGGAACACACATCAAGGAAGAATTGCCATAAATTGTGTGGGGATTTTAAGAGGCCACGCATGAGAGTCGCCCTTGGAAACTGAGATCTATGCCCACGGTGGCTTTCCACAGAGCACTGGGAATCTCTGACAGGATATCACATGATTTAATTCTGACAGACTTGGCAGCCATATTTGATAGTCAAAACACACATGGACCTCAATTGTAGACCTCAATGGGCGTGGTTTCATGTGACCTTTTGGCCATGCTCTGGGAAGCCTTGCCTGTGAGAGTTCTCCAGAGCTTTCATTGAAATGATCTTCCTCAACATTGAATGATTCCTGAATGAATTGAAATAAACAGTGCCTCCAACTTTATCCTTGAAAATTGGCTAGATAAATACCATGAAATTTTTAAAATTCCAATGACCAGGTGGCACTGAAGAACCTTTGGATGTCCTGTTGCTGATCATGAGTGTACCAGACAGTGCCTTGATTAACTGGTTTTCATGAATATGGTGTAGAACAGAGATGCCAGTAATTTGGAGCCTGCAGAATAGTGGGCCTAGAGCAGAGGTGATTAAGTGTGTGATAAAACATCTGTGGTGGGGTCATGTGGATCTGCCATTGTCTTCCAAATGGCTTGTGACTGACATGGTGCAGCCAGCAGAACATTGTATGTAAACGCATCATGTTATATGGAGAGGTTTAAGGGCAATGTTCAGAATCAGGTTGCTATGGTCACGGAGGCAACCTATGTGGTATACAAGCCCTGTTGGTGCATTCTCCTGCAGACCCTGACCCACCACATGTGACAGAACTCCCTCCAGCACTGTGGTCAAGTTTAACTCCTTGTATTTCATGAAACAAATACAAAACTCTGAGTGCAGCAGGAGACATTATAAAAAGTGGAGGATGATGAAATGGCTTCACAGTCCACATGGGGAGACACATAGACCCCAGTGGCCATAGTTTACCTACAAAGAGAGAATTCAGCACTGCTGCTTCATGTTCATTGGAAAATTATAAACCATGTGCTCAAGGTCACAGAGATGCATAAACAGCTTTGATGGTCTTACTACAAAAAAAGCTAAAGTCCTGAAAACAACATATATTTCAACTGTCCATCTTAGAGGCAGTTTCTGCAGAGTCTTTAGGCTGGCAAATCTTCATGTTTGTGGAGTATTTACATAGTCCCTTACTTTTGGAAACTCCTCTACCATCTCCAAGGTTGTGAAATCCGGAGCAGTTTTCATTTCAGGTATGAATTCAAAGATTTTCTAACTCTTTTCCTCTAATTGTGTCTTACTTGGGGTGAAAATAATGTAAAGTTATTGTTCTAAATGAGAGTGGGAAAATTTTTGTGTAACACTAATTTGCATACACATTGATCCATTTTCCAATTTTCCATTTGAAATACTGAATCCCTGACAGTAACTCATACCCTACTATACTCTGACTACTAATCCTAATATGATGGAGAATAATACCCAAACAGAATGAAAACACAAGCAGTTCAGTGGAGACATGGTGTACAGTTGGACTTCCCTTTTGCATGATTAAGGGTAGGTATTATAAATCTACTCAATTTTTAATTGAAATAGTCCTCCATGTGTTTTTAAAGTTCACAAATATGTTGATATGTCTCCCTTTCTCTGTAGCCTACTCAGCACATGTATTTTTATATGCACATAGAGAATCCTACCTGGTATCACACGTACATTTTCATGAGTTGGCTGAATTGGCAGATACAAATTGTGAGAAGAGATCAGTCCTCCTAAACCCTGTGGGAACTGAAAATTCAAACTATGTGTGAGCTTCCCAGTAGAACAATATTATACATAAATCCATGTTCAGTATAATAAATATTTTTGCATCTGTGGATGATGTATATTACATGATGAATTATGATTAGCATGTATTTATTGATACTTTTTAATGTATATTTGTGTTTATTTAATATATATATATATATATATATATATATATATATATATATATATATATATATATATCTCCAGATTTCTCAAAATATGAAATATATGTGTCTTATACACACTCTGTAAATTCATTCATGTTCATGTATATGGATTTATAATCAACTTTTCAGAAGATAATTCTCAGAAATATTCATCCACCTGAAATACATATTTGTTTCCCAGTACTGAAAACTAACTTCAATCAATGGTGTTTACAAATCCTAATATTTCTACAGTAACTGACCCAGTTTAACATCAATGCCAGTAGATTCCAATGGGACATGATGTCTATATTGACCTTCATTTTAATCCAACACTGGTACATTACTATTTCTTCAGTTTTTGCACATCATAGGATATGTATTTCATCCACAAGTTCACAAATATATAGGAATTTGTTTCACTTTCAAACACTTCTTGCTTCAGAACACATGTATTCCTCCATGTTACTTGACTCGTCTTTTCATGAGACTTCTTTCCAAATACATTATTTTCAATTTCCATAATCAATTTCGAAGCTAAACTCACACACTCTTCATGATGAACCATAACATTAATATTAACATTAGATGTATAACTGGTTGGAATGAAAAATTGTATATCAATATAAGATTTCCTCTATATGTTCACGATTCAATTCAATCCATTATTTAAAGTTGGAACCAGTTATGTTTTTTATTCACAGAATTGTCTATTAATGCATTATCTCTATATTCATAGATACAATGTACTCCTCTTTGTCCCTTCAATACTAATTTATACGTCTTCAAAATATTGCTCCCAGAAATGGTGGAAGAAATACTCATGTCACCTTATCTATATATAGATTTCATCACAGGAATATTCTGGACACAAAAAGCGAAGGTCACACTCATGATTGTATCAAAGCCTAAATGCCAAGGGAGCGTGGATTACTAAAAAGAACCATGTCCAGGTTGCCTAATGCTCTCAAATGTAAATCAAATTGGTGACTACATGTTTGTTTCTTCCTAAGATTATATATTCAACCTCAAACATGTTGAAAATGTCTAATCCTATCACTCACTTCATACTTTGCCTGATTTTGTAATATCTTTATTGATACCTGCTTTCATACATATTTCCCCCAGTTCATCATTGTGACTGACACTTCACATATGCTGACATTTACATTCACTCTCTACCCGAAACCCTATTGCTAAAGAACTTTTGGTCCAAATCCTATACTCACTCTTCTTTCTAAACCTACTGACTATCTTCCTAATGCTACTGACTATAGTTTTTTGACTCGATGTTCTCTTCGACAATCAATTATCCAAGGTATAAGGTCCTATGCCATTGTATATCAATTTATCTGAGACACATGTGCAGAACATAATTCAAACCTAAGTATCCCACTCAAGGGCCCAGTTCCCTTCTCGCTTCCAATCTTACCTAGATTTCTGTTTTTATACTTATATTTTACGTATATATTTTTGTAAATATCACAGGCTCCCAATACCATTATTCATCCAGCAGAAAGATTCCTAACGCAAATCAAACATGTTATTAACCCTAAACATACACTTTTCCCTCAATCTAACTTTACAGAAGAGGAGGGACAGAGTTGGTCTTACAATACAGGAATGTAGGGGATCTTCCACCTGCTGAGAACATCAAAGGTATATGCAGAAATGATCCCCTGAGATGATGAAGGAAGCTATGAAGGACCTGAGAGAGCAAAAGACATCTTCCATGGCAAACTATCTGGTCAGGATGAAGGGATGTGTCTCAATCAGCCTCTACCTTCTTAATGTAGAGAAGATGGACCAAACCAGGCCTGTGTGGAGAGCTGTTCCCAGGTACCTATGGTTGGTATACCATTCTAACTGTGAAAGTGTGACAGGAAGTAGGGACAGCCTCCATCTCATGGGACTTTTAGAAGTAACTTTTAGGACAAAGTGGTTGCAAAGTCAGTGACCTCATTCAGTTCCTGAAGGAAATGACCTCACCTCACTGCCTTGGTGATGGAACTCTTTGGACGTTTGATCCTGGAAGACAGGCACAAAGAGCCAGTCACAGTCCCAGTCCCAGTGGTCTCACTTGTTTTGATTTATCAAGAACAGAGTCAGTCTTTCTTAGTACCTACTGATGTGACGATGGCCAAATGACAGGAAAGCTCTGAAGAGGAGCTTTTCCTGGGAAATCAGGTAGTGGCTCACCCATGGCTCCTAACAACTTCAAAGTGTTGGCCAAGGAGACTAGATCTGATACAGGACAGGCCATTTTGGGGGAACATACAATGGCCCACCATTCTGAGGACACTCTGGATAGTCACAGACTTACTTGAGCAAAGGAGGTGCCTTTGAGTGTGTGTGTGTGGGTTTGTGGTTTTGTCTCATGTTCTGAGAATAGGAAGGAAAGGCTCTTTGTTTGGATTGTTGTGGACTGTTTCCAGTAAGTCGTTTGACAAGGCGAGTGCTTCTATGTCTGTGCATCCCACTCTGTCCGTGGTTGTAGACATTAGAAAAGAGAATGCATCAATGGATGTGTCCTGTCTAGTAGAAAGCTTCCAAACATTCATCCTGCCCAATTTACAAATGGACTGCAGCTTGTCTTATTGAAGGGCAACATCTGCTCTCTTACTAAGTTTCTGTTTTCTTCCTGAATTCTGGAAACTCTCCAGAATAGCCTCATGGTTTTGTGTCCAAGATATGTACCACCTCCAAGCTCTGTGATATGGTGATGTACTGGATAGCTGAAGGGAATGGCGAGCATCTAAGAAAACTCAGATATCAGTGGGACCAGGAAAGTCTCAGTGGAGAAACCCTTCTTTCGGGCTTTTGCTTACCTATTGTTCTGCTGCCCTGAATTTCAGGAAGGTTTTTACCTCAGGACACTCATTTGTGAAGCCTGAAGAAAACAGTTTTCAAATGGAAATGAATGGGCATCACCTGTGGCTCTTTGCTTAATTTCATTGGAAATGGATGTTTCTGAAACAGCCTCTTGGCCCTGTGTGAAGCTGTGGTTAGATACTCAGCACCTTATACATCCCACGTGTTCATCCAAAACCAAAATGACCAAAAGAGCAGTCCTTGTGGATGAAGTCTCTCCCTACCTCTGTAAGGTTCCTGACCTCTATCAAGTGAGAATAGGGTGCCTTTGGGTCAAATGAGTTCTTCAAAGCCCTTCAGAGGCTAGCCCATAGGTGATTCCAATGATTCCAATTCACATGAAGATTCTAAACCCCACAGTCAGTAGTCCTCAAATTGGAGAAGCAGAGCAGTATTAACGGCAGGCCTATTTGATCAGTCATGGTTCACAGAAAGGTGTTCAGGCCACCCCAACTTTAAGCAAATGAGGGGCAAGGGAGCTTATTTTGGACACTGTCTTGGGCTGTGACCCTCATGGAAACCTCCATCCAGAGGTTAAAATGAGTGTCTATATGGAAGAAGATGATGGCCATGTGGAAGTGTTCTGGTTTTAATTGTGGTTATTAGTGTGGTTGTTGAAAAATATGACTGGCTCCACCTGGTCTTGAACTCTGGTGTGATTCCCCTTAGAGACTGAGTTCTGGAACTGATCTCAGAGAAGTATTGCCATGAGTTTTGTTGGGATTTCAGAAGGCCATGCATGAGAGTCACCCTTGGAATCTGAGATCTCTGCCCAGGAAGGCTTTCCACAGAGCACAGGGAATCTCAGCCAGGTTATCACATAATTTTTTTCTGAAAGAATTAGCAGCCATAGTTGAGAGGCAAAACAGGCAAGGATTTTACATTGTAGACCTCAATGGGCCTGGCTTCATGTGACCATTTGGCAACACTTTGGGAAGCCTTGCCTGTGAGAGTTATCCAGAGCGTTCATTGAAATGGGCTTCCTCACCATTTAATCGTTACTGAATTAAATGAAACCCTCAGTGCCTACAACTTCATCCTTGAAAAATGGGCTCGATAAATACCATGAAATTTTTGAAATTCCCATGACCAGGTGGCACTGGAAAACCATTGGAGATCCTGTTGCTGATCATGAGTGTACCAGAAAGTGCCTTGATTGACTGGGTTTCACAAAAAAATTGTGTAGAACAGAGATGCCAGTAAGTTGGAACCTGCTGAGTAGTGGGCCTAAAGCAAAGGTGGGTAGGTGTGAGATAAAACATCTCTGGTGGTTTCATGTGGATCGGCCGTTGGCTTTCAAATGGCTTGTGACTGACATGATGCAGCCAGCAGACCCTTATATGAAAAGGCATCTTGTTATATGGATAGGTTTCTGGGCAATGTTCAGAATTAGGTTGATATGGTCAAGGGGGCAAGCTATGTTGGACATAAGCCTGGTTGGTGCATTCTCCTGCAGACTCTGTCCCACCACACGTGACAGAACTCCCTCCAGCACTGTGTCCCAGTTGAACTCCTTGTATTTCATGAATCAAATACCAAACTCCCAGATCAGCAGCAAGAATCACCACGAAAAGTAGAGTATGACCAAATGGCTTCACAGTCCACACGAAGAGACATTTATCCCCCAGTTGCCACAGTTTACCTACAAAGTGAGAATTCAGCACTGCTGCCTCATTTTCATTGGAAAATAAGATACCATGTCCTCCAGGTCACATAGATGTTGACCCAGTTTTGATGCTCTTACTACATAGGATGCTAAAGCTACCGACAACAACGTACATTTCAAGTGTCCCAACTCAGAGGCAGTATCTCAAGAAGTCTTTAGGCCTGCAGAGCTCCATGTTTGTGGAGTGTTTACCTTGTCTTTTATTTTTGGAAAGTCATCTACCACCTCCAAGGTTGTGAACTCCTGAGCATATTCCATTCCGGGTATGTATTCACAGATTTTCTAACTCTTATCCTCTAATTGTGTATTTCTTCCAGCGAGGGTAATATCAAGGGATTGTTCTTAATGTGAGTGGGAAGATTTTTGTGTAGCACATATTTGCAAACACATTGGGTTTACTTTCCTATTTTCCATTCGAAATACTGAATCTCTGACACTAACCCATACCCTACTAGACTCTGACTACTAATCCTTATATGATGGAGAATAGTAACCCAAACAGAATACAAACACCAGCAATTCAGAGAAGGCATGATATGTAGTTGGACATCCCTTTTGGATTATATTGTGTAGGAGTTAAAATATATATTTAATGTTTATTGACATAGTTCTCCATGTGTTTTTAAAATTAACAAATATGTGAATTCCTCTCTCCCTTTTCTGTAGCCTATTAAGCACATGTATTTTTATATGCACAAATAGAATCCTATCTGGTATCACATGTACATTCTTCTGAGGTGGCTGACATGGCAGATAAAAATTGTGAGAAGAGATCACTCCTCCTAACCTCTGTTGGAACCGAAAATTTAACCTATGGGTGAGCTTCCTAGTTCACCAACATTATGCATAAATCCATTTTCAGTAAAATGTATATTTTTGGATAAGTGGATGATATTTAATGATGAATTTCGATTGGCATATATATTGCTACTTTTTAATGTCTCTGTGTGTGTGTGTTTGTGTGTGTGTGTGTGTGTGTGTATATATATATATATATATATATATATATATATATATACTCTACAGATTTTTCAAAATATGAAATATATGTGTCTTATTATACACTTCCTAAAATCATTTATATTCATGTATGAGGATTTATAATGAACTTTTCTCAAGATTATTCTCAGAAATATTCATCCACCTGAAATACATATTTGTTTCCTAATACTGAAAACAAACTTCAGTGAATGGTGCATACAAATCATAATATTTTGACATTGCAAGAGGGCCGTGAATAGAGAGCATCATACCCATTGTACCGCGCCACTTCGCAGGTGACTAACGACTAAGAACGACAAAAAACTATCTTGTTAGGAACTTACAGCAAAATGGGGGTGCACTGAAACCTAGAAGAAGGATTTCTAGCACTGAGGTCCGGTAAATGAGTCCCAAACATGAGCCAACTCTGCGACCGGAGATCCTGTCTGACTGATCCGCGCGACCCGTCCACTGGCTACAGACAGCAGGGCACCACCGAGATGCGATCAATAATCACGGAGAAACGTTGATGCAGATTCTGTGGAATTCTGCCAGTAGAGTCCCCACTGAGCCCTGGGCTGAGTTCAGGGTTTCAGATGGGGAAGGAAGTGGTACAGTTCTAACCCCCACAATAGAAACTCCACGAAGGAAACCAACGGCCACCATCTTGGTGAGCTGAAGTAACGACAGCCACTCCCCTACAGATTGCAACAATAAAACAGGTGCTGTTACTCAGCTCATTTCCCATACTTCGGGGAATTTGCATCAAATCTCTCCTAGGCTTTCTGGGGGAGAGATTATCAGAGCGAGCCTGCATAAAGACAGGGGAAAACTAGAGGCACCTGACTTCCAACTCCCCCTCCCATCAGTGGTGAAAAAAACCTGTCTAGCCAGCGCTGAGAGAGGGGCAAGCGGAAAAAAAAAATCAAAACAATAGAGTGCCGGGGTTCCCAATAGCCAACTGTGCAATCAGAGATCCGGGCTGATTGAATCATGCAGCCAGGCCTGCTGTTACAGATGGCGGGGCACCACCGAGAAGTGACCTGAAGCAGGGAGAAATGTTGCTGCGGATTCTGTGGAATCCTGCCGGCTGAGCTCCCACTGATCCCCGGGCTGAGTTTGGGAATTCAGACAGGGAAGAAAGTGGTATAGTTCTATCCCCCACAAAAGAAACTCCACCAAGGAAACCAGCGGCCACCATCTTTGAGATCTGAAGTAACCACCGCCCCTCTCCAATAGATTGCAACAATAAAACAGATGTGTGTTACTCAGCTCATCTCTCATACAGCGGGGAATTCGCATAAAATGTCTCCTAGGCTTTCCGGGGGAGGGTTAATCAGAGCAAGCCTGCATAAAGACGCAAGAAAAACTAGAGACACCTGACTTTCGACTCCCCCTACCATCAGTGGCGATAACGAAACGTGTATAGCTAGTGCTGGGGGAGGGGCAAGCGGAAAAAATCAAAACAATAGAGTGTCTGGGTTCCCAAAAGACACCCTCCACACCCAACAAACGGCAGGCACAGAGAACAGTTTGAACTGCCGAGAGGCATCACTCAGGGGAAATCTGGTCTAGAAAAAGAAACCAGGAAAGCAGGAGAAACCAAAGGACTAGAAGGCAGGCCCTTGTGACTGGGCGGCTGGAGACCGCAGGCCTGCACGTGACATTCCACCCACTGCCTGAGTGACTGGGGGGCTGAGGAATGCCCGCCCGCCGGCAACCGAGCGTGAGACTGCGTGGCTAGAGATTGCCAACCCAACGGCGACAGCCCACCTGCTGCCCGCGTGACTGGGCGGCTGGAGACCGCCTGCCCGCTGGCGACAAACCGCGCAATTGGGCGGCTGGAGACCACCCGCCTGCCAGTGACCCAGAGCTGAAACAAACCAGAGACAGTCAAGTCCCACCCCCCAATTCGGACACCTCGGCAAGGAGCCTGGGGCCCGCCAAAGCAGAGAGGTGACATCACTGGAGCTCAGCCTTCGGAATTACTTCCAAGCGGAATCCACTTTAGCAGGCATAGTTTACCAACACAAAGGAGAGACAACAGAGATATACAACACCAAAACAAATCTAAAGAATAAAGCAGAAACACAGCAATCAAATAGAGCTGGAAAGTAACGTGAACATCATGAAAAAAACAAGGGCAAAAAAGGAGTACAAACAATGCAGGACAACTTAATTCTACAGGAGGACCTTGAAGCATCAGAAACAGGGATAGGGAAAGAACTCAAGGCATACCGAACTCAGATGGAAAGGAATATTAGAGAAGACATGAGGCAGCAAATCCAAGCAATAAAAGTATATTTTGAAAATGAATTAAACAAACAAATTCAAATGGCAAAGAATGAGCATAACCAGGAGATAGAGATATTAAAAAAAAATATTAAACAGTAATCCTAGAAATGCAGGAAAATATAAACAAAATTAAAAACTCAAACGAGAATATTACAAATAGACTAGATCAAGTAGAAGTCAGAACATCAGAAAATGAAGACAATGTTTATCAACTTGAAAAGAATTGAGTAAACACAGAAAAGATGCTTAAATCCCACCAGGAATTTATTTAAAAGATATGGGATGTCATAAAAAAACAAAAAACAAATTTAAGAGTCATCAGGATAGAAGAAGGCATAGAGATTCAAACCAAAGGAATGGACAACATATTAAATGAAATAATTCTATAAAACTTCCCAGAGATGAATGATGGATTGGATTGCCAATTCCTGGAAGCCTACAGGACCCCAAACATTCAAAACCAAAATAGACCAACTAGAAGACATATAATTATGAAGATAGCCAACATACAGAACAAGGAGAGAATATTAAAAGCTACAAGAGAAAGGAGGCAGATTACATTCAGGGGTAAACCAATTAGGTTAACAACTGATTTTTCATCACATTCGTTGAAAGTGAGAAGATCCTGGAACAATGTAATTCAAATGCTGAAAAAAAAAAAAAGAATTCCAACCAAGAATACCATATAAAGCAAAGTTAAGCTTCAGATTTGACAATGAAATTAAAGTCTTTCACGATAAACAAAAGCTAAAACAATTCTCAGCCAGAAAACCAGCACTGCAAAGCATTTTGTGCAAAATACTACAAGAAGAAGAGTTAAAAAATAGTGCCCAAAACTAACAGTGGGAAGTATCTCAGTAAAGCGGGAGGAAAGTAACCAAAAAAGTAAAAACTATCCAAACTAAAATATAATAAATAAATAAACATGACTGGAAGTACAAATCATATTTCAATTGTAACCTTAAATGTTAATGGCCTAATTTCACCAATCAAGAGACATGTGCTAGTGACCTGGATCAAAAAAACAAATCCAACAATATTCTGCGTTCAGAAGACTCATATGATAGGAAAAGACATACACAGGCTGAAGGTAAAAGGTTGGGAAAAATCATAACACTCACACGGCCCTCGGAAGCAAGAAGGATTTGCCATACTCATATGGAATAAAATCAACTTCAAACCTAAGTTAATCAAAAGGGATAAAGAATGACACTATATTCTGTTAAAAGGAATCATCCACCAACAAGAAAAAAACAATTATCAATTTGTATGCACCAAGCAATGGAGGTGCAACGTTCATAAAACAAACTCTCCTCAAGTTCAAGAGTCAAATAGACTACAACACAATAATTATGGGTGACTTCAACATACCACTCTCGGCATTAGAGAGATCCTCTAGACAAAAACTGAATAAAGAAACTATAGAACTCAACAGCACAATCAATAACCTAGACTTAACCGACATATATAGAATATATCAACCATCATCAAGTGGATACATGTTCTTCTCAGCAGCACATGGATACTACTCAGAGATACACCATATATTATGCGATAGGGGAATTCTTAGTAAATATAAAGGCATGGAGATTATACCGTGCACCATATATGATCATAATGGAATGAAACTGGAAATCAATGAGAAAAGAAAGAAGGAAAAATCCTACATCACATGGAAAATGAACAACAAGCTACTGAATGATCAATGGGTTACAGAAGACATAAAGAAGGAGATAAAAAAATTTTTAGAGACAAATGACAATACAGACACAACATATCGGAATCTATGGGACACAATGAAAGCAGTTTTAAGAGGGAAATTCATTTCTTGGAGTTCTTTCCTCAAAAAAAGAAAAATACAACAAATAAATGAACTTAAACTACACCTCAAAAACCTAGAAAAGGAAGAGCAAAACAACAGCAAATGTAGTAGAAGACAAGAAATAATTAAATTTAGAGCAGAAATCAATGAAATTGAAACAAAAAAAGTTGAAAAAATTGATAAAACTAAAAGTTGGTTCTTTGAAAAAATAAATAAGATCGACAGGCCCTTAGCCATGCTAAGGAAAAGAAGAAGAAAGAGAATTCAAATTACTAACATATGGGATGAAAAAGGCAATATCACAACAGACACTACAGAAATACAGAAGATAATTAGAAAGTATTTTGAAACACTATATTCCAACAAAATAGAATATTGTGAAGATATTGATAAATTTCTTAAGTCATACGATCTGCCCAGATTGAGTCAGGAAGACACAAACAATTTAAACAGGCCAATAACAAAGGAAGAAATAGAAGAGGCAATCAAAAGACTACCAACCAAAAAAAAGCCCTGGACCGGATGGGTATACAGCGGATTTCTACAAAACCTTCAAAGAAGAATTAAAACCAATATTTTTTCAAGCTTTTTCAAGAAATAGAAAAAGAAGGAGCTCTTCCAAATTCATTCTATGAGGCCAACATCACCCTGATCCCGAAACCAGACAAAGACACTTCAAAGAAAGAATACTACAGACCAATATCTCTAATGAACTTGGATGCAAAAATTCTCAATAAAATCCTGACGAATCAAATACAAAAGCATATCAAAATAATTGTGCACCATCATCAAGAAGGATTCATCCCCGTGATTCAAGGATGGTTCAATATACGAAAATCAATAAATGCCATTCACCACATCAATAGAATTAAAGACAAGAACCATATGATGATATCGATAGATGCAGAAAAAGCACTTGACAAAGTTCTGCATCCCTTTATGTTCAAAACACTATAAATACTAGGGATAGCAGGAACATACCTCAAAATTGTAAAAGCTATATATGCTAAACCTCAGGCTAGCATCATCCTAAATGGAGAAAAACTGAAGGCATTCCTTCTAAAATCTGGAACAAGACAGGGATGCCCTTTATCACCACTTCTATTCAATTTAGTTTTGAAATACTAGCCAGAGGAATTAAACAGACCAAAGAAATTAAAGGCATAAAAATAGGAAAAGAAGAATTTAAAGTATCACTATTTGCAGATGACATGATAATATATTTAACAGACACAAAAAGGTCTACAAAGAAATGGCTAGAGTTAATAAATGAATTCAGAAATGTGGCAGGATATATAATTAACACGCATAAATCAAAGGCATTCCTCAATAACAGCAACAAAACTTCTGAAATGGAAATGAGGAAAACCACTCTATTCACAATATCCTCAAATAAAATAAGATACTTGGGAATCAACCTAACAAAAGAGGTGAAAGATTTATATAATGAAAACTACAGAACTCTAAAGAGAGAGATAGAAGAAGATCTCAGAAGATGGAAACATGTGCCCTGTTCATGAATAGGCAGATCTAACAACATAAAAATGGCAATATTACACAAAGTTCTCTACAGGTTTAATGCAATGCCAATCAAAATCCCAACGGCATTTCTTGTAGAAATAGATAAATCAATCATGAAATTCATATGGAAAAACAAAAGACCCAGAATAGCAAAAGCAACTCTAAGCAGGAAGTGTGAATCTGGAGGTATAGCGATACCAGAGTTCAAACTGTACTACAAAGCAATAGTAACAAAAACAGCATGGTACTGGTACCGAAAAAAGCAGGTGGACCAGTGGTACAGAAGAGAGGACACAGAAACCAATCCACAAAATTACAACTTTCTTATATTTGATAAAGGGGCTAAAAGCATGCAATGGAGGAAGGGTAGCATCTTCAACAAATGGTGCTGGGAAAATTGGAAATCCATATGCAACAAAATGAAACTGAATTCCCTTCTCTCGCTATGCACAAAATTTAACTCAAAATGGATCAAGGATCTAGATATAAAATCAGAGACACTGCATTTCATAGAAGAAAAAGTTGGCTACGATCTACATACTGTGGGGTCGGGCTCCAAATTTCTTAATAGGACGCGCATAGCCCAAGAGTTATTAACAAGAATAAAAAAATGAGACTTACTTAAACTAAAAAGTTTTTTTTCTCTGCCAGAGAAACAATAAGAGAGGTAAATAGAGAGCCTACATCCTGGGAACAAATTTTTACCCCTCACACTTCAGATAGAGCCCTAATATCCTGAATATACAAAGAATTCAAAAAAAACTATCAATAAGATAACAAATAACCTAGTCAACAAATGGGGCAAGGACCTGAAATGACACTTCACCGAGGAGGACATACAATCAATCAACAAGTACATGAAAAAATGCTCACCACATCTAGCAGTCAGAGAAATGCAAATCAAACCCACCCTAAGATACCATCTCACTCCAGTATGATTGGCAGCCATTATGAAGTCAAACAACAAGTGTTTACGAGGATGTGGGGAAAAGGGGACACTTGTATACTGCTGGTGGGACTGCAAATTGGTGAGGCCAACATGGAAAGCAGTATGGGAATTCCTAGGAAAGCTAGGAATGGATCCACCATTTGAACCAGCTATCGCCCTTCTCGGACTATTCCCTGAGGATCTTAAAAGAGTGTACTAAAGGGATACTGCCACATAAATGATCATAGTGGCACAATTCACAATAGCTAGACTGTGGAACCAACCTAGATGCAATTCAATAGATGAATGGATAAAAAAAATGTGGCATCTATACACGATGGATGCAGCACTAAAAAATGACAAAATCATAGAATTTGCAGGGAAATGGATGGCATTAAAGCAGATTATGCTAAGAGAAGCTAGCCAATCCTTGAAAAAATGGCAAATGTCTTCTTTGATAAAAAGAGAGTAACTAAGAATAGAACAGTGAGGAAGAGCATGAGGAAAAGATTAATATTAAACAAAGATGAGTGGGAGAGAGAAAGGGAGAGAGAAGGGAAAGCATATGGAAATGGTAGTAGATCCTCATTGTTACATAAAATTACATATAAGACTTTGTGAGGGGAAAGGCGGGAACAAGAGAGAGAAGTGAAGAATAGCAGATGAGGAAGAGAGGGAAGATAGGATGGGAGGGGAGGGGTATAGTAGGGGATAATAAAGGTAGCAGAGGACAACAGTCACTAACATGACATTATGTAAAAATGTGAATGTGTAACTGATGTGATTCTGCAATTCGTATTTGGGGAAAATTGGGAGTTCATAACCCATTTGAGTCAAATGTATGAAAGATGATATATCATGAGCTTTGTAATGTTTTGGAAAACCAATAAAAATAAATAAACAAAGGTTTAAAATTGAGTGGGAAGAAATCAGCTAAAAAAGAGTTGAGATGCATTCATTTTGATAAGCAGAAAGTTTGTTTTGTGTAGTTGTAAATATCACAAATTTATTTTACCAGAAAACTGGCTTTTAAAAATGAACATATATTGAGATTAAAGGATAATCCACCTACCTTCATGAAAAATTCATATCATTTCCTATATTTTTCATATTTCATTTTTTTCGTGAATATTTTGTCATGGACCAGGTCTAGTCTTAGGCTACCTCTTCTGACAAGTTCGTACAATGTTTTGGTTTGTTCTTTTCATCTTTTATTTGATAGTTACAAGCTGATAATGTGTATTTTTCTTTATCTTTATTTGGAAATACATACCCAACTACATCTTTGCATTTTATGTTTTACTGGGGAAGAGACTCATCAAAAGCTCTTTATTATATGTATCAACAATCAAACATTTAGAGCATGCAATTATTCTTAATTTTGCATGAAAATATCTTTGTACCATTTTTCTTATAAAGATGTAGAATTATTAATACTGTCCCTACTGTAATAAGTAACTACTTACAAGAAGAATTAAACAATTGACTTTATATCAATCATGAATATAAAAATTAATAATATAAGTATTTGGCAATAAATATGCAATTGATAGAAATTAAAATCACGAGAAAGCCATTTAAAATGTCAGTGCATATGGTCCTTAAATAATAGGTTGTTCAAATGAAATTTCTCTAATTCATAAGAGTTAATATGCCATATTACAGCTTAATGTAATATAAAAACTTAAATGATAAGTATTGATAAATAAGAATGATACCTGTTTACTTAAATATGTTTATTTGATTTTCACTGTAAGATGTTAATTCTGGAAGACTTGAAAATTAAGAAAGACTTGGTCTATATTATTTCTAACTGGCTAATCAAAGTACTTTTAAATATATATGTATATATATAACATATGTAATACATATGCATGAATATAGATACATATGTATAATAAATGTATTGTAATATATCTATAGGTTATTATAATTATTAAATTTTCTCAAGAAAAAAGAATGACTATAAAAAACATTCTTAAATGTAAATTTCATAGCATATTACTGTTTGTAATGACATGAGAGAAAAACTCCTATGGAGGGAAAATGAAAAAGGAAGAGAGAGAAGGGGGAAAATGAGGAAGAAAGTGAGTAAAGAAGAGGGAGAGGAGTGTTTGATTATAAGATAAAAGTGGAGGGTCTGGGTGTCTGGCTCAGTGGTAACATGCTTGGCTAGCATGTGTGAGGCACTGGGTTATATTCTCATCACAACATATAAATAAATAAAATGAGGTCGATCAACAACTGAAAAAATTAAAATAAAAGTAGAAATATTACCAAAATTCCAAGTTTTTATGAATGCTAAATAAAAAAAAAATTGTTGCATAGCCTTATGTAATTTCTAGACTCCCAAAAATAGTCATTTAATGATAGATTACTAGTGCGATAACTAAAAATCCATTGCTCTTTCCTCAACATTCTGTGGCATGCTAGTGCTTAAATAAATTGTATTATAACACCAAAAAAATTCTAATATTTCTACAGTAACTGACCCAGTTTAACATAAATGCAAGAAGATTCCCATGGGATATAATTGTATTTTGACGTTCATTTTTATTCAACACTGGTACATTACTATTTCTCCAGTTTATGCACATCATAATATGTATTTTTCATTCACAATTTAGCAAATTTATACGCATTTGTTTTACTTTCAATCACTTCCTGCTTCAGAACACATGTATTCCTCCACGTTTCTTGACTGCTCCTTTCATGAGACTTTTTCCAAAGACATTATTTTTGATTTCCATTATCATTTTTGAAGCAAAACTCACACACCCGTCATGATAAACCATAACCCTAATATTACCATTAGATGTAAAACTGGTGGGAATGAATGATTGTATATCGATATAAGATTTCTTGCATACTTTCAAATATCAATTCAATCCATTATTTAAAGTGGAACCAGTTATATTATTTAATCACAGTATGGTCTATTCATGCATTATCTCTATGTTGATAGACACAGGGTACACCTCTGTGTACCCCAATAATAATTTGTATATCTTCAAAATTTTGCTCCCAGAAATGGTGGAAGAAATACTCATGTCAACTGATCTACATATACATTTTATCACAGTAATATTCTGGACACAAAATGCAAAGGTCACAGTTAGGATTGTCCCAAAGCCTAAATGGAAAGTGAACATGGATTACTAAAAACATCCATGTCTTGGATGCCTAATTCTCTCAAATGTCAATCCTATTGGTGAGTACATATTTGTTTCTTCCCAAGATTATATATTCAACCTCAACCATGTTGAAAATGTCTAATCCTATCACTCACTTTATATTTTGTCTAATTTCCTAATGTCTCTATTGATATCTCTTTTCCTACATATTTTCCCCAGTTCATCATAGTGACTGATTCTTCACATGTGCTGACATTTACATTCACTCTTTATCCGAAACCCTATTGCTAAAGAACTTTTTGTCCAAATACTATACTCACTCTTTTTTCTAAACCTACCGACTATTTACCTAATCCTACGACTATCCCTTTTTGACTGGATGATCTCTTCAACAATCAATCATCCAAGGTACAAGGTCCTATACCATTGTATATTGATTTATCTGAGACATCTGTGCAGAACATACTTCAAAGCTAAGTATCCCAATGCCTTTCTGGTCTTCAAATCTTACCTAGATTTCAGTTTTCATAATTATATTTTACCTGTATATTCTTATATATATTGCAGGTTCCCAATACCATTATTCATCCAGCAGAATGATTCCTAACACAAATCGAACATGTTATTAATCCTAACTATACACTGTTCCCTCAATCCAACTTTACAGAAGAGCAGGGACAGAGTTGGTCTTACAATACAGGGGTGTAGGGGATCTTCCACCTGTGGACAACCTCAAATTTCCATGCAGATATGATCCCTGGAGAAGATGCAGGCAGCTATGAAAGGCCTGAGAGAGCAAAAGTCATCTTCCATGGCAAACAACTCGGTCAGGTTGAAAGCATGTGTCTGAATCATACTCTCTTTTCTTAATGTAGGGAAGATTGACCAAACTAGGCCTGTGTGGAGAGCTGTTCCCAGGTGCCTATGGTTTCTATACCATTCGAACTTGTGAAAGTGTCACAGGAAGTAGGGGCATCCTCCATATTATGAGACACTAGGAAGCAAATTTTAGGACAAAGTGGTTGCAAAGGCAGTGACCACATTCAGTTCCTGAAGGAAGTGACCTCACCTCACATCCTTGTTGATGGAACTCTCCGAATTTGGGTACCAGGAAGCCAGGAATCCAGACCCAGTCCAAGCTCCAGTCACAGTGGTCTCACTTGTTTGGATTTACCAAGGACAGAGTCAGTCTTTTGTGGTACCTAGTGATGTGAGGATGGCCAAATTCCAGGAAAGTTCTGAAGACGGGCTCTTCCGGAGAAAGAAGGTAGAGGCTCACTGCTGTCTCCTGACCACTTCACAGAGTTGACCCAGGAGACCAGATCGGAGACAGGACTGGCCATTTCTGGGGAACATAGTATGGCCCTCCAGTCAGAGGACACTCTGGATAGTTTCAGACCTACTTGGGGGAAGGAGGTGACTTTGTGGGTGTTTGAGTGGGATTGTTGTTTTTTCTCATGTTCTGAGAATAGTTAGGAAAGGGGGTTTGTTTGGTTTGGAGTGAACTGTTTCTAGTTAGTACTTTGACAAGGCGAGTGTTTCTATGTCTGTGTATCCCACTGTGTCCATGGTTGTAGACATTAGAAAAGAGAATGCCTCAATGGGTGTGTTCTGTCAAAGAGAAAACTTCCAAGCATTCATCCTGCCCATTTTATAAATGGACTGTGGCTTGCCTTATCATTGGGCAACACCTACTATTTTCTTATGTTCCTGTATCCTTCCTGAATTCTGGCCACTCTCCAAAATAGGCTCATGGTTTTGTGTACAAGATATGTACCACTTCCAAACTCTGTGACATGGCCATGTACTGGATAGCTGAAGGGAATGGCAAGCATCTCAGAAAACTCTGATATCAGTGTGACCATAAAGTCTCAGTGGAGAAACCCTGCTTTGGGCCTTTTGATTACCTATTGTTATGTTGCCCTGAATATCAGGAATGTCTTTTCCTCAGGCTACTCCTTCCTGAAGCCTGAAGAAAACAGTTTTCACATGGAAATGAATGGGCATTGCCTTTGTGTTTTACAATAAAACCTTCACAGAGATTAGGCTCTACTTAACTTAAAAATACTTTTAAATTGTATCTAAGTGTAAAAAGTAACATGTAACTGTACATATCTTTTTGATAACAAGTCCAATTATACAACACAAATGATACACATAAATCTCCAACATGTTTTTATTTTAAGCCTAGAATTACCATACAACCTTAGAACACCAGCATGATACAATGCTCGTTTGAAGCTTCTACCTTACACACTTGTATACCTGGAAGATATGAACACATTAAAACCACAATTACATTGATTTTTTGTATTAACCAAGTTTAGCTTTTTAAAGAAATAACCTGGCATAATTTTATAAAAACAGTATTGTTTAACCAGCTGTTTAATTTTTTAAGATTACTTGCTCAAAACTTACACATATAACCAACTTACACAAACCTTTTTATTAGTTACTTAAACCATTTTAATTACTTAATCATATAGACTCTCTTATCGAGAAACACATTTTCCCTCTATTAAATCTATACCTAGAAACTTTTAGTTTCTCTTTTCCATCTGTGAACCTCTTTCTGTTCACATTTTGAAACAATACTTATAAATTTCTGAATTTAAGCAGATTATTTTGTAGACATCAACATTTTATTAGGGCCTGTTTGTACACCTAGAAAACTTATAGGCCTAATTCTAAAGACATCTTTATTTTTATCTGTTTACCCAATTTGAATTGAACCATTTGAATCACGTGAATCCAAGATATTTATATCAATTTTTAAATATTTTATGAGCGCTCCTCATCTGTCAATTGTCATATCACTGCATGATATATGGACATACACACATACAGACATACCAACATACAACACGTAACACAAGTGTAACACATAACACAATAGTGAAGGCCTTGTAGCTTTTTCAGGTGAAATATCCATTGCAATGTTTAAAAACTCCACAGTTGATCAAAAATAGAACTGATCAGAAAACATTAACCCATCTGCAGGATCAAGATCATGAGCTCAAAAAATAAAAAATACAGAATCTAAGAAAAAGCAAGAGTGCCAAAAAAGATGACTGGCCAGTAATTAGTAAATACCATATAATGTACTTTTTGTTTGGATCTAGTTTGAGTTCAGGTAAAAAGACACTTTTACTCCTTTTTATCTGTCTCCTGCTGAGTGCTGCAGGCTTCTTTTATTTGCATATCAACTTAAGACCTGGCTGAGGACTTGAAAACTGTAAAGGCTGGAGTTCTGAGCAGAAACCTCATGCCTAAGGCATTTTAGCTATAAGTCATAATTTCCAGGTTTGAATGTTGAAAATTATGATGCAAGTTTAAGATGTAATTCTCAAAATTTTATATCTTTATGTTTTTCTACACTAGAAAATCTTGAGTCCCTTAGCCTCACCACAAAAAACTGAAAATATGATCATTTTTTGATAATATTAAAGCCACCATCATAAGAAGTTTCTCTAGGATCATTAAGCCACTTTCTTTGTTCTGAAGTTTCTAAAGTAGTAGTAAGCTACATTAAATTTCTTGAAAAAAATTTTAAAAACAACCACAGACTACCATTTGTATCCCAAATTAAGCTTTAAAAATTTCCAAGACTGTTGCTAATTAATGTCTTTTCACTAAGCCAGACCAACGTTTTAATTTAGCACGTTTTTAAAAAAATCTTACACATTGAAGGGAACAGATATCATATCATAATTTATTATCTTTGCCCAAGTTAATGCACTGGTATATCTAGTGAAATTTTCTCAGGCTACCTAGTTCAAAATTAAAACTCTTTAATTATTTTTTAATCCGAAGTACTTAAGTTTTCTAGCATCAGCTATCTTAAATCAAACTAAACTCTTGTTTAAACCCAACTTTTATCTGTAAGATAGTGCAATGCTTTAGAAACCCATTCAGATACCAGATTGTTACAATTAAAAATATCATCTTTTAAATACAGTTTCAGCCAAGATCATCCCCAAGAAACAATCTAAAATATCAACATATTACTGCATTCATGGTCCCTTTTGTTAAGTAAACAGAGGTGGAGAAATCCTTAAAGTGCAGGTAAGGAATAAGGGAGTTCCCCACAGCAAAATGGCTCTGGCACCTGCTGGGAGTCCCTTAGCCTCACCATTTACTTACAGGATTAGTCCTTCTGGTGGTTTGACCCCAGGCACCAGGCATATTCTATATCTCCCACCTTTTCAGTAGTCAGCTTCCAAAAAATTCATCCTCTGCTTGCAATTGTTTTGAGTGCTAGGCTTCCCCAAGAGGGCAGAGTGTGGTTCATTGAAAGTCCCCACTGGTGTGTCAAAATTTATGACTGAAGGTTTGGTTCCCATCCCCAAAGCCAATTAATAACAATTTAATAATGAGGATAGGGTTTTGAGAAAAGTTTAAGCGAGATATCAATGTTCTTAGACCCCAGGCATTTCCTTCTGCAGTGGGCGTGCTCAAGCCAACTATGGGAAGAAAAGAAATCACTGCTTCCCTAATCTCGCTTAACAAAGAGAAGAAAAGTTTATCAAAGTTCTTTAAAACACAGCTAAGAGAGGTGTAAAAGGTGAGAACAGAAAAGCTGGTGGTTCTATTGACTTTTGGTCCCTCACAGAAGAAGCTTTAGGTTAAATTTTAGCTAAAGTTATTTCCACACATCTAAGGCAGGTTGGAACTCGGGACTCTGCATCGGTCCAAACAATGCCATCACATTTAACAGAAACACAGACAAAAAGACACACAAAGACCATCATGCAGCTCCCGTTTGTTCACAACCCCAAGATCAACAATCTTGTGACTCAGGGAGAATGGAGGGTAGAGGGGGAGGAGCAGAAGGTTTGAGTTATAGGATTGTGGGCAAAGGGGTCAGATTGGAGGCAGCGACCAGGAAAGGCTTCAGGGACAGAGGCATGGAATGGCTTTGTCCCATAATGAGAGTTACTCAAACAGAGACAAGGACAAAACAAACGTAACACAAACACGGGCACACAGTTAACGTTTAACACGAGTTCAGAAGTAAAGATTAGAACCCAGTAACTGGCATAACCTGATGAGTTACACCACAAAGACAGACAGAGAATTCAACCTGAGAGAAAAAAGTAGCCAGCAAGACCTAATGGGTTTGCAACAGAGTTACTTAATGAGGGCTCATCTGTCCCTCCTCACCTAATGAGGGCACTTCTGTATCTCCTCACCTAATGAGATCACATCTGTCCCTCCCCGAGTCCTTCAAGGTGTCCCTTGCAAGAACGTGGCCGGTGGCTTTAGGACACGTTTGTCCACCACTGCCAGGGGGAACTTACGTGCTCTGCTGGCAGCCACTCTGCCAACCAAAACCGAAAACCGAAAAACCAAACCTGAACAAAAAGCTCTGAGCGATCACAAGGAAAAATGGAAAGAGGAGCCTTTTTTACCCTCAGAGGGGTCCGTTGGGATCTCCTTGTTCAGTGCTGCACGATTCCCGGCCAACTCACCAAAATTAAGGGTTCAGAGAATGTCGGAGGAAGAGACCACGAAGAGACCGCAGATCATGCAACAGCAAAAAGCATTTATTGAGTTCCAATCCATCATGCTGGGGCTCCGTGCTCACTCAAGAAGGGAGAGCAGCCCAGAGCCACAAGCAGGAGTTGAGCAGTGCTTAAGTACACTTTTTGGGGAGGGCGGGACTTTACATACATCACAGTCTCTTTTAAAAAATCATCATACACCACGGGAAAATCAAACAACAATTCCAAAGATGATTAGCTCATTCTTTGGTGGGAACAGGTCTGGCAGGAGTGATAGGTCAGTTCTAAAGTGGGGTACACATTGAAACTGATTGGTTTGGGCCCTGTGATGCCTATGTGCCAGGCCACAAAGGGTACTAGGTTATTAAACAATCAGGCAGTCAGGGGAAAATTTACTGGGCAGTCCGGGAATTGTCCTACAAGCTACAGGAATTTCAGGTTTTGTGTATAGCATAGGAACGTAACAATACCTGGTCCTTTACATTTTAACTCAGACCTTGCAGCTTAGAAACTTTGCAACACCCAGTCTTTTAAACTTTAAATTTTACACATTAATTTCAATTTCTTTTACACTTACAGATTACTTCTGGTTCACAACAAGGGTGTCAAAGCCACCCTGACTTTAGGCAAATGAGGGGCAAGGGAGCTTATTTTGGACACTGTTTTTGGCTGTGCCCCTCATGGCAACCTCCAGCCAGATGTTATGATGAGTGTCTTTATGGAAGAAGATGAGTGCCATGTAGGAGTCTTGTGGTTTTAATTGTGGTCATTTGTGTGGCGGTTGAAAGAGATTACTGGGTCCACATGGGATTGAACTCTGCTGTGATTCCTCTTAGAGACTGAGTTCTGGAACTGACCTCAGAAAAGTATTGCCATGAATTGTGTTGGTATAACAGGAGGCCACGCATGAGCATCGCCCTTGGAAACTGAGATATAGGCCCAAGATGGCTTTCCACAGAGCACTGAGAATCTCAGCCAGGATATCACATTATTTTTTTGTGAAAGACTTGGCAGCCATAGTTGAGAGTCAAAACACACATGAACCTCACATTCAAGACCTCAATGGGCCTGGCTTCATGTGACCTTTTGGCCACTCTTTGGGAAGCCTTGCCTTAAAGAGTTCTGCAGAGCTCTCATTGAAATCAGCTTCCTCACCATGTAATGGTTCCTGAATGAATTGATACCCACAGTGCCTCCAACTTCATCCTTGAAAAATGGCTAGATAAATACCATGAATTTTTTTGAAATTTTCATGACCAGGTGGCCCTGGAGAACCTTTGGATGTTCTATTGCTGATCATGAGTGTACCAGACAGTGCCTTGATTGACTGGGTTTCATGAAAATGTTGTAGAACAGAGATGCTAGTGAGTTGGAGCCTCCTGAGTAGTGGGTGTAGAGCAGTGGACTATAGGTTTGTGAATAAATACCTGTAGTTTTACCACGTGGATCTGCCATTGGCTTCAAAAGACTTGTGACTGACATGGTGCAGGCCACAGATCCTTATATGTATAGGCATCTTGTTATATTGAGAGGTTTGAGGGCAATGTTCAGAATCCGGTTGCTATAGTCAAGGGGGAAAGCTATGTAGGTAGCAACCGGATTTGAACATTGCCTCAAACTCTCAATATAACAAGATGCCTATACATATAAGGATCTGTGGCCTGCACCATGTCAGTCACTTGTATTTCTTAAGCCAATACCAAACTCCCAGTGCCACAGTAAGAAACACCACGAAAATGAAGGATGATGACCAAATGGTTTCACAGACCACAAGGGGAGACACTTAACTACCAGTGACCACAGTTTACCTACAAAGGGAGAATTCAGAACTCCTTCCTCATGTTCATTAGAAAATAAGGAACCATTTTCTCCAGGTCACATAGATGTAGATCCAGATTTGATGGTGTCACTACAAAAGAAGCTAAATCTTCTGACAACTACATATATTTCATGTGCCCAACCTCAGAGGAAGTTTCTCAAGAAGTCTTTAGGCCAGCAGAGCTCCATGTTTGTGCAGTTTTTAACCTCTTCCTTACTTTTGGAAACTGTTCTAACACATCGAATGTTGTGAACTCCTGAGCATTTTCAGTTCCACATATGTAATCACAGGTTTTCAAACTCCTCACCACTAATTGGGTCTCACTTGGAGTGAAGTTAATGTCAAGGAATTGTTCTGGATGAGAGTGGCAAGATTTTTGTGTACTTGCATACACATTAGATTCATTTTCCTATTTTCCATTTTAAATACTGATCCCTGACACTAACACATACCCGACTAGAATCTGAAAACTAATCCTAATATGATGGATAAAAAGAAACCTAACCGAAAAGAAATACAGGCCTTCCATAGGAGGCATGGTGTATACTTTAATTTGCCTTCTGGTTGATCAAGGGTATGTGTTATAAATCTTGTCAAATTTTCTTTGTAATATTTCTCAAAACATGAAACATATGTGTATTATTAAACACTCCCTAAATTCATTCATGTTCCTGTATGTGGATTTATTATCAACTTTTCACAAGATTATTCTCAGAAATATTCAACCACCTGAAATACATATTTCTTTCCTAGCACTGAAAACTAACTTCAATGAATGGTGCTTACAAATCCTAATATTTCTACAGTAACTGACCCAGTTTAACATCAATGCAAGTAGATTCCTATGGGACATGATGTGTATTTTGAAGTTCATTTTTATTCAACACTGGCACATTACTATTTCTTCAGTTTATGGAAATCATAGGATATATCTTACATCCACAAGTACACAAATTTATAGACATTTGGCTCAATTTCAATCACTTTCTCCTTGAGAACACATATATTACTCCATGTTTCTTTATGGTCTATTCACTAGACTTCTTTCTAAACACATTATTTTCGATTCCATAATCATTTTTGAAGCAAAACTCACACTCTTCATGATAAACCGTAACCCTAATATTACCATTAGATATATAACTGGTTGGAATGAATGTATGTATATGAATATAAGATTTGCTATATATTTTCAGATATCAATTCAATCCATTATTTAAAGTTGGAAATAGTTATGTAATTTATTCACAATATTGTCTATTCATGCATCATCTCTAGATTCATCAACACAGGTTACAACAATTTGTATCCTCAGTACTAATTTATAAGTTTTCAAAATTTTGCTCCCCAAAATGGTGGAAGAAATACTCATGTCACCTGATGTACATATACATTTTATCACAGTAATATAATGGACACAGTATTGATAAATAAGAATGATACCCTTTTACTTAAATATGTTTATTTGATTTTCACTGTAAGATGTTAATTCTGGAAGACTTGAGAATTAAGAAAGATTTTGTCTATATTATTTCAAACAGGCTAATCAAAGTACTTTTATATATATATATATATATATATATATATATATATATATATATATATACATATATATATATAACATATGTAATACATATGCATGAATTTAGATAA